>NC_051161.1:173089517-173389517 GCF_013339745.2 Dermacentor silvarum | reverse complement strand
TTTCCACATAACCTACAGTCAGTGCATACAGTACATATAATTTTTCATGTACATATCTCTTTCATGATTGACTGTACTAGACATTACTAAGTAAATGTATTTTGTGCATCGTTTGGTTTCTTGTGTGTACTATACGCAAGATTTACACAGACAAGTTACGTTACATTTTTCTCTACAGCACTAACAAACCTTATTTTCACATCGCAGTTATTTTTACACCAGCTTAATCCTGTCAGCACACAGTTTTGCGGGCAAAAAACGCAAAATTGCGCGTAGGTATCGTCAAATAATTGCAACGAACGCGAAGAGCACGCGCAGCGCAAGGGAAACTAACCGCCGTGCGCGAGTGGCTGGCTACGGTAAAGGAGGCGTGACGTGTAAAACAAAATACAACAGCGAAAAAGAAAAACTTCCCCACACAGGGGGTTGCAAACCTTATATGCCAAGCATCGAAGCGCAAAAAAATAGTGCGTATTTCAAACATACACACGGCATATTAAATGTGATTGTATTAGGCAACTTGGGGCATGTTCCCGGCGCCATACGTTTACGTCTTCGACCTTCGACGAGTTAACGGCTATTGGTTATAAAGATGTGCTGATGCGATACCGATAAAAAAATCCTCATCAAGGCAAAGCACTTGGAAGTGCGCCGCGAGTAACACTATTTATGAACGCAAGCGTAGCTGAGTCCGAGCTCGTGTGATTCAATATGGCGGCGCCAGCGGGGTTGTCTCCACTCTGAACGGCGGCGCTGGCATCGAGGCACCCTAGACGAGGCGTTTCGGCAACGCCTGCGCCGGCGGTACAGTGTACTAGAAGGCCCTTCTAGTACACTGTAACACAGCTGCGAACGCTACATCCTTCAGCTCCTCTCCGCCTGGTGTCGTGGAGGGAAAGCATGAAGTTTCAGGTTGCACAATGATAGCCCTAGATTGTGCTGCCATAGCACCGGACTAGGATGCCAGTAACTACAGTGCCGGTAACGAAGCCAAGCCTAATATCAGGCTTACCGTTCGTTTTTCTCTAGAAAATTTCGCTAGAAAGGTTGGATTTGCTTCTATAGATAGCATTTTACATTTTTGAAGGCAGGTCTGCACCCACAGTCGCGAAAGTGACCACCTAGATGACCTTGAATTGTGTTGTAAACATTGTTGTGGTGTTCTCTTAGCCGATCGTTAATGCATCAGCCGGTTTGCCCGATGTAGACTTTACCACATGAGATTGGTATCTCATACACGACGCATTTAGCAGATTGTGCAGGTGTCTGTGCACAGACAGCGCTGTGTACAAATATCTAAACACTCTCCCAGCCCTTTTAATTTCTTCCATATTCCTCAGGAGTTCTTCATTCAATTTTACTCTTAGCTTCCCTCACTTCAAAACTTGTCCAGCCCCCCTGCATAGCGTCACTTGTAATCTTCCTGCTTGTGCTGGGAAGTGCCCTCAGTCCAGGGCCCCTGCGGCTCTTGCTGTCTTTCGGGCCCGCCGCACCAGTTGTTGCTGGTCACGAGGGTCCGAGCACGGCCTCCCACTGCTCGGGTGTGGGGTTGGATATATTCGGGGCTACATGTATTTTGGGGCACGCCCATGTGGTGTGATATAGGGAAGTGTAGTCGTTACAAAGGGGGCATTTGTACGAGTACAGTGCAGGGTGTATTGCGTGTAATCTGCTTAAATGAGGGTATGTGTTGGTTTGTAATTGTCGCCGTGCTACTGCGTCTTCGCGTGAGAGGGTCTGCTTATTATTTTTTTGTAGTCATTTGTAGTCTTCCCGTGAGTGATCACTGTGAGGCCTCCCAATGACGTTTGGTTGCCATCGAGTCCGGTTTTTACCCCTGACTTCAAGCAAACAACCGCATTTCCAAATGTAAGTCCTGGAACCGTAACACCTTTTCACATACCCCGGAGCACCTCGAGCCTGTCGTATCCCTAAAGCGCTCCGTGTTTCATTATGGCCGTATTTCTCTTCCCCTTTGCTGTTTTTAATCCATCCATCCATCCATATACCAAGGTATTTGTATTTATTTATCCGAGGTATTTCCTGGCCCTGTATTCAATGTCAATGTTTTTCTTGTACAAATACCTGAACACTCTCGCAACCCGTTTGCTTTCTTTCGATGATGATGATGATTTAATGACATCCACATTGAAACGGGGCGGTGACAAATAGTCAACTAGCCTGCTGGATTTAATCAGGTATACTGTACATGTTTTTTTTTATGTAGCATTTTTGTATGCCTCTCATTATATATTTTTTTCCAAAATCTACCTTCATTTCATTTCAGTTCATTACCTTAAACACCCCTTGACAGGGGTATTACATAAGGGGTGGGAAATACATTAGTACATAATTTGCATGATACAGAAATGAACACGCAAACAAAAAAAGAACAAAAGAAAACTACATGAGTTAAAATGTTACATACGTCAGCGCAAATACATAGACCTAAATAATACAAACTAAAATTGCACGAGCATATAAGTATGTTAACACAAGTCACTTCCATTGTGCAAAATGCGCAGTGACACTCTCAATAAACGTACGAGGGCAAATGATGGCAGCGATTTGTTGGGAAGGTTGTTACAATCTGTAGCGGCATGGCAAAAGAATGAGGCGGAAAAGGTAACAGTGCGCATGAGAGGGCGGCCCACTTGAAAACTGTGCCGTGTACGATGAGATGTTCGGGCTGCGGGGAGGATATAGGGTGATTGTTTAAGCGAGGTGTGATAAAACTTATGAAAAGGTGAAAGGGTTCCAGTGCGCCGGCGCGTACAAACCGCTACCTATGATTTACAAACCGCTACCTATGATTGTACCGCTACCTATGATTTTAAAAGATCAGGTCGTATCAATCATTTCCCGCTTTTTGTCCACCAATACTCTAATCGTCTCTTGCGATCTCTACGGCTGATCGGTTGATGTTTCCTTCCAATTTAAACCCAAGCGCTTCTGGGAGTTGCACGTTACCTACGGTTCTCGCTGGGTGGATCCCGTCGCATTCCATTAGGATGTGCTGAGTGGTCTCTGGATCTTTACTGCAGCATACACATGCCTCATCTAGTTCCGAATATTTGTTCCGGTATGTTTTGGTCCTTAGGCAACCGGCTCGAGCCTCAAATAGTAAGGCACTGCTCTTTGTGTCATCGTATAGATGTTCCCTTCTAATTTCTTTCTCCTCATTCTTGTAAATCTCCAATGTCCTTTTTGTTTCCATTCTTTGCATCCAATTCACGGTCTCTATTTCTCTCTCTTTCCGATGACTCCTGGTTGTCTATTTACAGTTTCGATTTTCCTGTACTTGGTTGCCAACTTTCTTGACCTCTTCCTCCATTCTGTGTCCAGACTTTTCAGTTGCAGACACTTGTGCACTTTAGCCGCCCATTTATTTTCGTGTTCCTGTCCATTTATCCATGTTCCTGAGCCTTTCTTCAAAACTAATTTTGCTCTGTTCTTCTCTGACTCCAAAATAGGCCCAGCACGTGTCACCGTGCACTGCCTCATTTGTGAATTTAACCGTGGGCTCCCAAAGCCAACCGGCCTACTGATCTTTGGTTAACTTCCAAACCCGACATGATATCCGATTTTAAGCATAGAATGGCATTTGCGAACGTTAGCGCTGGCACCATTACTTCTTTCCAGATTCGACGCACCACCTCATACTTACTGTGGTCCCACAGTGCTCTGTGTTTCATTATTGCTGCATTCCGCTTCCCCTTTATTTTCAGATTATCTTTGTGGTTGCTTGAGTAATTATTTCCTTCGTTTATGTGTACGCCGAGGTACTTATATTGCTTCACTATGGGTATTACTTGCTGTTGAATTGACACCACGAAGTTACTCGTCTCTTGCTTGAAGATATCATGCTTGAAAAACTTGCGGCCCTTTATACGCAATGTCTCACGACTTCTAGTGTACCAGAGAGCTGGAAGAACGCCAACATTATACTAATCCATAAGAAGGGAGACCTTAAAGGATTGAAGAATTATAGACCCATTAGCTTGCTTGGTGTATAAAATATTCACCAAGATAATTTCCAATAGAATCAGGGCAACACTTGACTTCAGTCAAACAAGAGCTGTCTTCGGGAAGGAATATTCTACGATGGGTCATACCCCTGTCAACAATCCGGTAATCGAGAAATCTGCGGAGTACAATCAACATTTCCATATGGCTTTCATAGATTATGAAA
Source organism: Dermacentor silvarum (assembly GCF_013339745.2). Classification (NCBI taxonomy): domain Eukaryota; kingdom Metazoa; phylum Arthropoda; class Arachnida; order Ixodida; family Ixodidae; genus Dermacentor; species Dermacentor silvarum. The sequence continues at coordinate 173,385,325 of NC_051161.1, read as the reverse complement.
AGGCATTTGATTTAGTAGAGATACCAGCAGTCATAGAGGCATTGCGTAATCAAGGAGTACAGGAGGCATACGCGAATATATTTGCAAACATCTACAAGGATTCCACAGCTACCTTGGTTTTCCACAAGAAAAGTAGAAAGTTACCTATCCAGAAAGGGGTCATACAAGGAGACACAATCTCTCCAATGCTATTCACTGCATGCTAAGAAGTATTCAAGCTCTTAGACTGGGAAGGCTTAGGAGTCAGGATCAACAGCGAATATCTCGGCAACCTTCCGTTTGCAGATGACATTGTCGTATTCAGCACCAATGGGGACAAATTACAACAAATGATTAAGGACCTTAACGGAGAAAGTGTAAGAGCGGGGTTAAGGATTAATATGCAGAAGCCAGAGTTAATGTTCAATAGCCTGGCAAGAGAACAAGAATTCAGGATCGCCAGTCAGCCTCTATAGTCTATAAAGAGTACGTGTTAGCGCTGGCACCATTACTTCTTTCCAGATTCGACGCACCACCTCATACTTACTGTGGTCCCACAGTGCTCTGTGTTTCATTATACGACAATGTCATCTGCAAACGGAAGGTTGCCGAGATATTCGCTGTTGATCCTGACTCCTAAGCCTTCCCAGTCTAAGAGCTTGAATTACTCACAGGGGACCCTGATCATAAGAAGGCAATTTACAGAAAAATAAAATTGGGTTGGAGTGCATACGGCCGGCATTACCAAATCCTTACTGGGAGCTTACCACTGTCGTTGAAAATAAAAGTGTACAATCATTGCATTCTAGCGGTGCTAACATATGGGACAGAAACTCGGACGTTAACAAAGAATCTCGAGAACAAGTTAAGGACCGCACAAAGAGCGATGGAACGAAAAATGTTAGGCCTAACGTTAAGAAACAGGAAGAGTGCGGTGTGGATCAGAGAGCAAGCGGGGATAGCCAATATTCTAATTGACAATAAGAAAAAGAAATAGAGCTGGGCAGGCCATGTAATCCGTAGGTTGGATAACCGGTGGACCATTTGACAGTGGTTGTCAGGTTTGGCTATATATAGCCAAATTGGGCTACGGGAAAAATTTTTTGGTGTCGACTTGGACCAGTTGGCTATGTGGCTATATTTGGGCTACTGAAAATCTGCGACTTGGCTGTGTTTGGGCTATACGTGACGCCCCAATCCAAGCTCCAGAGGTGGCTCTGATCGGCTAGAAGAAAATCTCCAAGGCTGTGTTTTAGCTGGCTAAGCCGGCCGCGTGGCTGTGCATGTGCGTGCGCGAAATAACCCCCTTTCCCTTCCCTCTCAGCGCCGTTGTCTGAGCCGGTGACTTTGATCTTTGATGCACTTAACTTTACACCCCGCTTGACCATTATGCACCCGATCCCCGGGTATCGGGATGAACCTGGGAGTAGTGGGTTTTTCACAGCACACTGTACTAGCATGGCTATGCTCAGGAAGGGAGAGCAATAACGTAGGGTCGAGGCCGTCGGGCGATCGTGGCACCGACATGAAAGAAGGGAAGCACGGGTGGATGACATGTTCCAGTGTGTTCATGGCCATGTCTTCCAGTTAAAGTATCGCGCCGGGCACAGCTTTCGACCTTCTGCACGTTTCTGGCGCAAAGGTTTACTTCCATTTTCCTTTTCCTGCTAGACGAAGTTTTCTTCGTGCTTAGATTCGAGATTTATTTCGATAGGTAGGACGTAAGATTGGATCCTCCTCAGGGAGGAGAATCCAAACAAGGGGAAGTTAGTCAAGTATGGGAGAACGTATAAAAAGGAATGGGAGCAAGACCCCGAGCCAAATGTGGGTTCTGGTGCTTTTACTTCTAGATGGTTTGCCCGTAACGTCACGGATGCAGGTACTCATTCTGATAATATCGAAACATGTTTACCAAGATGACATCAGTCCACCACGTCAAATGAATTTCACCACGGTGTAAAAAGGAAGGTGATCCGACGGCGGCACGAGGCGCGGCCACTTAGTGTGACTCTACGCACGCCGCTGCCGCAAGGGGCAGCACCTGTTCTGGGGGCCACTTTTTCGCTCGCTTTGTTGGCGCTTTCATGGGCACGCGCGGCAGAAGTGCTTTATTTCGATGAATATATGTTGTTCGCCTGCTTAAAACGACTCTACTTGGTTACTGCGCCGTCTGCTCGAGCAGACGACGCGTTTCTCTCGTGTTCGAAATGGCGATATTTTGACTAAGTGGCATGAAACCTTCTACCTGCTCAGGATTTGGCGTCTAAATAACAAAAAATGCATATCTTTGGATATGAGTGTTTAAATGCTGACGGAGGTCGTAAATTATCCACTGTTGTGCCGCTTCTCCAAGGCCTCCTGAACACGGGCTGCCCCTAGCGGCTGCGCTCACTTCCGGTCACACGAAGTGGCCGCTCTCTCGCCCCAGCGCAGGTGCGCCGTCGGAGCACCTATCTTCTTACACCGTGAATTTCACCCACAGTGTTAGCTTAGGTTGTGAGGTGTCGCACTGCTGGCTCGAGGACGCGGGTTTGATTCCCGGCCACGGCGGCCACATTTCTATCAAGGTGAAATCCAGGAACACCCGTGTACTCTGATTTAGGTGTACGTTAAAGAACCCGAAGTGACCAAAATTAATCCAGAGTCCACACTGTCTCATGCCTCCCAATCATATCGTGGTTTTGGCACGTAAAACCCCAGCAATTATTACAGCTTTAGAATAGGGGCCTCAAACGTATTGGGGCCCCAACGAAATAGCGTCGAAGCCACTGCGCATGCGCAAGACGGAAACTGTGTCTGGGTTTTACGTCGGGCACGCTATTTCATCGATTTAGTGGGAGCCCCAAAAGCTAACCCGAAAGCCTTCGTCTATATCGGCGTTCTCTTACATTTAGAGCTATTACTGTGTGCTTTATTTCACATTTATTACTCATGCACATTGGAGTTGTTTCAATAGCTATATATCTATAATTAACGTCATTTTGTTCCCAATCCTACTGCCATTTTTATTGTATGGTTCGTTCTTTTCATAGCTATGTATAATTACAGAACGTTGTTTTGTTACCATTTTTACTGGCATTTCTTATTGCAGGTTTGCGTTGTTTTTATTACTATCAATAATTACTTAATGCTTTTTAGTTGCCATTTTGTTGTACTTATCAACATGCAATTTTCTGACAGGAGGTCTCCTTTCAGCCTTGTGCTATGGGACCTCCTTCTGTATATACTAACCCCAATGCGTGTATATTTCTTGCGACAAATAAAGATTTTTTTATTTTTGATTTGAACAAACATGGCGGGGCCCATCGAAGTGACGGCTCTATCCTAACACCAAACTGGGATCGATTCGTGGTAACGCGTGAAGTTTGTAAGCTAGAAGAAGTGATTGCGGTTATCGCTTTCTCTCAAGTAACATTGTAATGAAGATTGATTCATTATACGCCGCTGATTCCGAATTCAATTGTCGATTTCATGGCCCGTAGGCCTATCACGGATTGACTTGGCTGGGCGAAGGTGCGTAAAGTTGGTTACTCAAAACTAAGCGCAACAAGCTGCATGCTGCTAATCGAACAAGTTCTAAATTGTAATTAAAGGCGAAAATACGAAAGTCTAAATTACTTTTATCATAAAAAGGTATATTTTATTTTACTATTTATAACAGCTTTTCTTTGACGCCGTAGTGACGCTGCAAACGCAATACGCTATCCGCAAACGCAAAACGCCGATTCCAAAACTCTTCATTTCTGCATGCCCCAATGCTAACACCCGCAAAGCTCTTTGGGGCCCCAAACTTTAGGGGCCCCTATTCTAAAACTTTATCAGCCATCAACATGGTTTGCTTTTTGACAATAACCGGTTTTCACAGCATTACCACTGTTATCAATTTGTTGTTTACCATTGCTCTTTGGAGGCCGTCGCGGTATTTACCCTTTCTAGCGAGTTCGGGACGTGCTCGTAACCGAAAACGACTGCGCGCTTCTTACGCTAGTGGGCCGGTTTTCGCAGTAATCTTTTAAAGCTCCGCTTACACCGATTCAGAGAGTGAATGGCATCTGTTGTCTGTCCCTTTTCTTAACGCATGTTCTTGGCGTGCTAGAGACCTATGATGGCGGCCAGGTTGATGTAAATTGACACTATATAGGTAGTGTGTGTCCCAGCTAATCCGGGCCAAGCTAATTGAAAAAAAAACAAAGAATGGAGAAAACAAGATTGGACGATGAGACAAATAACGCGAAACATCATAGCGCGAAAGACTTATTTTAGCTCATAAAAAAAGAAGCCGTGAGCACGACGCAGATCGCTGGACAGCTGAACTTCTACGCCGTAGGCAGAGATGACGTGAGAAATCGATGATGCTAAACATCATTTTGCGTTTACGACAGCTAAAACGCAGATTTCGTAGTTAATATTACTGTAAATAACTAAAAATAATAACTTAGTATTATCTGTCATAAAATAAAAGCACTGATTCGTGCTTTGCAGCGATTCGCTGGAAGTTAACAGCTTCCGGCGCCAACCAAAAAGTGTTCTGTGCAAGCATGACGTCCCTGTTGTTGATGTAAGGGGCCGACCACCACGGCGGCACGGACATTTTGTTACGACGGGTTGTGCAAAAAAGGGCTGCCATAGTCGAATGTGAAAATGGATACACAAATAAAATTGCAAATAAAAATGGCTATGTTTGGCTACGAAATATTTTGCACTTTTTTTTCTGTTTGGCTACATTTGGGCTACAACTTCTCTAGCTTTTGGCTACGCCGCCTCGTCGGACCTGGCAACACTGCCATTAGAGTTACAGAATGGATACCAAGAGAAGGGAATCGCAGTCGAGGACGGCAGAAAAACAGGTGGGGTGATGAAGTTAGGAAATTTGCAGGCGCACGTTGGAATCGGCAAGCGCAAGACAGAGGTAATTGGAGATCGCAGGGAGATGCCTTCGTCCAGCAGTGGACATAAATATAGGCTGATGATGATGCATTACTCGTCTCTTCATTAAAGATCAGAATTCCTTATTTCTCTGTGCTAAACATAAGGTCTAGATTTGTCGCTGCGTTGCCACAGATATTCGCAAGTTTCTGTAAATCTTTTTTCATTGTCCGCTAGTAGCGCTATGTCGTCTGCGTACCTCAGTCCAGGGACCTTCTGTTGCACCATATTTGTACATTGATCCAATAACAGCACCGCTACCTGGCGGCCACGACCACGGAGAGAGACCGCAAATGGCAGCTGGAAAATGGCTTTGGCTGAGTTTTCGCGCGACAGAATTATGCTTTCGCGTATATTCTGATAACAATCCGAAGCTATCATGTCTGTCGCTTGTGTTTAAGTCCTACATTACGGATGATCTGACGCAATTTAATTCAATATGAGGGCCGACAAGAATAGGGAAGTATGCTGCACTTCCGTACACGTGCGCACAATGTCCGTGGGCGCTCTGCCAGTTGCATCTACCGCACAGCGTGTGCTGCGACCGTAGTCGACATTATGATAAACGCTGTACAGCACCGCTACCTAGCGGCTGCGGCCACTCAGACCGACCTCAAACGGCAGCTGGAAAGTATGGGCTGACGCCACTAGACAGAGCACTCCTGCAGTCAACGGCGTGTGGATTGACGTTCATTGGCGCATCGCAATGGTAGATGGCGGGGACCTATTCAAGGAGTAGCCTAGCAACGAATTTCGAGCCGTGTTTACATGAATGGGACAAGTGGCGCATCACATCGATGTAAACACGCCATTGCGCTAGGAAAGCGAATCGCATTAATGCGCTAGGCGGAGGTGGTTTGAAATAGCAAATAATGCGCATTCACAAAACGCAAGTATACGGAAGCGCATCGCATCGAGGATTATGGGAAAGCGTTCGCTGCGGGACTGCCGCGCCGCTGCGACTGCGGGCCTCTGCTGCCTCGACCTCCTCCTCGTCATTCTTCTTCTTTCTGGGGTTTTATGTGCCAAAACCAGTTCTGGTTATGAGGCACGCCGTAGTGAAGGGCTCTGGATTAATTTTGACCACCTGGGGTTGCTTAACGTGCACTACAACGCAAGCACACGGGCGTTTTTCCATTTCGCCTGCATCGAAATGCGGCCGCCGCGGCCGGTATTCGATCCCGTGATCTCGTGCTGAGCAGCGCAACGCCTTAGCTGACTGAGCTACTGCGGCGGGTCTCCTCCTCTTCCAACTTGCTAAAATGGCGGCAGTGAACACGACCGAGAGCGCGGCTCGTGTCGTTTGTTCACGTGAGCAAACGCGAACATTTCTCGCTATCATTAGCGAGATGATTATCGGGGAGCTTTTGGACCTCAGAAGGCAACCAAATCAAGTATATCTCCAGAAAATTCAGGCTGGAATGGCCATTTTGCGTTTTCACTGGACGTGACAGCAGTTCCGAACACTCTGGAAAAACTTGAAGGGTAAGGTGTGTTATTTGTTTTCTGTGTCTGATATTTTCTAATTTGTGAGCTACAAGAATGTATCTTTCACATGGCCGGAAAGAGTGGAGCAAAACCGCAGTGGAGCGGCACCGTCGAGCTGGCTGTGGTACGCTGAGACGAGTGCAATTCTGTCTCACCGCCCGATGACAGAAGCTCAGGCATACGGCTTTGACAGCCAGGTGGACACCGAAGATGACGACAGTCGGACAGGTAGGGAGATCAAACGCTCTACTGTTGCAAAAAAAGAAAAAGAAAAAGGGGGGGGGGGAGGGGAAACACTTTGGTCTTTCAAGATGGCGATGATTAGAAGCGCGAACGATGAGAAATGGCTTTGTGAACTCCATTGTGTTTGCGTGAACTTGAGCTCTTTTGTCGCCGTCCGCGCTGGTAAAACATTGACACGTGTACTTATCTTTGACCGGTGACCGCTTTCAACCGGCTGGCGAATGTTAAACGTTATCGCTCGGCGCAGGACGCGCCTGCATGTATCAGAAGTTTCTCAAACGTTTTCGATGCTTCTATCCGTTGTCTGTTGTCACCGACGCTTATGTCATCTGATTTTATGAGCGACGCAAATTGTGTAGTACTTTCTGGAAGACACGGGGGTATCAGAGATTACTCTGGAACCTTCGATGACTCATGTATAAAAGCCAACGCGTTTCGCCGCTGATCCGTTTTTTTTTTTTTTCTTTTTTTCGACGACCGACGATTGTGCTCGCCGCTCTTGTTGTAAATTGAGTTGTTTTCTTTGCTGGGTACCAGATCGCCCAATAAAGAGTTTGATCTTTAACGGTTTGGATTCTGCGTGCTTCCACGTCACGACCACGTGGCATCTGGTGGAGGTGCTGGGTAAAGACCAAACGGCACAACCTTGAACTCGAACAGTCCGTCTGGTGTTATAAAGGCAGTTTTCTCCCGGTCGACTACGATTTGCCAGTAGTCGGTTTTGAGGTCCATCGACGAAAAATACTTTGCGTTGTAGAGTCGACCCAAGGCGTCGTCTATCCGTGGGAGAGGGTATACGTCCTTCTTCGTGATTTTGTTGAGGTTACGATAATCGACGCAGAAACGCAGGGTTCCATCGTTCTTCGTCACTAACACCACGGGGGACGCCCACGGACTCTTGGACGGCTGGATTATGTCGTCGCGTAGCATTTCGTCGACAAACCCCTGTCGAGGTCATAAGGCCTCGACAGGGGTTTGTCGAGGCCTTATGACCTCGCGTTCGCGCGCCGCAACTCGGTACGGGCTCTGACAGAGTGGGCGGACCTATTCGTCGGTTATGATGCGGTGCTTGGCGACAGGGGTTTGTCGAATTTTTGACGACGACTATAAGCAGTCCTTATATTGCAGGAGCAGGGCATTTAGCTGTTCTTTCTTATGCCTAGGAAGGTTCTGGTTGACGTCGAAACCTGGTTCATGTGCTACAATCGTCCCAGGTTCGCTAGAATCTGTGAAGGCAAAAGCACTGCTGGCTTGTACTATTTCATCGGTCTAGGCGTCGCCTTTGTTAATGTGCTTGTATTCGTGGATGAAGTTTGTGAGCATCACTCTTGCTTTCCTTTCACGTAGCTGAGCAATGCCCCCAGCGACGCAAATCTCACGGTCGAGCAGTAAGTGGTGATCGCCCTCTACGACGTCCTCCATGTCTGCGGGCACTTCGCTACCGACGGAAATCATTACGCTGGAGTGAGGCGGAACGGTGACATGTTCTTCAAGCACATTCGAGGCAACGTAACTGATGTTTGTATCCGGCGGTATCGCTTTGTTGCTTTGAAAGCGTTATCGACTTCCACCTTAAGTCGATGACTGCACCGTGTTGGTTTAGAAAGTCCATGCCTAGGATGACATCCCTGGAACAGTGCAGCAGGATTACGAAGCTCGCCGGGTAAGTGCGGTTGTTAACCGTGACTCACACTGTGCAGATTCCAGCCGGCGTTATTAGGTGGCCACCCGCTGTCCAGATATCGGGTCCTTGCCAGGCCGTTTTCACCATCTTCAACTTGGCGGCGAACGGGCCACTGAAGACGGAATAGTCGGCTCCAGTGTCGACGAGAGCCGTGACGTCATGGCCATCGATTAGCACGTCTAGGTCGGTAGACCGTCGTCTGGGGTTGCGGTTAAGTCGTGGCGTCGGATCACGGCTCCGTCGGTTTGCTCCCCTGCTACGCTGCTACGTCGCGTCAGCAGGTCTTCTTTCGGTGGCGAAGTGTTATCAAGACAGTTGCCAGGCGGCTGATATCTCGTGATGATTCGCGAAGGTCGTCGTCGGCGGCGGAGGATCTTCGGCATTGCGTTGTACAGCAACCGCAACTCCATCGGTTGCTGCTTTTAGTTTCCCGGGTAAGGGCTGGGAGATCGGCCCCGGGTGGGACCGGTGTACTGACAGCGATGGGGCGAAACGTAGCGGCCTGGTGACTGCGAGCGTGAGGGTCGTTGTGGTTGCCACTGGGTTTCGGCGAGGTTACCTAGTCGGCGATGTCGCGCGGTCGTTAACCTCGCACTGCGACGTGGCGCGTTGACGGCGAATCCCCGTAGTCCCATCGCGCGGTACTGGTAGCGGCGGTAGGTGTATAACCTTGCAAAGCATTAAGGAAAACTCTCTGGAAGCATTTCAGATCGAGATACGAGGGACCTGCTGGGATAAAGTTTTATTGCGATAGCAATTATATGGACACTTCAACCAGATTTCTGCCGTCGGCGTCGCCGTCGCCGTTGCCGTGAGGTTCCCTATAGATAAAATCTGCGCCGCGCGCCGCATGCCCGAGCGGAAGCGTGCGGGGACGCACGCTATCGGAGAGCGAACGCACTCATCTCCCACGCGCAAGCAAGGAAGCAGGAAGCCAGCGCCGGAGGGAGCGGGGGGGGGGGGGGGCGCACTTTTGCCAACAACCGCGCTCGTCACTCGTCCGCACCGTCTCTTATCTCCACACGGCTCTGACCTTTATGCGCCGTGCATTCGCCGCTCAGTTTCCGTTGAAGCGATAGACCGCACGTACATTCGCCCGCTGCGGCGTATGCTTGCTGCCAGCGTTTTGACAGTCGTTGTCTGCAGTCATTCAGTGTGATCTATTCGTGTTTGTTTGTGCGCGCTCACACCACGCTCGTTCATTCAGTAATAGTCGGGCGACATTTTCCAACGCACGCTACACATGCAATGGCTGCCCGGATCGGCAGTGCAGCGCTACAGGTGTGTCCCTTCGCACGCGCTGCCCACGGGAAGCGCTTCTCATCAACACCACCGTTTCACACGCGCCTTCTCGTGGTCATCGAGTCTCTCTTCATGTCGGTCTACTTACGCCGCAGCACACCTGCTTACTTAATCAGCTCATGTTTACTACAATTCATATTGCTACCAAAGCCGCTCACCTTACTTCGTATGACATTGCTGTGTTGCTATCGCATTCATTGCTTCGCCCTTAGGGCGAGACTGTGACATTTCTTTTCTAGAAAACATAGCAGAAAAGGCTTACGATATCTTCATTAGTACCTTTGTGGCAGTATACAGGAAACACTTTGTCACGAAAGAGCGAAAAATCGGTACAAAGATTCGAAAGCCTTGGGTAACCAAAGAGCTTTTAACGAAAATGAGAAAGCGAGATAGGCTGTATGCGAAGTTTCTAAAAACTCGGGAACATCTTAAATTGTTTAAGACCTTTAGAAATAAGTTAACAAAAGAATTAAAAACGGCAAGAGACGTGTATTATATTCGGGAGTTTGAATCTTGCACAGGGCAAACTGATAAACTATGTAACAAGATTAACGCTCTTACGGGACGGAAGCAGAAGGGAGAGTCACCACAAGAAATTTCACTAAACGGACGCCTAGTGAAAGACCAGGAACTTGCTGATGAATTTAAGCAGTACTTCGTAGCCAAGAATTCTGACCCGAATTCTCGCCCCACTAATGATATCGCAACACCTAGAAACAAAAATTTCGTTTTTCTCCTACCAACTGACTCTGCTGAGGTGTGTTCCGTTTATTTGAACCTTAAAAATTCACGTAGCTGTGTCGTAGATGACCTGCAGATACGGCCTATTAAATATGTCATTTATGAAATCGTCACTATTTTGGTGTACTTGTGTATTTCTTGTGGTACTTTTCCTGACAGAATTCAAAACTGCCAGAGTAACCCCCATTTTTAAAAAAGGTGACAAACAAAATGTAAAAAACTATCGCCCAATATCGATCCTCCCAATTTTCTCAAAGGGCTTGGAGAAAATTATCCAAAATCGGTTGTCATCATTTTGTAGCAGATACCACCTTATAACTGAATCTCAGTATGGATTTCAGAAGCACAAATCCACAGCACTGGCAAGTGTTAGATCAGAAAGAGTATGTAGCGCCCACCGACGCTGCAACGCGGGGCGCTTTGGTCGGCGCTCCCAACCGGTGCCTTCGCGCCGACTGTCAAGGAAGTAAACAATAAAAAGAAATGCAGCGCGTGCTCGAAGCGCAAGCTCGGCACGCGCAGTGTTGTTCCAGGAGCTTGAGACGCTGGTCATCGCAGGCTTCGCTCGGCTCGCCACCTTAAGTAGGAACGACGGCACGGCTCGTTCGCCGCCGTCACGTTCTTCCTACAATGGTGACCCGGACGTGATCGGCCACGGCGCTCACCGGCCACGGCGCTCACCGGCCACGGCACTCACCAGGCACGGTACGAGCACGCCGGCCACGGTACGAGCACGCCGGCCACGGTACGAGCATGCCGGCCACGGTACGAGCACGCCGGTCACGGTACGAGCACGCCGGCCACGCGGAGCGGTGACACGTCAGCTACTCACTCCTCGGACCATGGCCCTGCGCATAGTGCTGACTGGCCTGACCCTGGCCCTGATGGTTCGGACGACTTCTACGAGGACCAGTTTCGGCTCGGGAACGCCAACAGCCTACGGCCCGCGGCCCCTTACGATGCGGACCGTCAGCGGGCTCTGCTCGAGGGACCGTTCCATCGGGCGCCCGTGCAGCAGCTAAGCCTCACTTGTCCTACCAACGATCCGGCACCGTGTTCGATATTGGCAAGCTGCAGCGCCGTAAGTCACCGCAGCTCGTCATTGAGTGTCCGCCTCGGCTGCGGGAGGTTGCGGGTTCGAAACCAGGCGGCCACCTCTTACCCACCGGAATACAAATGGGGCACAAGCGACCCCCGGCCAGACACCCGGCTTTCTTCAGGGGAGCTCGCTTGGGAGAAGCTCCGCTAACCCCGCCATCCCCCTCGGGGGATTACTTTCGAACAACCCTGCAGCCTGCAAAGGTGGTTACAACCCGGCCTGCGCGGTTCAACCCCGAGTAATGCATCGATGCGCTGCCCACAGTGCGCGCATTCCCGCACACTGGTAACCCCCACCCAGGGGCCCACAGCTCTCGCGCCTGTACAAGGACTACGCCACAATCACCTGGACCATCCACGGCAGTCTCCTGGAGAACTTCATCGACCGCTCCACCCTAAGCACCGTGAAGAACGACGTCCCCGTTAAGGTCTCCAAGATCGCCATCAACCAGCTGGACACGCTTCTCTCCGACAACGACAAGTTGGTCTTTCAATGCACGGCCCTATCGATGCGCAAGTCACCAAGGCAACCATCGCGCTTGGTTCCATCTTCGAGGACGCCTGCACGAGCAACGCGCAGTGCGAGCCTCGCGGGGCCTCGTGCAGCGAGGGCCGCTACTCCACAAGCTATCCGAGCCCGTGAGCCTAAGTCCAAGCACCTGACCTGCCGCACCGCCACCGGCCTCGGCTAGCCCCGCGACTACTCCGAGCAGTGCGTCTTCGCCCAGCTGAACGGCGTCTGCACGGACCATCTGATCGGCGACTGTGCTCTCGAGTTTGTCCGCTCGCTGGACGGCAAGACCTGCGACAAGCTACAGACCACCGCCGGAAACGTATTGGACAGTCCTGCAAGGCCAACAGCAAATGCCACACTGCCGGAGCCGCTTGCCTTAAGGACGTCTGTGCGTGCGCCAGCCACAGGTGCACCTAAGATGCAGGCTGGAGTACAAAGATCCAACTTAGCTTCTCTCACTTCCTTCATCGACGTTCCGTCTGGGCGGGGAGCCCTGTAGCGCCCACCGACGCTGCAACGCGGGGCGCTATGGTCGGCGCTCCCAACCGGTGCCTTCGCGCCGACTGTCAAGGAAGTAAACAATAAAAAGAATTGCAGCGCGTGCTCGAAGCGCAAGCTCGGCACGCGCAGTGTTGTTCCAGGAGCTTGAGACGCTGGTCGTCGCAGGCTCCGCTCGGCTCGCCGCCTAAGTAGGAACGACGGCACGGCTCGTTCGCCGCCGTCACGTTCTTCCTACAAGTACATATTAAGAAACTTCGAAAACAGGTTAATAACAATCGGTATATTTGTTGATTACACGCAAGCCTTTGACCACATCAATCATAATATTCTCCTCAGTAAGCTAAAATCGTATGGAGTAAGGGGCACGCCACTCGCATTATTATCCACCTATCTCAATAACAGGCATCAATTTGTCTCAATAAATGAATTCAAATCGCAACTAAAACAAATAATTTCAGGTGTACCACAAGGAAGTATTCTGGGGCCGCTACTTTTCAACATTTATGTCAATGATCTAATATCTATTTACAAACAAGGAAAATTTGTAATGTATGCCGATGACACAAGTATTTTTATATCGTCTCATAACTACACAGAATTACTGAGAATGGCAAATGAAATTCTTGATAGGCTTTCCACTTGGTCAAACAAGAATTGTCTACAGGTTAATTGCAATAAGACCAAAGCAGTAATTTTTCGAACTCGAGGTAAAGAAATCCCACAGCATCACAATTTAACGTTTGAGTCTACGAATATTGAGGTTGTGAACACAATTAAAATTCTTGGTGTAACCTTCTCCAACACCTTACAATGGGACGACCACATAGACTCAGTCCTCGAGCAGCTCAGTAGCCCAGTTGGTATGCTAAGTCGCAATAGACACACTTTCCCCACATCTGTTAAAATACTGCTTTATAATGCTTTGTTTGCCTCGCATATCAATACGGTCATTTAGTATGGGGTACTACCACACAAACAAATCTTAACAATATACTTGTCATGCAGAAAAGGGCGCTACGTATCATTACCAATGTATCTTACACTGACCAGACCGCACCACTCTTCGATAGGTACCACATAAGAAAAATTCATGACCTGTACATATGTCTCAGTTTCCCTTTAATTACTTATCTCCACCTAGCGGATTTCCGCTGAACTATTACATCATACACTTGCCTTTGCTTCGAGTTGTCGACAAATTCGAGTTCGCCCTGCCATCTGCTAGCCGCCTGGTTAGCTCAGATGGTAGAGCGGCTGCCCTGGAAAGGCGGTGGTCCCGGCTTCGAGTCCCGGACCAGGACGAATTTTTCTTCAACTGCGAGGCTTTCTTTCGAGGATACCCGGTTGGGTTTCCATTGTAGCAAATTGCTACATTTTTGGGTGGATGTCTCAGTTTCCATTTAATAACTTATAGACTCCTACGGGAGTATTACTTCAGTATAAAGAAACATAACGTTACGCTTGTGAAAATCGCCAACCTACATCACCTGCCTACACCACCCGCCGCACTGAAATATGGAATGTTGCAAGACATAGGACAAATTATAGCAACCAGATGCTTGAAAATAATTTACCGAGGTTATTAAATTTTTTCAAAGACATATACATTCATATTGGAAAAATGAACCCTCCAGAATTTAAAGCTTTTCTACGCTCCTATACTTAGGTATTCCAATATAAAATGTAACACATTCTTCCCTCAATATTTTTTCAACTAATCTTCGATATCACTTATCTCTTAAAACTGACTTGAAAACCTTACATTGCCTTGTTTACAAGTTTCTTTTGATCATATTGTTACGCGCTATGCCGAGCATGGAAGAATGCGCCAAAAAGACGGTGAAGACGACGATCTGGGCAGCGCTCGTGTTGTTGTTCTGCCCTCTTGCCAGCCGTCTCTCTCTCTGTATATATCGTGTAAATATAATTTTCCTATCCCTTTTGCTACTCTCATCCCCGTGGCATTTTGGTGGGAGGTGCGGGGTACCCACACGGTACAACGGAGCTCCGCAGCGGCCGACGCTTGGCTTTATCCACGATGGCGAAAGAAGTGTCTGCGCCCACCGAGGCGGCTGCAACGACAACGGTCGTCCTGGCTCAGCTAAAGGACCCAGGCACATTCTGCGGGACTGACAACGTCGACATCGAGGACTGGCTACCCCTGTACGAGCGTGCAAGTAAGAATAATCACTGCGATGAGACGATCATGTTGGCAAACATATTATTTTATCTCAAGGGAACCGCGAAGGTGTGGTTTCAGAATAATGAAGAGGAAATTGGGAGCTGGGATGCATGCAAGGAAAAGATGCGTTCCCTGTTCGGCAAGTCCGCAGGTAGAAAGGCAGCAGCAAAGAAGGAGCTGGCATCTCGTGCACAGACAGCGACAGAGTCATACCTGACTTATATACAGGACGTGCTTGCCCTTTGCCGCAAAGCCGACGACAGCATGACGGAATCTGAGAAAGTAGGCCACGTGTTAAAGGGCATAGCAGATGATGCCTTCAACCTGCTAATCTGCAAAGACTGCGACACCATCGATGCCATCATCCAAGAGTGCAAGCGCTTTGAGGCCGCCAAAAGTCGACGCATTGCCAATAATTTCGCTCGACTTCCGAACACGGCAGCAACGTGGTCCTGCGAAGACGTAGCTGAGCCGTCGGCGCCGCTCACCGTGGAACACGTGAAAAAGATCATCCGACGTGAACTTGACGCTGCGTCTCCTGCTTCTACGTGTGGCCGTACTTGTGATCATAGCTCCCAGATGGTGCCACTAGTCCAAGCTATCGTTCATCAGGAGCTCTCCAATGCTGGCCTGAACTCTGTGTGCGCCGCAGCTCCTTCGCAGCCGATCGACCGCCGTCCCTCACTTTCGCACGCCCAAGGTCAAAGGCAGCCTTTCCGTAATCGCAACCCAGCCGAGTGGAGTACTGCTGATGACCGTCCCATTTGCTTTAACTGCCGTCGTATTGGACACGTGGTCCGCCATTGTAACAGCCGGTGGTATTGGTATCAGGCTCCCTATGAAAACAACCGTCGCCCCGACATGGATCACGGCCGATTTCAGCCCTACCACGAGCATCCCCAAACCACCGCTGAAGACGCTCCCCCCATGTCGTATCGTCGTTCGCCATCCCCACGTGGTCACCAGTCCCGTTCGCCGTTGTCGCGTCGCCAATCATCTCGCTCGCCCCAATTTCGCCGCCCTACGTCGCCGATTGAACGACTCCCTCGGGAAAACTAGACGATGCAGCTCCCAGAGGTGATGCTGCATCGACGACCCGCCTGCCAAATCCTCTGACCACACTGCAGACCAGACGAAACCTGATAGACGTTAAACTGGATGACGCACATGTTGTCGCTCTAGTGGACACTGGAGCTCAGATATCAGTGATGAATTCGGAGCTTCGTCGCCGCCTTAAGAGGGTTCTAACAGCACCCACAGTACCGCTCATTCGTGTCGCCGATTGCGGAACGTTTCCCGTGCTAGGGATGTGCTCCGCCCGAATAAGTGTTGCTGACCGATCCACAAGCGTACTCCTTGCCGTGCTCGAGAAATGCTCCCATGACCTCATTCTCGGTATGGATTTTCTGTCTGCCCATTCTGCCCTTATTGACTGTGGAACCGGCTTGCTTCAGCTAGACCTACCGTGCTACCATGACGCTCCTACTACACGCCAACCGCGCTTGTGCTCAGTGGATTACGTTAGGCTACCCCCTCAAGCCGTTATGTATGTGAACTTGCGGTCTTGTTCGCCCATTCCCGATGGCGATTACATCTTCACCCCGATCGTTGACGTCGTATTCGCCAAAAACGTCGCTCTTCCTCACACGCTTATTAAAGTTGCAGATAATCACACGTCGCTACCCATACTGAACTTTAGCTGGTGCACGCAACTCATCCCAAGCGGCATGACTCTAGGCCACATTGCTTCTATTGACGAGTGTGCCGTTTCTGCATTCGTCACCGACGCTTCTTTATCCTCTGCCCCTTCCTCTTTCTCACACATTCTCGTCGACGGTGATATTGACAAGATGATTGCGTCTGACCTCCTTCCTGCACAGACAGCCGATATGCGACGCATATTGAAGTCCTACCGCGACATCTTCGACTTCAATGACCGTCCTTTGGGACAGACATCTGTGGTCACTCATAAGATCAATACTGGGGACGCCAGCCCAATCAGACGACGTCCCTATCGCGTGTCCCATGCCGAGCGAGAAGTGATACAGCGTGAAGTCGACAAGATGCTCACCAAGGACGTCATTGAACCTTCATGCAGTCCATGGGCATCACCGGTCGTCCTGGTGAAGAAGAAAGATGGCAGCTGGCGCTTCTGCGTCGACTACCGCCACTTAAACAAGGTAACGCGCAAGGACGTCTACCCTTTGCCGCGGATCGACGACGCTCTCGACTGTCTACACGGCTCTGCATACTTCTCTTCTATCGACCTGAGGTCAGGCTACTGGCAGATCTCCGTCGATGATCAAGACCGTGAAAAGACCGCATTTGTTACGCCCGATGGACTTTACCAGTTTAAGGTAATGCCCTTAGGACTGTGTAATGCCCCAGCCACATTTGAAAGGATGATGGACTCCCTCCTCCGTGGATACAAATGGTCAACTTGCCTATGTTACCTTGACGATGTCATCGTGTTCGTACCGACATTTGACAGTCACCTTAGCCGATTGTCGGCAGTTCTTGAAGTTTTCAGGCGAGCAGGCCTTCAGCTGAACTCTTCCAAATGCCGTTTTGGCCGCCGTGAAATCACTGTGCTTGGCCACCTTGTGAGTGCTGAAGGCGTGCAACCTGACCCAGAAAAAATTCGTGTTGTCAAAGACTTCCCTATACCACGTTCCACTAAAGACGTCCGGAGCTTTGTCGGCTTGTGCTCCTATTTTCGATGTTTTGTCAGGAACTTCGCCGACGTTGCCCGTCCACTCACGGAACTCTTGAAGAAGGAAATGCCATTTTCTTGGGGTCCTGAACAGGCCACTGCGTTTCACACGCTCACGACGTTACTTACGTCACCACCCATCTTGGCCCATTTTGACCCGTCAGCCCCTACTGAACTTCGCACCGACGCCAGTGGACATGGTATCGGCGCTGTTCTCGCCCAGCAGCAACAAGGACGCGATCGCGTCATCGCCTATGCCAGTCGCCTTCTTTCCTCTTCGGAGTGCAAATTTTCGATCACTGAGCGCGAGTGCCTCGCACTGGTTTGGGCTGTCGGAAAGTTTCGACCATACTTGTTTGGCCGCACCTTTTCGGTCATCACAGACCACCATGTGCTTTGCTGGTTGTCTTCCCTCAAAGATCCGACTGGACGACTTGGTCGCTGGGCACTGAAACTGCAAGAATAGAGCTTTGACGTCACTTACAAGTCTGGCAGACTGCACCAGGATGCGGACTGCCTATCCCGTCATCCAGTGGACCCTCCCGACTTGTCAGCTCACGATTCGGACGCCTGTGTCTTCGCGATATCCGATTTATCCGACACACGCAGCGAACAGCTCAGCGATGCCAATTTGCGGTCAATTATCCGCCGTCTACGCTCTCATGACCGTGCCCCGTCACTGCAATTATTCGTGCTTCGTGACGGCATCTTATACAGACGCAACACCAGCTCCGATGGCCCAGAGCTTCTACTAGTTGTACCCGAAACACTCCGTTCCACTGTCCTCGAACAGCTTCATGATGCCCAACAGCTGGACATCTCGGAGCAACTCGCACGTACGATCGCGTTCGGCGTCGGTTCTTCTGGCCAGGCCTCCACCGCTCTGTGCGCCGATACGTTGCTTCTTGCGAGTCTTGCCAGCGCCACAAGCATCCATCCTTGTCGCCAGCCGGTCCTCTCCAGCCCATCGACATTCCCGGTGTCCCGTTCTACCGCGTCGGCCTTGATCTCATCGGGCCATTCCCAACATCTCTGACTGGGAACAAGTGGATTGCCGTCGCTACGGACTACGCGACACGATACGCTATCCGCGGGCACTACCGACAAGCTGTGCCACTGACGTTGCGGAATTCCTACTTTACGACGTTATTCTTCACCACGGCGCTCCTCGACAGCCGCTGACCGACCGTGGTCGCTCCTTTCTGTCCAAAGTCGTCGACGACATTCTTCGTTCGTGTTCCATCCGTCACAAGCTAACCACTGCCTACCATCCGCAAACCAATGGGCTTACCGAGCGCCTCAACCGCACGCTGACCACAATGCTCTCCATGTACGTTTCCTCAGACCACCGTGATTGGGACAGCACCTTGCCTTATGTGACATTCGCCTACAACTCGTCACGCCATGACACCGCTGGCTTTCCCCCCTTTTATCTCTTGTTTGGCCGCCATCCCACATTGCCCTTCGAGACTCTTTTACCATCACCTGTGCACCCTGTTACCGACTACGCTCGCGATGCAGCTTCTCGGGCTGCAACGGCTCGCCAGATTGCCAGGGATCGTCTTCATGCCTCCCAGCTGTCCCAGAAGGCCCGCTACGATAGCCATCACAGAGTCGTTAATTACTCTCCGGGCTCTTTGGTCCTCCTCTGGACGCCTTGCCGCCACGTTGGCTTGTCGTCAAAGCTTCTTTCCCGATACTCCGGGCCTTACAAGGTCCTACGCCAAGTCACAGACGTCACGTACGAGATCACTCCATTGGACAGTCGCTCATCTGCCGCCTCCGCCACTGATATCGTGCACGTCTCCCGCCTTAAGCCTTATGTTGCCGGACAAGATCCTACTGCTCCTTAAGCGCCGAGACGGCGCTCTCGACGGCGGGGGTTCTATGTTACGCGCTATGCCGAGCATGGAAGAATGCGCCAAAAAGACGGTGAAGACGACGATCTGGGCAGCGCTCGTGTTGTTGTTCTGCCATCTTGCCAGCCGTCTCTCTCTCTCTGTATATATCGTGTAAATATAATTTTCCTACCCCTTTTGCTACTCTCACCCCCGTGGCAATATTGTGCCTTGTAACCACTGTGCTGCCAAGTGTATATAGGATGCAGGGCCGGTCAAGCCTCAAGAAGGCTTTTTACCTGTCATCCTCAACATTGCATTTGCCTTGTAATGTTGGAATAAATATTTTGATTTGATTTGAGGTGTAGCCGGCTTCTCCACAGTGAATGAATGAATGGTTTTTATTTCTTTTCACATTGAAAAAGAGGAGACAGGACTAAAAGCTGAGATACAGCTTGACGAGGGTCCCGCCCCCTTATACGTTTGACAGCAGAGCACTGCAGAAACATTACGAAAAATGCAACACTTGCAACAAAGTAATATTGGAAACAAAATGCACTTTCAACAAAAAGAAAAATCTAGTATAAAATTACACAAAGACATATATACTTATATACACGTAGAATTTCGCATTTATACCTATATACACGCATGCAGATACAGACCATATGCACAAGCAATGCACGTATGTACAGGTGTGCTATCACGCACGCATGACTGCAATATGTAAACAAAACTTTTATGACATACTAGTCTATTTGGCATAACTGACTGAATAGTCTTATTTCGTTATTGGAATTGCATAAAGGATCAAAGTCTTCCTGTGTGAGTTGATTAAGTAGAATGGGTACTGTATGTGTTAATGATTGTTTATCGTAATTGGTCCGAGGTGTGCGGACGTGCCATTCCTCTTTATGCCTAGTATCACGGATGCTACGGTTTGCTTTTAAATCGGCCAGAGAAAACACAATAGATTAATTAGACTTCAAATATGACCTGTAGCTCAAAATTAAACGATAGTTGTATAAAAAGAATACAGGCAAGATTTCAAACTTTGAGAACAGATTTGTCGTAGAAAATAAGCGAGGGACATTGGCAATGTATCGCACTGCTCTTTTCTGGAGAAAATGCAATTTCATAAGGTTTACCTTGCTAGTAGTGCCCCAAACGAGGTTACAGTATTGCAGAACTGACAATACTGAAGTATTATAAAGTAAACGTTTAATTTTAACAGGAAGAAAGGATTTCAATCGACTTATTGTCCCTACAGCAGATGATAGCTTTTTACTTACATGTTCCACGTGATCATTCCAACTTAAATCTTTAGCGAATGTTACCCCTAAGACAGACCCCGTGTTAACAATTTCTAATTGATCCGTACCTATTTTCATGTTTATTGAACTTCGTAATTTTTTGCCTCTTTGCATATAGACAACAACTTTTGTCTTGCTGGCATTTATTCGCCGACAGTTTGCATCAGCCCAATCTTTAAATTCTCTTAACGCTATGTTCCAATGAAGCTGTAGTTCAGTTTCTGACGTAGCAGTAATAAACATTGCTGTATCATCAGCATAAGAAATAAATTTTGCCCGTACTGAACTTGCTGGCATATCATTTACACACATTATGAACAGGAGTGGTCCAAGGATGCTTCCCTGCGGAACTCCAACTCTTACAGCCCGAAGACTGGACTTTTCCCTTTCCAACTCGACATATTGTGCTCGATGCGATAAATAAGATTCAAAGAGCTCCAAGGCGATACCACGGATACCATAAGCTTAGCGAGTAAAATTTTATGATTTACAAGATCGAATGCTTTAGAAAAATCTATGTATATTCCCATAAGTAATATTTTATCGGTGAACGCCTGTAGAATTGTTTCGTTATGAATTAAAAGAGCTGTTTCGGTGGAACGATGCTTCCTAAAGCCATGTTGGAAATCGCCTAACAAATTATTTTTGTCAAGATATGATACTATTCTAGCGTGAATAATTTTTTCAATGCCTTTTGAAAATACTGGTAGAATCGAAATTGGACGATAATTGCCCAGCAAGTTTTTGTCGCCTTTTTTAAACACAGGCTGCACTCGAGCAATTTGCATGTCTTTCGGAAATTGACCAGATGATAGAATCAAGTTGTAAATGTGAGTAAGGACAGGACAAATGATGTCAAGGACATGCTTTACAGGTCCTATTTGAATACCATCTGTGTCCTGGGATTTACTACTTTTAACAGAGCTTATAAAAAAAACAACCTCAGCACAATTCGTAGGAATGAAGAAAAATGACTTCGCACTCATGTTTTTAATGGGCAAAGCATCATAATGACTACTCTGTAAATCACTACAGGGATTAACTTGTTCAACAAAAAAATCGTTAAAAGCATCTGCTCGTGCTGTGCCAGATAGCTGTTTACCTTGATGTATAAAGTTATCGGGAATAATGTGAGGTTTACTAGGGCCTAGCAAAAAGTTTAAATTTCTCCATGTCACATCGGATCGCGTAGGCGCCGGTTCTGAAAATAAGTTTTGTAGATATAAGTTTTTAGCTGTTTTCAGTTTACTTGTAAGTTTATTTCGGTACGACCTATATTCTTCCAAACTAGCTGGATTTTTATGTTTAACAAAATGGGCGTACAGCGCATTCTTATGCTTGATCATGTTTAATAATTCATAAGTAACCCAAGGTTTACGAGCTTTCGAAGCTTTTTCTAACTTGTTTAGGCGAAAATGGTCATGGTATATTTTTTTTAAATATAATGATGAAAGCGGAATATGCGCTCTCACTATTGGTTGAATTTAAAACATTGTCCCACTGCTGAGAATTGATAGAGCTGCGAAAATCCTCCAGAGAACGCGCTGTTATGTCTTGAACATAGAGAATTGGTGTGCTCTTTTTTACTAAACGGAAATTACTGTTGATTAACATAACAATACCGAAATGGTCACTAATATTTGTATAAATAATATCCGCTATTACATCATCAAAGTAAGTGTTCGTGATAAAAATATCTAACAGTGTGGCAGTTCCTTGAGTAACACGTGTTGGCGCTGGAATTACATTGCTCAAACTGTTCGCGATCATCAGGTCCTGAAATTGTTGCTTATGGTGCGTGTGCGTAACCATGTCTACATTGCAGTCACCTCCTAGAAAAAGTTAAAAATTTTCTTCCGCAACATGACAGAAAAGCTTTCCGGTGAAACTCAAAAACCGATTAAAATCACCAGAGGGTGGCCGGTAGGTGACACAAAAAAGATTGCCGCGGTTTCGGAGTGTAAGTACTTCGATATCAGAAGTGATAGCGCAGAAATCGTCCACAATTTCACATGTGATGCCCTCCTTTACAAAAATAGCAACAGCGCCTCCGCATTTTCCTTCCCGCTTTCGATAGAAGCTTTGATAGCCGGGGGGGGGGGGGGGGGGCATCAAACAGAGTGGGGTAACAGAGTGGGCCGTGATCGGGGTTGCGCCAAACGTCGGTCTTCCTCGGGCCGTAGCGCTGACCGACAGGTGGGCGCGATGGCGTCGGCGGCGGCGGTGGTGACTGGCGAAGCAATCGCGGCGGCGTAGCGCCCTGGCGCTGGCGCAGAGGGCGATAGCTTGGCGTGCAGCAGCGGGTGTGCTGCACGCCAGGCTATTGCTTCCGGCTGAGGCTGCGGTGGTTCGGGAGGTCCTAACGATTACTGGATTTCCTTCCGTACGATGTCGGCGATGGAAGCAACTTGAGGCTGCGACGATGGTAGCAGCTTTTGCAGCTCTTCACGCACAATCGCCCTGATGGTCTCTCGCAGGTCGTCGGAAGAAAGACCTTGTACTTCAGCGTAGTGTGGCGTCGTACGGCGATTGTATTGCCGGTTGCGCATGTCCAGTGTTTTTCGATCGTCGTAGCCTCCGGGAGAAAGTCTTGGACTGCCGTTGGTGGATTCCGTATCAGTCCGGCGAATAGCTCCTGCTTAACTCCTCGCATGAGCAAGCGAACTTTCTTGTCTTCCAGCATAGCGGGGTCGTTGTGCCGGAACAATCGAGTCATTTCTTTGGTGTACATACCGATGCTCTCATTCGGGAGCTGTACACGGTTCTCCAGCAAAACGACATTCTCATAAAGAAGAACTTCTCGCCACTCCGAGCCATCTACCTCCTCGTGGTACCCTCAGCATTGCGTCCAGAGGTTCTGCAAGCTCTCCATGGCGACCCAACGGCTGGGCACCTCAGATTTTCCCGCACGCTCGCGAGGATACAAGGAAAATTCCACTGGCTTCGCCTCACTGCCCACGTCGCCCATTACGTAAGGACATGCCGAGACTATCAGCGACGCAAAACACCGCTGACAAGGCCAGCCGGACTTCTACAGCCGATCGAACTACCTCGCCGACCATTCCAGCAGATCGGGATGGACTTCTGGGGCCTTTACCCACTTCGACGTCCGGGAATAAATGGATCGTCGTAGCTACGGACTACCTCACCCGTTAAGCCGAAACAAAAGCCTTGCCCAAAGGTAGTGCCGCCGAGGTAGCCAGATTTTTCGTTGAGAACATCTTCCTGCGTCACGGTGCCCCAGAAGTCCTCATCACCAACAGAGGTACGGCCTCTACGGCAGATCTAACTCAAGCCATCCTGCGATACAGCCAGACAAGCCATCGCCGGACCACCGCCTACCACCCGCAGACGAATGACCTCACCGAGCGCCTACAAGGCGCCGTTGAACGTGCTCTACGGAAGGAACCCGGTAACGACGCTTGACGCCATGCTACAGGACATCACCTACGAAGACAATCTCGACATTGCCACCTACTTGCAACACGCCGAAGAAGGTCGGTAGCTCGCCCGCCTGCGCATCAAGAACCAGAAGAGGACCGATAGCCGACACTATAATCTTCGACGACGCTACGTCGAGTGCCAGTCCGGTGACCGCGTTTCGGTCTGGAATCCGATACGCCGACGTGGACTTAGCGAGAAACTGTTACGACGCTATTTCGGACCCTACAAGATTATCCGAAGGATTGGCGCACTGGACTATGAGGTCGTGCCAGACGGCATTTCGCAATCACAGCGGTGCCGCGCACGACCTGAAGTCATTCACGTGGTTCGTATTAAGCCTTTCTACGCCCGATGAAGAATTTAGGGACTTTATTGATTTGTTGTTTTTTTTCTTTACTATGCGTGGTTTTGTTTTCGCTTTCGTGTTCGTAGCATCGGGACGATGCTTTTCGAACGGTGGGTATTGATACGTGTACTTGTTTATCTTTCACTGGTGACCGCTTTCCACCAGCAAACAAATGTTAAACGTTAATTATCGCTCAGCGCAGGACGCGCATGCATGTATCGGAAGTTTCTCGAACGTTATCGATGCTTCTATCCGTTGTCTGTTATCACCAACACTTATGTAATGTGATTGTATGAGCGACGTCAATGTGTAGTACTTTCCTGAAGAAACGGGGGCACTATAGGGATTAGTCTGGAACCTTTGATGACTATGTATAAAAGCGGACGCGTTTCACCGTGGATCAGTTTTTTGTCGGCGACCAACGATTGTGCTCGCCGCTCTTGTTGTAAAGTGAGTTATTTTCTTTGCTGGGCACAGGATCGCATATTAAAGAGTTTGATCTTTAACAGAAGGAGTGTGCTGGTCTGGGCTGGTTGGTACATCATTAGTAAGGGAACAAACAGCGCTAGGACGGGACGAAGTGAGTAGACAGACAAGGCGCTGAACTAACAACCACTGGTTTATTGCTGTCAAAGCAATATATACAAAGCACAGGTTCAGCGCAGAAGGCCAGAAAAACACGGTTTCTTCGCCGGGAAGGGAATAAAATCATCACATCACGCGTGTGGTCAAGGCAGGTTATCATGTTTTAACAAGTAGTTAATCACGCGCGTCGTTATGACAGGTTATCATGTTTTTAACAAGTAGTTTATCTCGCAGCTATGTAGAGAGACAGAGGGTACGCTGACGCAGGAGTTTCCGTGTGATTGAAAGCAAAACGCTTCCCAAATCTCGCGTGCTCTTTGATCTTTATACCTACCTATTACTGTGCAATCGTCAAAGAGAGGTTTGCAGCCGCATTCTTTGCAGTGCTGGGCTAAATGGCTCGGTACAGACCCTTTCATTGCGTACGCATGCTCCCTCAGCCGGTCATTCAAACATCGGACTGTTTGGCCAATGTAGCAGCGTTTGCACTTGAGTGGGATCTTATACACAACAGCAATGCGCACTCAACATGCGCTTTTCTGTGTTGCTTCTCACAGGTTGCTTTTTTGGGGCCTTCCTTGTTTACCTTGCGGCATAGCGCCGACAACTCGTCCCTTGCGCTGAACAAAACCCGTGTGCCTATTCTTCCGGCGACCTTCTTTAACCTATGCGAGACCCCATGGACATAGGGTATGACGGCGGTGCTCACATGAGGTTCCTTGTCTTGGGTGTCACGTCCTGCCCTCCCTCTGGTGAGGATCACCAAAAGCTTTTCCGAAACACTCATCAGCAGGGCCATAGGGTACCCAGCCTGGATGAGCCGGTGCACTTGGTGCGTGAAGCTGCTAGCCACCCGGTGGTGGCATGAACGGGTCAGAGCTGCTCTGAGACATGAGACGGTAATGCTTCTTTTAACTATTTTTGAGTGCGCAGACGTGAAGGGGAGAATACTTTTCTTCGAGCGGGGGTTGTAAGCCCAACAAACGTGTTCCCTTTCTAGCGATATCTCTAGGTCGAGAAACCTTATCTTATTATCGAAGGGATGCTCGATCGTTAATTCTAAAGTTTTCATTACCGATTGAAAGATGTCGAAAATTTCGTTAGCACGCGAGACTTGACCTGTTCCGTCAGTTTTGTGTAGCACAAGGAAATCATCCACAAAGCGAAATACTTTAGTTACGCTGGTCGGTAGGAGGCAGCCCATGAGGCTTCTGTCAAAACGTGCTAGCACAAGGTTGCTAAGAACAGGAGCGATACAAGATCCAATGCACACGCCATCCCGTTGGATGAAAATGGCACCATTGTAGCTTATGAACGTCGACTCGAGGTAAAAACTAAGAAGCTCCAACAACTTGTCAATATGTATACCACATGCATTCTGGAACTTAGTGGTCCCATACCTATCAATGCACTGGCTAACTTCATCACACACGAGGTTGTGGGGCAAGGAATAGAATAAGTCTTTCACGTCAACTGAGAAGGCACCTACTTGCTCCGAGCACTCATTCTGAAGGTATTCGGAAGCACTGGTCGGGCTCATGATGATGCAAGGATCATCAACGGGGAGGACATCTAGGGACGACTGCAAGTAGGAAGCCACGCACCGTTGCCAAGTACCACGTGTTCCACTTCCTTCTGAAGTCATCAGTCAATTGTGTGAGCTTGCTCGCCGCCGCGACGTGCAAGGCAAGGTTGTACACCTTTTCACTGAAGAATTCTTATTTGCCCCCAGAAGTCATCCGCCTATTCGGAGGGCTCGCACCTTCAGAGGGACACGCAAAGAGAGTTTGCCGCATCCTGCGATCCGAAGCATGGCGTCAAATCCGCTTCTTCACAGAATGCCTGCACTGCGCCAGTATGGAACAGGCACCCAGGGAATCTGGCGGGAGGCTCTTCCTCCGGGACGTTCGAGTAGCACAGAAAACGGTGGATATCGTTTGGCTGCAACTTTTGCCTTGGTTGCCGAAGAAGAACCGCCGAGACAAGGAGCCAGGCCAGGAAGTGGTCATCCTTGGAGACGTGCACCTACAGAATGACGTAAAACAAGTGCTACGGAAGGGGCCAAAATTTCGCGAGCACCCGAAGCTGGACAGGGTGGAGCTGCTCAGCCTGGTGAGAAACACCGTGGGAAGGGCTAAGGAGGATGAAGTCGGCTGGTTAGTTCAGGAAGGCGTTGAGTGCCTACCGCAAGAGGTCAAGAAAACTGGTCAACGCTCTCGCTTTGTTATGGCCTCGCTACGAAGAGCTGACGCCAGACTCCTCCAGGCCGATAAGGAGGGGGGCTTCGTGCTTATGCCAAGGCGGGAAGACGACTGCAAAGCTGAAGAGGTCATCTCAAAGAACTTCAAAGGGCTGGTCGGCGTCAACCAGACAAAAACTAGAACCCGAGCGGCCAAGATTTGCGAAGAGGTGGGTCTCTCTGCCCTGGCCAAGTCTGTCAAGGCAGCAGGAAATTTGTGCCTTTCGGTGTTCTTTTCCGTGAAAACCCACAAAGAAGGCAATCCTTTACGAGCCATTAGTCTCGGAGCGTGGTACTTGGCAAGGGTGCGTGGCTTCCTACTTGCAGTCGTCCCTAGATGTCCTCCCCGTTGATGATCCTTGCATCATCATGAGCCCGACCAGTGCTTCCGAATACCTTCAGAATGAGTGCTCGGAGCAAGTAGGTGCCTTCTCAGTTGACGTGAAAGACTTATTCTATTCCTTGCCCCACAACCTCGTGTGTGATGAAGTTAGCCAGTGCATTGATAGGTATGGGACCACTAAGTTCCAGAATGCATGTGGTATACATATTGACAAGTTGTTGGAGCTTCTTAGTTTTTACCTCGAGTCGACGTTCATAAGCTACAATGGTGCCATTTTCATCCAACGGGATGGCGTGTGCATTGGATCTTGTATCGCTCCTGTTCTTAGCAACCTTGTGCTAGCACGTTTTGACAGAAGCCTCATGGGCTGCCTCCTACCGACCAGCGTAACTAAAGTATTTCGCTTTGTGGATGATTTCCTTGTGCTACACAAAACTGACGGAACAGGTCAACTCTCGCGTGCTAACGAAATTTTCGACATCTTTCAATCGGTAATGAAACCTTTAGAATTAACGATCGAGCATCCCTTCGATAATAAGATAAGGTTTCTCGACCTAGAGATATCGCTAGAAAGGGAACACGTTTGTTGGGCTTACAACCCCCGCTCGAAGAAAAGTATTCTCCCCTTCACGTCTGCGCACTCAAAAATAGTTAAAAGAAGCATTACCGTCTCATGTCTCAGAGCAGCTCTGACCCGTTCATGCCACCACCGGGTGGCTAGCAGCTTCACGCACCAAGTGCACCGGCTCATCCAGGCTGGGTACCCTATGGCCCTGCTGATGAGTGTTTCGGAAAAGCTTTTGGTGATCCTCACCAGAGGGAGGGCAGGACGTGACACCCAAGACAAGGAACCTCATGTGAGCACCGCCGTCATACCCTATGTACATGGGGTCTCGCATAGGTTAAAGAAGGTCGCCGGAAGAATAGGCACACGGGTTTTGTTCAGCGCAAGGGACAAGTTGTCGGCGCTATGCCGCAAGGTAAACAAGGAAGGCCCCAAAAAAGCAACCTGTGAGAAGCAACACAGAAAAGCGCATGTTGAGTGCGCATTGCTGTTGTGTATAAGATACCACTCAAGTGCAAACGCTGCTACATTGGCCAAACAGTCCGATGTTTGAATGACCGGCTGAGGGAGCATGCGTACGCAATGAAAGGGTCTGTACCGAGCCATTTTGCCCAGCACTGCAAAGAATGCGGCTGCAAACCTCTCTTTGACGATTGCACAGTAATAGGTAGGTATAAAGATCAAAGAGCACGCGAGATTTGGGAAGCGTTTTGCTTTCAATCACACGGAAACTCCTGCGTCAGCGTACCCTCTGTCTCTCTACATAGCTGCGAGATAAACTACTTGTTAAAAACATGATAACCTGTCATGACGACGCGCGTGATTAACTACTTGTTAAAACATGATAACCTGCCTTGACCACACGCGTGATGTGATGATTTTATTCCCTTCCCGGCGAAGAAACCGTGTTTTTCTGGCCTTCTGCGCTGTACCTGTGCTTTGTATATATTGCTTTGACAGCAATAAACCAGTGGTTGTTAGTTCAGCGCCTTGTCTGTCTACTCACTTCGTCCCGTCCTAGCGCTGTTTGTTCCCTTACTAAGGATCTTTAACAGTTTAGATTCTGCGTGCTTCCACGTCACGATCATGTGATCACATAAAACCGTACCATCAACGCGCACACTGACTCGCTCGGCGATCTTGGTCTGCCCCGGAGGAAAATAACGCCGCACAGGAGGAGCGTATAAGAGGAAGTGGAAGCGGGGCGAGTTTTTTTGGTGATAGGCTGTTTCGGACCGTCCCATGTCTTCTCTATCCTTTTCACTGTAAATAAATCCATTCTTCATCCGTAACAATATTAAGAAACAAGCAGTGTTTAGGAGTGTTCACAAACTAAAAGGGACAAAAATATCAATTCATCACGACTACTGCGGGATACACTGCAGAAAAATAAGCTCTTATGGACAAGCGCTGTAAGTCAGAAACAAGCGAAACAGTTTCGCTTATTAATGACAAAGTGCGAGTAAGCGGTGATCTCTTCATGTGTGACGACCATGCACAATCTAGAGTAAAGGCGCCTTCCATGTATGGTAGTTCCAGGAATGACTGACCCATACTTGTACTCTAATCAATTTCGACTGGTTACCATAAATGCGCGTAGCATCGTCAATAAGTCAACACAACTTGAAAATGTTCTGTTACATTTTGGTCCCCATGTTATAAGAGAGACCTGGCTTCATGACGACATTGCTGACAATGTCTTTCCGCCCTCATATCAGGTCTTTCGCCGTGACCGACCTACCATAGGCAGCGGTGTTGCTGTTTGGATAAAACATGGCAACTGGGCATTTCTGCTACATGAGATTGATAGCCATGAAAGCATTACTTAGAATGTTTTTTTTTCGGGGGGGGGGGGGGGGACGCGCCTTTTTGTTGGCGGTTTATCGTGCTCCGGATGTAACCCCTCGATATTCGCAGGATCTACGCAATCACCTGGCAACATCATCTTCTAAAAAAAGTGTAATTTGGCGATTTGCATTTGCCTGCTGTTGACAGGAGTCTTCCGTTCTAAAATCGAGATAGGAATGCAGATGTGGGTTTTCTACTCCATATTATCTTAAACCAGGATGTGCAGCAAGTAGGAGGTGAGCCCGAGCAGGTTTGTGATGTCATCAATCCTATATCATGCTTTCGTAACCAGTACGATTGATATAATTTAATGTCTCTGTACACTCAGGTATTTCTGATCACGCTATGGTATTTTTCGTGTGTAATGTTGAAACGCCTTGCATGGCACCTCCTGAAAATTTTATATAAAACAAATAATAATAATAATAATAATAATAATAATAATAATAATAATTATTATTATTATTATTATTATTATTATTATTATTATTATTATTATTATTATTATTATTATTATTGTTTCCATCTTACAATATGCGTACATTAGAAGGCAGCTAGGCCCGTCAAAGCCAAGGAAATGGCTTGCGTGACTTGGCCCGGCACGTCGGCAAGCAGAAACGAGATGGCCACATGTAAAGCAATAACACGCTGGTAATTAAAGCTTATAAAACAACAAAATGTTGTTTAAATAACACGGAAACTCTCTGAAATCAGTGACACAGAAAGACAAGAAACAATATAACGAGAAAAGACAACAATATTTAGTATCATACATAGATTATAATGCCTTCAATTTTTTCAAGTTTCGTTTTGTGGTTGCAGTAAATATATGATCAGGTAGGTCATTCAATAGTCTTGGGACATAAGCACACCTGCTAGCTTTGCCAAATCTTGTGTTGCAGTAGGGTACTATAAAACGCAATGTTTTCCGTAGGGCACGGGGAGCAATATATTCCTGTTTGAAATCGCGGTTCCTGAAATGTCTTACCACAAACGTTTGAGTAAACAATGTTTTAAATGACGGAAGACCCAGACGTATAAACAAGTTCACATTGTCAGCCGAGGGAGAGTTATACGCAATAGATTCTATCAATTCGACACTGCCATCGAGGAGAGCAAAAACCGAACAATGTAATGCCATAGCGTAATACACTGTATGCTAAGGCGTGCGCGATATTGATTTTTACAGGCATCGGAACAATGGATTTAATGTTAAAAAGTAGCGATAAAACACTTCTGAGCCTGCCGCAAATATATGTCATATGATCATTCCATGAGAGATCACTGTCAAAGAAAACGCCAAGGTATTTATTAGAGTTGACATATTCTACGGGGACACACTGACACGATTGGCAATTAGGAGAGTGCAGAAACAGTGGTAAATTTGTAACAGTTGTTTTAAGCGGATTTCTAAAACACACCATTTTTGTTTTTTTTTCTTGTTTAGTGACAAACAGTTGTTATCAAACCAGGCTATTGCATAATATACACTCTCTTGGAGTAACTCAACGGCTTTTGAGTAACAACCATGTTTTGTTAAAAGGACAGTATCATCTGCATACTGAAATATTAAACAATTCGATACAGCTGATGAAAAGTCATTTATAAATATATTCAAAAGAAGAGGAGACAAAATAGACCCTTGAGGCACTCCAGCTTTTAGAGATAATTTGTTATTGATGAATAAGTGGTTGTCCAAAGCTATCACCTGCAAGCGGCCGTACAAATAACATTTTAGGAACTGGTAAAATGGCCCCCTGAAACCGAGCAGGTATAGTTTTCAAGCAGGAGTTCGTGGTTCACAGTATCGAACACTTTAGAAGTGTCGAGAAACAATGCACATGCAAACATGTTTTGTTCTAAAGCTGTGTTTAATTCGTCTGAAAATTCCTCGAGCAAAGCAATGGTGCCCCGTCCCGCAACAAAACCGAACTGGCGGTTAGATATGACTGAAAACTTATCTAGAAACGAAGTCATGGTTTCTAAGAGACATTTTTCTATTATTTGTGACATGATAGGCAGGATCGGAATAGGTCGGTCACTGTCCACACTACCTTTCTTTCCTCCTTTAAATAATGGCGTTACAATGGCCGTTTTTAATTCCGTCGGTAGTGTGGCGGTCTCTAGGAATCCATTAAGTATGGCAAGAAGGATACCGGATAGAGCATCGAAGTTTCGTTGGAGCAAAGATACCGATATACCGTCTATACCAGCTGCCTTGTGTCGCCTAAACCCAGCAACTATTCTTGCGAGCGCGTCAAACATTATCGTCGGTAAGAATGCAGAAGCTGATATGATTTTATCTTTTCCCGAGTGGGCAGCTGGCACCATTCAGGTTGCTCCTGAAACGCGTGCGAAATGTTGATTGAAGACTGTGGCTGTCTGCGCAAGATCACCTGGAAAAGCGTCGGCTAGCTTTGAATTGGCACTGTCTTTACCGCGTAGATGGTTTATCAGTGACCACGTCTTTGCCGGTTTCGAACAGATAATTGAAACTGACGTTGAAAGTAGCGTCGTCTTGCGCATCGGATAAGGGCGACGACTTTATTCCTTGCGATTCTGTAGCTAGCGCGAAGCTCAGCATTGCTTGGAGCTCTCTTAAACCGTTTCCATTGCAAATCTCGGTAGGCGATTGCATTCATGATTTCCACGGTCAGTCAGTTGTGACTTCTTCTCTGTTTAGTTATAACCATTCGAGTACAGGCTTCTTGAAAACTGCGTATTTGCGAACAAAATTGTTCATAAATCAACACTGGCGCCCCGGCAACAATCAGTGAAGACCAGTCGAACTTGCCAATCATCTCGTCCAATTTGCGTTGATCAACAACAACAACAACAACAACAACAACAACAACAACAACAACAACAACAACAACAACAACAACAACAATAATAATAATAATAATAATAATAATAATAATAATAATAATAATAATCTTTATTATAAACAATCAATTTGTACATATAGTTTCGCTAGGTCTGCCGAAGCCTTCCGTGGGCTTGTATGGCAGAAACCTGGCAGTCAGGGCAAAGTTTTATCCAACCTTACTACAAACCAAATGTCAAACTAAAAAAAATAAAATGAGAAAACGTATCACAGGTTTCGCAGGTAAACATGCCAAGTAAACAATACTTAATGTTCAAATGAAACACGTAGCACACAACAACCATTAAAACTGAGTAAACATGGCACACGATGTCCACAACGTTACAACCTATCGAAAGAGAAAAAAATCGTGAAAGCAGCGTGAATAACACTCTTACATTCATTTTGGCAAACACCGCACAACAAAATAGACCTGATACATGTGAAACCTATTCTATCATTGCCTTGAGGGCCTTTTTTAATCCCGACAAATTTGTCTGATCCAGTACTGCACTGGGAAGGTTATTGAACAGGTGGGGGATATAGTACCTTCTTTGTCCTTTTCCATAACGTGTTCGTGTTCCAGGAACTACATATTTGGGATGTCTACGCAAAGCAACACTTATGTACAGGTTCTCGGAAATTATTGCTCCAGAAATAACGCATCACAATTGTCGAACGAAACAAGGACTCAAAATCAGGCATTTCTAAATCTCGAAATAAGTTATCCGTGGTTTGGTTGTATGCAACACTTTTTAGTATACTTTTTAATAGGCTGTAAATTTTATGTTTCCAAAATCCGCTGCAATTAAAAAAACAGCAAATGGCGTACCTTATATGCGAATAACCTAAAGCATGCGCTATCATTTTTTATTAATCTTGGTAGGTGCCTAACTTTTTATACGGTAAAGGACACAAGCAACATTACGCAATCGCGCACAAATTCGAGCCATTTGAATATTCCAAGATAAGTCAGTCTCAAAATATACTCCAAGGTACTTGACACTATCCGCATATTGTACTGGAGCACAAACACAGTCTAGGCAATCCGAACCGTGTAGGAAGACATGTTGACTGGTTACAACAGCCTTTAAAGGATTTCTGAAGCATAAGTTTTCCGAGCACTGACTTTTATATGGTTTTTTCGAAACCAGTTCATCACATTTTTTATGTCGCTTTGAAGTAAAGCGACAGCTGCTTCGTACTGCATGTGCTTAGAAACAAGCAACGTATCATCTGCATACTGAAATATAGTACATGAAATAGTTACCTGTGCCAAGTCACAAACGTACAAATTAAAAAGAAGCGGAGACAAAACGGAACCCTGTGGAACCCCTGCGTTAAGAAACCGCAAAGAACTCTTTTGGTCGCCTATACACACAATCTGAGACCGATTTACCAGGTAGTTTTGTATAAATGCATGGAAATGTTCCCGAAACCCGTAATTGGGTAATTTAGCACAAAGAATACTGTGGCTTACTGAATCGAAAGCCTTAGATAAATCTAAAAAAAGACCACAGGCTACCTGGTTAAGTTCGAATGTTTGATATAGAAGATGCGACAGTCCTTCAAAGAGCGCATGCGTGTTTCTTCCAGATACGAAGCCATTATGGGAAGAAAGATGTTATGTTTTAAGACGAACCCCTCAATCGTTTCAAGCACGTGTCTTTCCAACAGTTTCGCTAAGAAAGGAAGAATATAGATGGGGCTACAGTTCTCTGGCTTCGATGCATCTCCGCCTTTAAATATTGGTATCACGCGTGCTCTCTTTAGTGCATCTGGTATTATACAAGTATCAAGGATTCTATTAAAGATAAAAAGGGGCGGATCGGCCAGAACTCTGACGTTGCGACTTATGACTTCTGCTGATATGCCATCAAGTCCGACAGCACGGCTTTTTCTAGATCGATGCAACAATCGATATAAGTCTGCTTTAGTTATTGGTGGAAGAAAAGCCGAATCTGTTATTGAAACAAGACCACTGTTGTGACCAACAGGATCAGTGGGTCCTAATAATAATAATAACATTAAATATTCTCTCGTGCCAGCAGGGATGAGGGTGTGCTGGACTATCTTGATATTAAGCTACGCATCTTTCAAGGTTCAGATGTAAATAATCTTACGGATCAATTTAAACAAATATGAACTTACATTCTTGACCATTTTATGACGAATAAAACCACAGCATACGAAACCCCTGGATAACGAGAGAAATTTTGTGTCTGAAAGAAACACTGAAGTCACTGAAGAAGTGCATCCACTCGCATTGTTAAAACTGCTCAAACGACGCCTAGCAAGACAGTTTTAGCAGAGCGCCTATTGCGCTCCGCTTCGCTCAGATTTCACGTTCTCAGATAGTGGAGGGAACTGCGTAGATTTCGCATTTGATAAACGCGTCTTGCCGAGGCGCGAGCGACGCGCTATCAATTCGGCTGCAAAACGACGAAGAGGCCAAGTGTAACGCTCCGCCCAGTCGGCTCTTTAGCGGAGCGAGGAATGCGCTCTTCGTTCCGCTGACGGTATGAGCGTTGTGCGCAAGCGCAATAGCGTTCCCGCTAAGCGGTTGTGTGGCCGTCGCATATGCCGGTCTGAGTGGAGCGGACAGCAAGCGCTCAGCTAAAACACTCTATTGGTGCGCTAAAAAAGTATTATTGCGATAGCAATTATATGGACACTTCAACCGGATTTCTGCCGTCGGCGTCACCGTCGCCGTCGCCGTCGCCGTGAGGTTCCGTATAGATAAAATCTTCGCCGTGCGCCGTATGCCCCAGCGGAAGCGTGCGGGGACGCGCGCTATCATGGAGAGCGAACGCACTCAATCTCCCACGCGCAAGCAAGAAAGCGGAAAGCCAGCGCCGGAGGGAGCAGGGGGGGCACTTCTCTGCCAACAACCGCGCTCGTCGCTCGTCCGCACAGTCTCTTATCTCTCCCACGCGCAAGCAAGGAAGCGGTAAGCCAGCGCCGGAGGGAGCGGGGGGGGGGGGGGGGGGGCGCACTTCTACGCTGCCAACAACCGCGATCGTCGCTCGCTCGCACCGTCTCTTATCTCCACACGGCTCTGACCTTTATGCGCTCGGTTTCCGTTGAAGCGATAGACCGCACGTACGTTCGCCGCTGCGGCGTATCCGCTTGCTTCCAGAGTTTTGACGGTCGTTGTCTGCAGTCATTCAGTGTGAGCTATTCATGTTTGTTTGTGCGCGCTCACACCACGCTTGTTCATTCAGTTAGTAATAGTCGGGCCACATTTTCCAACGCACGCTACACATGCAATGCTGCCCGGATCGGCAGTGCAGCGCTACAGATGTGTCCCTTCGCACGCGCTGCCCACGGGAAGCGCTTCTCATCAACACCACCGTTTCACACGCGCCTTCTCGTGGTCATCGAGTCTCTCGTCATGTCGGTCTACTTACGCCGCAGCACACATCCTTACTTAATCAGCTCATGTTTACTACAATTCATATTGCTACCAAAGCCGCTCACCTTACTTCGTATGACATTGCTGTGTTGCTATCGCATTCATTGCTTCGCCCTTAGGGCGAAACTGTGACATTTTTTTCAACATACTCTGCAGAAGTCTTGTGAGACTCGACCCAAAAGTTCAGGGTGTTTTTCGGTAATAATAAAAAAAGAGCATTGGCTGTTCTAAACGGTACAGAGGTCAACACACTTGTCTAGAACGCACGAATCACGTTCTCAGGACGGCGCTGGCGATGTCTGAAGATGGCATCTGGAAGAACATCGGCTGTATGTGAAGTTGGGTGACTACATTTACAGTTTTCATTGGTTTCTCTCGACCTGGTGGTCGGCTTAAGCTTTGGTGGCTGCTTTGGCTGTCATGAGTGTGTTCTAGATAAGTGTGTGGACCTCTGTACACGAGTTGTCGACAATGAAGCCATCGCGGAACATTTTAATGCATATTTGCACGCAAAGATGGAGATGACAACGATCAGGGCATGACTGAACGCTCGAGCTAGACGGAAGCCAGTCCTTGGACTGTGTAGCTTAACAAGCACCAACCAACTACTGCCGAATAAACACTACTCGTAACATCTTTTGGTGGAGGTGCGGAGTAGGCCTCATTACAACCCGGTCCTGGATCTCCGTAGCGGATGGCACGTTTGTCCCGTCACGATGCCGAAAGACAGTGGGCAGTGTGGCGCAGTCCGCACCAGCGCCGTCAACGGTCATCTTTTTGCCAACGCGCGACCACGGCACATTCTGTGGCACGCGGACACCAATGACGTGGAAGATTGGCTGGCATTAAAATTATCCGAAAGATTGAATTAACAAGTGCTTTTTATCACCGGTCTGTAATGTTTTCCTGCTCGCTCTTGAAGCAAAACTCAACCGGCATGCATCAACGAGCACCGACATCTTTAAAGGGACCCTGAACCACTGGTATCAAAGTAGAGAAATGCATTTGAAGTTAAAATACGCTATTTCAGAAATACTTTACCGCAAAAAGCACTTCAATCCGTTCAGCAGAAGCGGATCGAGTTATTGGCATTCAAACACGACCTTCGCGGTGCTTGCGTTCCTTCTTCAATGACTGGCACTGCGAAGGCTACCGCAGAGCGGGGCGTGCCCACAACCCTCCGCCTGTCACCTTGGCGCGTAGTTCAAATTTGATTGTGGATGTTAACGTAGACGCCACTACTTCCGGCTCTGGGGCCTACGAAGCGCCAAACGTGGTTGTCGTCAGCCAATGTCTCCTTTACTTCTAAAGGAGACATTAGGGAGCTTTAGTATAGCGGAAAACGCTTACGTTAGCGTTAGCGCGCGACGCAACGCTAACGCAAAGAAAGGCTGCACTGCGCGGTACGAGGTAGTGTTTTAGAATAGCGGAACGGAGCAAAACGCTAACGCTAACGCAAATAAAGGAACTTTAAACACAAATACACTTGGGCGCCATCTCGAGGCGGATACAGCAAACATGAGCAAACATGAGCGAACCCTCTCGTTAAGCCTATTCCGCCGCTAATCGAGAACATATATCGAAAACAACGCCCATTTGTCGCCTGTACGCCGCTGTCGAAGCATCATCACACAAATCTAAAGCAAACACGATCATTAGTGGGGAACGAATGAGCCAAACAGTGCAGGCCGACGACTCAATAGATCCGAAGTGGACGGCTCTCGCTTCAACAGGCGCCACCCTCTTGCCCTACGTACGGAATCCCTTGCGTGCGTTAGCGTTGAACGCTTTCCGGAAATAGCGTACGTACGTAAGAGTTCTGGCTACGTTTACGTTCTGCGCATGCGCAGTTTGCAGCACGCAACGCTAACGCTAAATCCTTGCGTTTGCTGTTTTCAGCTAAACGCCCTATTGCCCCAGAGCGCCGCTGCGTGC
Source organism: Dermacentor silvarum (assembly GCF_013339745.2). Classification (NCBI taxonomy): domain Eukaryota; kingdom Metazoa; phylum Arthropoda; class Arachnida; order Ixodida; family Ixodidae; genus Dermacentor; species Dermacentor silvarum. The sequence goes on along the minus strand of NC_051161.1, from coordinate 173,347,217 downwards.
TTAGACTCGTGGCGGCAGCAGCTGTATCTACGCTGCGTAGCAGAACACTACGCTCCGGGGCTCGAGCCCCCTCCACAGTTTTCCAGAGGGGGGGCCCGCTCCTAAAATGTCATGTTGCCCAAACCGTATATGGTTCATTTTGAGTTGCTTCCACATTTGCCCTTAAAATGTCATTGTGGCTAAAAGCTAACTGCAGCATTGTTGACGCGGACGTGCACGGCTTTTATTCATAATTTGCTTTATTTCTGAAAATCCTGACAAGCGCATTAGAAGCACCAACGGCAGCTCCCTCATCCGTGTTTTGTCACTTCAACATTTTATTTTAATTTCAAGTGTGAACACCATGCGCAGACACATTATATTTCAATGTGTTCACAGGACAAAATTTATTATATTTTGAAAGAGAAAGAGGTAGCCAACTAACAATTATTTCTAATGATATGGATAGCCTATGTTTAGACTATCAATATGTTGCTGTATGTTCACTTCGCTACAGATTGCTTTGCACGCATTTTTGACACTGAAAAAGACCTGCAGACTTCAGTGACCCCTTCGGCGGAGTCTTTTATCAACGGTGTGTCAAATGCACGTGAATGATATGTGTCTCAGCATTGCTTCTCTTTCCAGTAGGTAATGCTAGCGATTCATGAAAAAACAACTTATAATAATTTACAACATTTATTGGGGATGGAAACATCGCAACGTGCATGCAGAGGCCACAAATACATATAATTAACTTAGTAACCGAAGTGAGGCAAAGCCGGATTCACTCGAAATCAGAATCAGTAGCAGTCATGCGCAGCAGAGCTACTACTAGGACTAGAAAAAAAAAAAAAAAGAGGCTGCAGTTTTGCCGGAAAGGCGCAAGCGAACAATTAGACAATTACACGGAAAAGATTCTTCCCGTACAAATCCGCGTAAGAGCCGCACCCCCAACTTGAAAGTAAATATTTTTTTTTAAATCCAACCGAGAAGCGATCGCGTTCAGCGCTATTCCGATCGCGCTCCACTGCAAATTTTCTCGCGCAGCGTACTTTCGCGCGTCGCAACTATATATAAAAAAGTCGGTAATAACTTAAGAAGACAGGAGAGGCGCCCCGCCCTGACCACTGAAGCGCAGCAGCTGATTTCCACCGCGACTAAAGAAACAGTACCGCTGACGTGACTAGGCCCAGCTCGAAGCGCGGGCTGCCATGTCCTCTGTCGGCGGGGTCACCGGCCGTCCGGCTCATGACGTCAGTCTAGAGTGCGCGCCCTTTGGTGGATGCATGCTCGTGTGCATCCACCTTTGAGGGGCAAATGCCGCTGCCTTCTAAATTTGTACACGACTATAGATGGCGAGAGGAGGCGATCGCGGAGGTTTACGGCGGATTTTATACTCGTATAGTTGGAAAAATGAAATAAAATGGCCCGGTCCCTTGTAAGGCTCGTCAAAATTGCGGCAGAAAAGTGCGGCCCTCACACGAGTCTGTACGTTGGTTATATCGCCTATATGAATTGTAACATTTACTCACTAATTAAAATAACAAACATCATGCAATGCACGGGCCATATAAACATGTAAATATCCCGCTGGATGCCCACGAGCAGTCGCTATCACAACGCTCGCATTATGATGAAAGCCGGCAGCGGAGGTGTACAGCCATGCGATTCACCGTGACTCCGAAAATTAGATTCATCATCATCATCTGCATATTTTTATGTCCAGTACAGGACGGCTTCGGTCAGCGATCTCCAATTACCGCTGTCTCTTAGGCTATGCGATTTGCAACACTTGGGGCGCGAAAAAACAGCCTAAGAAGGAAGACAGCGCGCATGAAGTTAGCAGCCATCCCTGCTCGCCCTTGATCAGTGCACCGCCCAACGATTACCAACAACTGGCACGCGGGCCGCGTAAGCGTCAACCGCACACATTTTCAGCTGCGGCAGGGCTAGATGAGAAGACGGGTGCGCTCCTCCCCGTGCGTGCATTTGATCACGTGACCTCCAACTAACCCGAATATTGAGCGCGTGGGAAGATGATGTCCATCAAGCCGCCATCCTTTTCGGCTCAGTGTTACGGGCTTCTTCTCGCACCCGTAGTGGCCGCTCACTCATATGACTTTCGGACTTTATACGGCAACGATGACAGCCAAAATTTGCCTGGAGTGTCGATACAATTGCTGTCGCAATAAAGGGAGAAATAGAAAACGTGCGTCGAGCTCGCTTCTACCGCGGCTGCGGACGTTGCAATGTACAGTACATACACCGGCTACAAACACCCACGACAAAACCAATAGTGGGCCTATCGGTACTTCGCCAGAACCCGTCTAACGCTAAAAAGGAAGCGTATTTTCCACCGTATAAGCACCAGCGGAAACATAACACTAGGCGCGCGGGGAGACAGCGCACGCGAAGGGACCAGCCATCTCGAATGGCTTGCTTGCTTGATTCCAAGCTTGAACTCGGCGCAGATTAACTCCAAAATGAAGCGCGTGACCCACGTATGTATGGCAGAGGCAGGAGCATCTATAGTTGAGGACCCGTGTGTTCTAGCCGCTAGGCGAAAGAAGAATCCACGCCGCTATCAAGAAGGTTCCTCAGCTCACGTGTTTCCATCAGCGAGTGACATGTACCCCCAGAGGTTTTATCAAGTACTTGACACAGTGATGTTTTTGTTAAACAGGTAGCCACCTGATATGTGGCAGTATAAGTCCCACATTGAGCAGCTTGCCATAGGGAAGGAATACGAAGCATATATAACATAGCTATACGGTGACAACCTTGAACCAGGACGCCTGATTTTGCACAGAAATATGCTAAATATTTTAAGCCAGCAAAAGTCGGCATCGTTGCACACATTTGGGGACGTCGTGCACATTTTTACGGGGTGCAAGGGAGAACACCTGCGAAACCTTTTGCCGGAAATGGCCAAGTTAAAAAAATTGCGTTGGCCATACCGGTCTCGTCGACCACATCCGAGAGGTCCTGTTCTTGCATCCGGCTACTAAAAATGTACTTGCGTTCGACGAGTGGACAAGCCCGTTTGAACCATCTAGCAATTTTGCACGCCCACAAAGAACTCTCCGGCAAAATCAATTTGAATAAGACTGCCGACGATTTCATTTCTAGATCAAGTGCCCGAACGAACACTTTTCAATGATAGTGAAATCATCGCATCAGACAACGAATTGATAATAATAGGAGAGAGAAAGGCACCAACTTACAAGTCAGAGCAAACGACCTGGCTTAGAAAACAACGCAAAAAGTTATGCAAAGGAACGAAAATGGGGTCCCTAACAGCGCAAGCAGAGTGAGGGCATTTGGGTAAGAAAAGACGCGTGGTTGCCCTATTTGTAAAACTCGCTAGTCTGTCTGTGCATTTTCCTTATTAATTTTTATTCGTCGTATGCTGCATTTGCCTCTTAATAGCACAATCCACGTTGTTCCTATATTCGCTATCGAGTCCTTTCGCGCTTTTGAGATATCGCTGTCTTATTTATTTGTTAATATGTTTATTTATTTGCGCAGCTGATAATTTTTACTCTATAATCCTTTGTTCTGCCTCCGGAAAATAAACGAAACCAGTGGCATAAGGAATGCTCTGACATGTAATGAAACTATGGCGTTATGGAATCACATTATACTTATGCTAATAATTCTAGTCATAAGTAGTGTTCAGAAATTTTTATATATAGTTTCATGTTTATATATGTTATGTCTTATCTTCTCAATAACTGATCTTCCGTCAGGAAAACATTTCTTGATTGTATCTTTTGTATTAAATCTTTTACAAAGCGTTACATTGCTTTTTCATAGATGTGTACTTGTGCGACTTCATACGCACAAGACACATGTATCTCTCTAACGTGTTTAACTGAATCCGCTTGTCGCATGGATCAACCAAGAGACGCCAGTCTCTTGGCGGTGCGAGGGGACTCCGGCTGTAAAACTGCATTGTCTCCTAATCTGAGGTCTTGCAAATACTCATATGCTCGTCACTTCAGTGAACAATCTTTCGAGGTCACACAAAGTTCCCAGTGAAACTGTTATTGAAGAATATATATATATATATATATATATATATATATATATTGTTACGGAGAGTTGTGCAGAAATGACTTTATTTACAGGAGATGGATGATGGTGAGCGCGCAATCAGGCCTAGAAGCACTTCGTTCTCCTCTTCTTTCCAACTGCTTCTTGTATGCTCGTTACATCATATATATATATATATATATATATATATATATATATATACATGCATACATGGGTGTGGTTCGGAACACTGGGCAGGCCCCTGGTCGCACACTGGTCGAAATGCGGCCGCGGCGGCCGCATTTCGATGGAGGCGACATGCAAAAACGCCCGTGTTCTTGCGTTGTAGTGCAGGTTAAAGAACCCCATGTGGTAAAAATTAATCCGGAGCCTTCCACTACAGCGTGCCTCATAATCAGAACTGGTTTTGGCACGTAGAACCCCAGAAAGAGGAAGAAGACCTGTAGCGAGGCCAGGTATTGGTTTCTCCGAGCTTTTAGGAAAAGGACGTTACCCAATACAGCCATGTGCTTGGCGGCTGCGCCTGATAATACAGGATGTTCAAAACTAAGCTTTATGGTTTTCTTAAAGTTAGGCACTGGGAGGCACGCGAAGACCTCTTGTGCAAATAAACTTAGTTATGTGGCTAGGGGGGCACAAAGTGAGATGATAATTATCACTGTGAGCAACCCAATTAACTAAAATTGAACAATTATTTTATGTTGACGGCAATAAGTGGGCATGTTTGTATTGAAAACTTAGAGACAGTCGAGTTTCTACACAGTATCAGTCGGAAGAATTATTCTAGCGTGTCCGTGCTTCGAGATATCAGACTCCAAATTTCAATTGTCGCACTGCGCAGAATAATCGAGAATAAAGACGCGACAATTCTCGTGAATTCCCGTGAATGATCATGAAGCTCAGTGACCACTTCTGTGGAGGGATGGCGGTGCCATCTTCTCTCTTGATTCGGGGTGGTGTGTTGACTAGAGGAACATTCTTGAATACGGGTGTAACGGTCCGCTCCAACGCAGCAACCACTACGCTGGTTGTTTACGATATGCGAATCACCGCGTATGAAGACTCACGACGCAAGCTACAAGAATAACGATGTGCCTTAGTAGGCGAGAGCGCGAGCCAGCGTCTTCATGTTTTGTTTCCCACGCGACGTCATCCTTTTACACAAGGCGCGCATCTGCTCCCGTTTCTCTAACCACGCGACGTCATCCTAGGCCCGCGCGCTGGCGTTGGCCGCTGACGTCACGCTCCCCCACTTCGCAGCCGCGGCTCGAGGCTTCGCCCCGCTTCGCGAGAACGCCCACTCAGATAAACGGATCCGGTGGGCTTGAGCCTCCTATGCTTAATGTACGACAATAAAACTGCGAAGTTACAATGAAAAACTTATAGCGTACGAACGGTACTGTGCTCGTACTGGATATTGTCAACGTGTAACTGTGATCACAATGAGTGCTACAGTTAAAAAAAGTTGCCTATGCGTAGTTCTTAGTTTAGCTGTTAGTTGTTATTATTTATATATGAACACTTCAGCAAGAGATCTCTTTCATTAAGCAGGTTGGTCGCGGAACCGATGACAGCCAATGAGGCAACCGTTGACACCCCAAGGGGAAACTAAGTTCAGGCGCGAAGGCGCTCGAGCGGACCTCGGCGTGTTTGGGAAAAGGGACGTCCCCTCGTTCATTCGACGCCACCGACGGGACGAGTAAGGCACGGCAGGCGCCAGGAGGTCCAAGGTGTTCATGAGAAAAAAGAACTACGGCAACTTCGCGACACCACACTACTACGGAATACAACTAAGCTTGTGAGCGAGCTAGCTTTACTTCTACATGGCTGATACCACTGGTACTCGCGAAAAATACTTTTGAAGAATGCTGGTGGCCATATTTTTTTTGCGACAGGGCCATCCCCCTGTCAGCGAGGGGGCGATGCAGAAATCTGAGGGGGGGTCAGGACATCCGGACATCCCCCCTGGATCTGCGCCTGGTCGAGCGTGAGCAGAAGATAGCCAGCTTCTTCCTGTAGTACGTAATTATTATCAAAATTCAAAACCAGATTTTCCTTGCTTCAACTTGTTATTCAATTTCGTCAATAAATATACACGGTAATAGTAGGAAGAAGCGCACTGATCCAAACACCCTTCTTCATTGACGTCAACATTGGCCAATAGCAGCTGCATTTTCTTGACGCTTTAGTTGGAAATAAAGCGGCCAGTCTGTTGAAAAGAGAGCGTTTGAGAGAAACGTGACTTCGCGCTCCACTTGCGGGCTCCACGCGCCGCGCACGACTGCAAAACTTGGCTGAGATGTTCACAGCAGCGCATGCTATCCGCGGACCATGTTTTAAGGCGAAAGCCTTTAGTGGCTCATACTCGCGGCGTCCGACCGACCGTCCGTCCGTCCGTGCCCTGGAACGATGCCAGCTATGGCCTCTCCCCCTCACACTATCTCAGCAATCACGTGATGGCAGAGCGGCGGCGTCCGACCGTCCGTCCGTCCGTGCCCTGGAACGATGCCAGCTGTGGCCTCTCCCCCTCACACTATCTCAGCAATCACGTGATGGCAGAGCAGCGGCGTCCGACCGTCCGTCCGTCCGTGCCCTGGAACCGGCCAGCTGTGGCCTGGAGAAGCGTGTGCAGTCAGGTTGTCGACTGGGCTCTTTGTAGTCTGTGTGTACTTGGCCCCAAACCTCGGACAAGAAGCAGCCATTGCCTTTGTGGATCCCATCTTACCAACAAGCGTCAGGCATCGGCCGATGGTCGTTGTCGGCGATTTCAACCAAGACGCTAGGAACAGACGTGCATTTTTCAGTGGTCTACAAAGTTCACTAGCATTACAGTTGGTCACACCGACGACTAAAATAAAAGAAGAAAACATGGAATAGTCAGTCGAATGGCCACAGGCTTTCGTCGAACACACTTTGGAATTTACAAAGTGTCCTTCAATTTTTTTTCACCAAGCCCGAGGGGTGGTTCAGGACCCCCTTAAACACTGACTCAGTGTTAAACTGCAAAGAAAATTTAAGTTCTCGAAGTTGTGGAAAATAAAAATAAAGTAAAAACAAAGTAAAACGGCTTCACACCGAAGGAAGAACTAGCGCTCTCCTTTGAATTTCTTGCTTTTCAAGCCTTAGTAGCCGCTGCTCACATGATGGGAAACTGTCGGGGCCGAATTATCCAAAGCGACATGCTTTTGCTTTCGAATAAGCTTGTTTTGGTTCTATAGCAATATATGGTTTCTTGTTGGGACATTGCAGTGCGTTCGAAAGTAAAAAGTCAAATTAACCGAGGTCAAATTACTGAGGGTTGACGACTGTATGTGTCTTCTGTCGTTATCTTGTTGTGAGGAAAAGCGGACATCAACCTGCGTTTTGGTGTCCTCTGTTGTCATTAATTTTCGCTAAAAAGTCGCGCTCCGGCTATGCCCTGATAAAGTACGTGCTGGCCAAGTGGCATCTAATCAAGAAATGCTTACGCCATAACGCCTTGTACTACTATAGTAAGAAACCATAGAACTACTCGTACATCATGGAAGTCCACGAAGCTGAAGCCTCGCTGAACTAGGACGCTGGTGCCCCTACAACACCGGTTATCTGCTCGACGTGCCACTAAGGGACTTTACCGATGACAAAACATATTCTGTGGGAGTTCCCCGGCTACAAAGACATTTTGTAGAAATATGTGAAACTTTACATTAGGATTTTAAAGAGCGGACAATACCCAATAACAACGGTCGAGACGACGCGACGCTAGAGCCCTTCCGGGACTTTATACGCGAGGCATGGATGGAGCATTGTTTGTGATTTCTCCCTTTCTCCTCTATTTACCCCATTTCCTTATATAGTTTTTCAAGCCAGTAGTTTCTAGGTATTTAGAAAATTTATCATTTACTCATTGGAACTTTCCTTCATCACGAATGAAATGTGGTTTTGGTATAGTGGTAGAATATCCAGTTCATAGCTATAGGTTTCTTGGTGTGCATCCACATAAATTTGGTGAATTTTGTTATTTTATTGCGATAGCAATTATATGGACACTTCAACCGGATTACTGCCGTCGGCGTCGCCGTCGCCGTCGCCGCGAGGTTCCGTATAGATAAAATCTTCACCGCGCGCCGTATGCCCGAGCGGAAGCGTGCGGGGACGCGCGCTATCACGGAGCGCGAACGCACTCAATCTCCCACGCGCAAGCAACGAAGCGGGAAACCAGCGCCAGAGGGAGCGGGGGGGGGGGGGAGGGGGGGCACTTCTACTCTGCCAACAACCGCGCTCGTCGCTCGACCGCACCGTCTCTTATCTCTCCCACGCGCAAGCAAGGAAGCGGGAAGCCAGCGCCGTAGGGAGCGGGGGGGGGGCGCATTTCTACTTTGCCAACAACCGCGCTCGTCGCTCGCCGCACCGTCTCTTATCTCCACACGGCTCTGACCTTTATGCACTGTGCATTCGCCGCTCAGTTTCTGTTGAAGCGATAGACCGCACGTACCTTCGCGCGCTGTAGCGTATGCGCTCGCTGCCAGCGTTTTGACAGTCGTTGGCTGCAGTCATTCAGTATGATCTATTCATGTTTGTTATTGCGCGCTCACACCACGCTTGTTCATTCAGTTAGTAATAGTCGGGATCACATTTTCCAACACACGCTACACATGCAATGCTGCCCAGATCAGCAGTGCAGCACTACAGGTGTGTCCCTTCGCACGCGCTGCCCACGGTAAGCGCTTCTCATCAACACCACCGTTTCCCACGCGCCTTCTCGTGGTCATCGAGTCTCTCTTCATGTCGGTCTACTTACGCCGCAGCACACCTGCTTACTTAATCAGCTCATGTTTACTACAATTCATACTGCTACCAAAGCCGCTCACCTTACTTCGTATGACATTGCTGTATTGCTATCGCATTCATTGCTTCGCCCTTAGGGCGAAACTGTGACATTTTTTTTAATGTAACCTGGTTTATTTGGCTCTCGGCGTATTCTTGCGTTCCTTCTGCACTGGGACAAGACAACACTGCACTATTGGACTACGGCAAAGTGAGAAATCTTGTTTCACAGTCTACGATGCAAATAGGCTTACGGCACGGGACCGAGACTTAAGACGCAGTTAGCGAAAAACAGCTCGACCATCCTGGAGCAGTTAATTTGAGTTAACGAATCGTGCTGAGACATGTTTCCGACGCTTCCTATGGGACTATTGCAACTTATTTCGGTTTTTGAGCCACACTGGCCGCACAGGGCGCCATGTCGCAGTTAGCGAGAACTCAGCCGTGGTGTGTAGTCTAGTGCATCTTGCTAGGAGAAGTTTGTGCCGCTTTCTCTGACGCCAGACATTACTGAAAAGTAATTTCGTTACTTTCTGGGGTACTTTTGAGGCACGCTGGCCGCACAGCGCGCTGTGACGCAGTTAGCGATAAGCAGCTCGGCCGTGATGATAAAGTTAGTTTGGCGTCTAATGAATCTTAGAGGGACAAGTCTGTGACGTTTTTTGTGGCTCCGCAACAGCATATACCTTCTTTCGGTACTCACGCCTGTTGAAAACGCGATGGGCGATTGCCAAGAGTGATAACACGGGGTGTGCTGCTGGCGCCGGCAGATCGCGCGAACGACGAACATATCAGAAACTTGTAATTCGAAAATTACGTCTTCTAAAGGACTGTAAAAAGGCATTGCACCCACGCATTTGTCTTTGTTGCGTCCGTCTCTATGTATGTAGCGTACCGTCGCGTCGCCCGAGGCCAAGTTTGGAAACGCGAAGTCGCTCGTGTATTTGTGCTGCCAAAGTGCAGGAAATAATGCCCGGAAATGGGGGAACGCTTGGAAATCAGATGTTTTCATATATGTTTGGGATGAGTCGGGTATTTTGTACGCCATGTATGTAAAAGCGAATTGCTTTTGTTTGTAATGCCGCCCATTCACCGCTTTCGCACGTTTCGCCTCTACACGCAGTATTCCTATGTCTAAATACCAAAATGACTCATGCTTGTAACATGCTGTTACGTGCTTGCAAATGTAACATGCTTGTAATTTACTTTTTTTTCCGCTGGTGCCGTCCGGTGGAGCTTCATACAGGAACTACTGCCTTACCTGCTGGTGTCACAACGTTGGATGAACGCACAAAAAGCGCGGAACGAGCTTTTATATAGAGCAAAATAAATATGTCCTCATTGCACAAAAGGTCTTGCGTCTACTTTGTGAAATTGCACGTGGCACAGATTCGATGGGACTTTACGAGATCGTTCGCAATCATTTTTACTAAATAATAAACCGATTCTGCACGAAGAGCACAAAAAAAAGGATGGGGGGGGGGGGGGGCGCAGCCGGCGTGCTAGCTTGCGTTCAAAATACGCGCGCCCAAAACCGAAACCGGAAGTGATGTAAGTGATTGACACGAACCGCTTGGCACGCTGCAGTCAATTCGGCCGCTGGGCCCTATAGGAGTGTCCCCTCTTGTTGAATTCCTTTCTCTATGGTTAGCCGGTGGAAAGCGGCCACCGGTGAAAGATAAACATGTATACGTGTCAATATGAAGTCAGCGCTTATGAAACGGCCCCCCACTCTACGTGCAAGGGGGTCATTAGAAGAGTGAACCTCAACGACAGTCAAAGTGTTATCACGAAAAAGATCGTGCATCAATACAACCCAACGGCGTTGGCTGCACAGCGTATCAAAGCTAAGGGCTCGGTTATTGTGCTCTTCGGCGGATTCAAGGTGCCCAATTTCATCAAATATGGGTCAGCCCTAGTGAGGTGCTATCTGTACAGGAAAGAATTTGACGTATGTTAGGCATGTGGAAGAAATGGACAGCTATCAGATGTTTGTCCCACACCTTATGTGGTGCAGGGCGGGGAATGCGGTGTGCAAGACCCAGGGGAGGATCATATATGCACTCCCAAATGCAAGTTCTGCAGTGAAGATCACCCCACAGGTGACAAGGCTTGCAAGCAGCGGTATCAAATACCGTATGTAGTGAGAGTAAGGAGAAGAGAACGCTTCAAAGAGGACACCTAGATGGAAAAGACTCAACCTACAAAGGAGACCCTTCCGGGCGCCGGGAGGCGCTCACGCTCAAGGAGCAGTTCAAGATCAAGACAGCGCTCACGCTCAAGAAGTAGTTCAAGATCAAGGCAGCGTTCAACATCCAGGGGAAGAAACCGTTCGAGGTCTCGGGAGGCGCAGGTGCGCTTCGAGGAGCAGGAGCTGAAGATGAACAAGAAAAAGGAGCCAGGAGCTACCTGGGCAGAGAAAGTCAAAGGTACTGTGAAAGCCACAGGTAACGGGGCAATAGCCTCGCAGATACAAAGCAATGATACCAGAGTAGAACAGCTCATCAGAGAGGTTAAATCACTGAAGAAAGCAAATGCAGAACTTAAGAAGCAGATTCAGGAAATGAACAAAGGGTTAAGGGCAGAAAGCGGCAATGTGGCAGTAGCTATAAGGCGGTCAGTAGAAGTAAGAGCCAGGAGGAAGAAGGCACACCAGCGCCAAAAAAGAGAGCTGTAGTCCCAGAGGTAGAATCGATGTATGGCTTCAGAACGGCGCAACAAGGAAGACGAAAGACGAAAGAACACACGAACACAAGCGCCGACTCGATGTGCTCGGTTCTGGAGGAGATTAAGAATGCGATTAAGGACCTAAAGGATACGGTAGACAGCGTTAACCTTAAGGTGGACAAAACATGGAAGTGGAAGTTAACAGCCGAGAAAAGGCTGAAAAAATTAGAGGCCCAAGGAGAGGATCAGGAATGTATGCCCTCGGAAGCCGAAAGCGTTAGAACACTTCCAGGAACGGTGGGTAGTACAGTCAAGAGAACAGTGACAGGGGGTAGCAAGTCAGGGGGTAACGGCAATAATAATAGATAGCAGAAAGAGACTTAGTGTGTGGCAGTGGAATTGCGGAGGATTTCACCAAAAAAGAGCGTCATTAGCACAGGTAATCAAAACGGTTGAAAATAGGCCACAATTAATAATGCTGCAGGAAACTCTAGCGGAGGAGATATGGCTGTCTGCCTTTAACTCGATCAGCAAAGGCAAAGACCCGGGCAGGGGAATCTCCACCCTAATTGACAAGAAAATTCCCTACATCGAGCATGATTTAAAATTGGCGAACAAAATTGGATATATATTGAATGGTCCTAAAAAGGCACAGGGATAAAGCGCAAAGCTTGTTCTGCCTCAACATATATAACAGTCCCAGCGATATGAGACAGAGCTTCAAAGCGATTTTTAATAAGGTCATGGGTGTAGCCTAAAATGCACCCCTCATAATAGGCCGGGACTTCAACGCCCCACACCAATCTTGGAGTTACCGCTGGAGTACAAAGAAAGGGTTAAGGAATCTGGCATCTTGCCACGGATTTAGGCCTCTCTCTTATCACAGACCCAGCCTTTCCTACTAGGTGTGGCACTTCTACGTGTAGGGACACTACCCTGGACTTAACCTTCACTTCTAACTTACCCAGGGCAGACTGGATCAACTCTGGCACGGATCTGGGGAGCGACCATTACATACTACACATAATGGTGGAAACGACGGGGGTGGAGGTAAAGCATTTCACTAGTATAGACTGGGATCAATTTAGAAAAATCAGAAAGGAGAGAGCGGAAACAGAAGGGGCAAATCACACCACCAGAGTGGGTAGCTCAGCTTAGGGACGACTTGAATGCAGCAACTAAGGCTATAGAAAGTGAGGAAGAGGTCGCACAAATGGACAGTAGATGGCGCATTTCATCGAAGCTAAGCAATCGATTTTACAAAGATGGAAATCACACCACTTGAACAGAAGACTTAGGAAGCGAATTGCTCAGCTCAATAGGGATATCCAGGAGCACGCCCGATATTTGCAGAAACAACAGTGGAATGAGGGCTGTAACGCTATAGATGGAAGGATAAAACGTGGAGGCAATAGGAATCTGCTCAGGCATCTGCTCAATGAAAAGGGCACTAAATCGAATAGACGTACGGCAGTGGCGAAGCTGGTACACCAGGAAAGTCAGACTGCAAGCGCAGAGAGCATAATGCAGCGATTGGCAGCTAAATACTTGCCTCTCAGGACAGTGGATCAAGAAGTAAGTTACCCCGATTACTTAGGGGAAGAATGCAACTTTATGGATCAGGAATTCAAGGAAAGTGAGGTACGCACGGCACTGTATTATTTAAGTAATAGGCCAGCATCGGGCCCGGATGGCATCTCTAACAGATTGCTTAAGAATTTGGACGACGACTCCATAAAATATCTTACATACATTAATGAATTATGGAAGAATGGGGTATATCCAGAAGAATGGAGGACGGCCTGTACTATCTTAATACCAAAGCCGGGCAAACAACTCAACTTGGATAACCTCAGGCCCATTTCGTTAACATCATGTCTAGGGAAGACAATGGAGCATGTCATATTGAACAGGTTAACGAAATATGTGGAGGACAATGACCTCCTACTGTATAATCTGATTGGTTTCAGACCAGGCTTGTCCACACAAGATGCCATGTTGTTAATCAAACAAATTCCTCTTAGCCAGTCCAAAGAACACTAGAGCTCACTTGGGGTTGGATGTCGAAAAAGCTTTTGACAAAATTAAGCATAGAGCAATACTTGAGGTCATTTCTGAACTGGGATTGGGCAGAAAACTATATGAAGTGGTTATAGCCTTTCTTGGCCATCGCTCAGCACACCTTAGATTCGGGGACATTAAATCAAAGAAGATGGATCTCGGTGACAGAGGGACGCCACAAAAGTCGGTCTTGTCACCTATGCTTTTCAACCTGGCGATGTCAAAAGTGGCAAAGGGATTAAAAGGGATAGAGGGCATTAACTTTACCATTTATGCAGACGATGTGACAATATGGAACGCTGAAGGAAGTATGGGACAGGCGAAAAGCAGACTTCAGGAGAGCATTTATGAGGTGGAGTCCATTTTAGAAGACAGGGGACTGAAATGCTCTGCTGATAAGTCTGAACTCCTAGTACTCAGTAACAGGAGAAGGCGTAGAAAACCGAGGGGATATGTTCCCGAGGAAGAACCGAGGTTAGTACTAACCACGAGGGCAGGCAAAACTATTAAGCAAGTCGAATACATTAGAGTCTGAGGGTTATTCCTGGAGGCAAACGGGGCAAACGAAAAAACAATACAACACATCACAAGCAAGACTGAGGAGGTAGTAAGACTGCTAAGAAGAATCACTAACAGACACAGAGGGTTGGGAGAGGAAAGAGCCATGAGACTGGTCCACGCTTTCGCCTTGTGTCACTTCTCATATGTAGCAGTGATGCTTAGATGGACACAGACAGAGCTAAAGAAGTTGAACAGATTAATTAAAAGGCTTGTCAAAACAACAGTGGGATTGCCGTTTAGCACACCGGATGATAAATTAATGAAACTAGAGCTCCACAACACAATAGCTGAGATAATTGAAGCTCAGCAAATTGCCCACAGAGAGAGGCTTTCCGAAACAAGGTCAGGTAGAGCAATACTCGAAGAGGTAAGGTGGTACCCAACCGAATCCAAAAATTCGGAAGACACAGTAGAATTAAAAGACAGCATATGAGAGATCATCAAGACGACTTCTTTTCCCAGAAATATGCACCCGGTGCACAACCTGGAAAAAATAAAGGCAAGGGCCAAAGCTCTCCTGCAGGAGATAGAACAGGACAAAGAACATCCGACTTTTGTAGATGCCGCATGGGTCAGAGGAAAAAAGTCGCAGTTTCGCCCGAAAGGCGAAGCATCAATTGCGACAGCAAATTAGTAGAGCTATTCGGAGTAGAGATATCGAGTAGTTTTATCGGCTGCATAAATTACCTTGGACACATCCGCTTACTAACTGAATTAGCAAGCGTGGTGTCAGCGCGCACAAGCAAACATGAATAGATCACACTGAATGACCGCAGACAACGACTGTCAAAACGCTGGCAGCAAGCGCAGCCGCCGCAGCGGGCAAGGTTCGTGCGGTCTATCGCTTCAAAGGAAACTGAGCGGCGGATGCACAGCGCATACTAAGGTCAGAGCCGTGTGGAGATAAGACAGTGAGGGCGACTCCCACAGCCGGGCAAAGTACGAACGCAGTTGTTGGCAGAGTAAAAGCTGCGCCCCCCCCCCCCTCCCTCCCACGCTGCCTTCCCGCATTCTTGCTTTCGCGTGGGAGATTGAGTGGCAAGTTCCCCTTACGCCCGGGTGCAAGATACGCCTTTGGTGCGGGAGCACAGCGTCACCCCACCTCCCTCCCTCCCATAACCCCACTTCTTTCGCGCGACGGTCGCGTTTGCTTTCCGCCGTGCGTTCGCTCTCCGTGATAGCGCGCGCCCCCGCGCGCTTTCGCTCGCGCATATGGCGCGCGGCGACCATTTTATCGCCCTTGGAATCTATACGGAACCTCAGGGCGACGGCAACGACGACGGCGACGCTGACGGCAGAAACCCAGAAATCCGGTTGAAGTGTCCATATAATTGCTATCGCAATAAAAAGCCTTTACGGGAGTAGTAGTAGATGCAGATGGACTCACTCGGGATGCTATTACAATCACGACTAAAGAAGCGACAGTCGTGGAACAAGTAGCGATAGCGTTGGCTTTAAGGAATAATAAGTGGACGCGAAATTACAGTGACTCTAAGATGGCTATTATAAGACACTTTATAAAGGCTTTGTACCGAAAAGGGCTGCTCAGCTGATCCAGCTGATCGGTGAGACGGACAGCCAAGAAATCGAAATCCGCTGGTTTTCTGCACACATGGGGTCTGTCGATCCATCTCGGAGGAATTTAAACGAGATGGCTAACACAGCTGCACGAGCACTTACTATCCGTGCACTACGCGACCAGGACGCCAATAATATGCAGGAGGAGAACAGGGACCGATTACTTCCATATAATGAAGTTACAAAGCATTACTACATGAACAGAAGGGAATTTCCAGTGCCACACGCTAATCTCAATAGAGCTCAAGCGGTGACTCTGAGATTGTTACAGGTAAGAACTTATCCGAATCCAAACTTTATTAACAAGCTATATCCAGAAAGAGAGGTACAAATCAATTGCGAGGAGTGTAGTGGCACCATTACTCTGGATCATATGCTTTGGTAATTTCCTGTGGCTTTCACAGACTGCGACAAGGAAAGAGACTGGTGGCAGCGAGTGCTTCACAGTGGAGTTTTTTTATTGCGATAGCAATTATATGGACACTCCAAAGCAGATTTCTGCCGTCGCCGTTGCCGTCGCCGTTGCCGTTGCCGTCGCCGTTGCCGTGAGGTTCCGTATGACGTCAATGGAGATGAAATCGTCGCCGCGCGCCGCCGAACGCTGTATGTGCGAGTGAAAGGGCGCGAGGGAGGCGCTCTTTCACGGGGAGTGAACCCACGGCGGAGAACAAACACGCGTTCTGCGCCGTGCTTCCTTAAGGGCTGCAGAAGTAGGCGTCTCTTTCCTCCTTTACAATCACCATATATGTAGAGCAAACGCGTCTTCTTCCGACGCGCGAAAGGCGGTGGGGGGGGGGGGGGAGGGGGAGGAAAGGGAGGTGACGTTTAGCTGTGGCACCAAGTGCATATTTATATCAGAGGCTACTGCAACAGTCGGCAACGCCGCACGCATTTTGTGCGAACGCGGGCAAAACGCCGACGGCGTAGACATTAGTTCTGCGTGTTGCCGGTGCTGCTGCATGTCCAAGTTTATACAGCTGATAAAGCTACTATCATTACTCCGTATAGCTCTCTACAAATTTGCTATCGCAATTGATGCTTCGCCTTTCAGGTGAAACTGCGACCACTTTTATTGCGATAGCAATTATATGGACGCAGATTTCTGCCGTTGGCGTCGCCGTCGCCGTGAGGTTCCGTATGACGTCAACGGAGATGAAATCGTCGCCGCGCGCCGAACGCTGTATGTGCGAGTGAAAGGGAGCGAGGGGCGCGCGCTTTCAGCGGGAGTGAGCGCACGGCGGAGAACAAACGCGCGTTCTGCGCCGTGCTCGCTTAAGGCGGTGGTCCCACTCTGGCGGCACGAGCCCCCCGTTTTCAGTACTTTTGGTGTAACCGTGGCGGCTCTTTTACTTAGGATATAAAGTTGTGGTATATACCATAAAAAGCTTAATTCTTGTAGATTTCAACTATATATAATATAAGGAAATTGATTAATGTGATTTAGAAATAAATGCTCAAGAACAAGCATGAGATACATGGTCTTTGCGAACTGTGTCTCAGTTGTGACCATATTTAGAAGAAAGTACCGCACTTACTGCATTGCGGCTTGCTCTGTAGCTTTAACACATATTTATCTAGTTCCTACACGTAGCAAATTAATCTTTAGTTTTTATTTTTTGGATAATGTGCTTTTGAAAATTGCCAAATACTGCAATCTTCTGTTGTAAACAGCCCGGCTCATGCTCAAGGAAGCTAAATTTTGGATAAAGTAGAGTTCAAGGAATTTCCATTTAGGACACAAAATTTCATTCATGTAACTTTATTAGTTCTAAAGCGCAGCTTCGCAGCTTTATTACCTTCCCGCAAAAATGGGCAAAAATAAAACCAGAATTCTAAATATTGCTTATTTTCGGCCGCATCATTAGGAAAACGAATAAAGTTACATGAATGAAATTTTGTGTCCTAAATGGACATTCCGTGAACTCTACTTTCTCCAAAATTTAGCTTCCTTGAGCATGTAGTTGCCGGGCTGTTTACAACAGAAGATTGCAATATTTGGCAATTTTCAAAAGCAAATTATCCAAAAAGTAAAAATTAAAAATTAATTTGCTACGTCTAGGAACTAGATAAACATGTCCTAAAGCTACAGAGCAAGCCGCAATGCAGTAAGTGCGGTAGTTTCTTCTAAATATGGTCACAACTGAGACACAGTTCGCAAAAACCATGTATCTCATGCTTGTTCTTGAGCATTTATTTCTAAATCACATTAATCAATTTCCTTATATTATATATAGTTGGAATCTACAAGAATTAAGCTTTTTATGGTTTATACGACAACTTCATATCTTAAGTAGAAGAGCCGCCACGGTTGCTCCAAAAGTACTGAAAACGGGGGGCTCGTGCCGCCGGAGTGGGACCGCCACCTTAAGGGCTGCAGAAGTAGGCGTCTCTTTCCTCCTTTACAATCACCATATATGTAGAGCAAACGTGCCTTCTTCCGACGCGCGAGAGGCCGTGGGGGAGGAGGGGAGGGGGGGGGGAAAGGAGGCGACGTTTAGCTGCGGCATCAAGTGCCTATTTATATCAGAGACTCCGGCAACAGTCACCAACGCCGCACGCATTTTGAGCGAACGCGGGCAAAACGCCGACGGCGTCGACAACAGTTCTGCATGTTGCCGGTGCTGCTGCATGTCCAAGTTTATACAGCTGATAAAGCTAATATCATTACTCCGTATAGCTCTCTACAAATTTGCTATCGCAATTGATGCTTCACCTTTCAGGTGAAACTGCGACAACTTTTTTTAATCAAGTACAGGCCGTCCAGAAGGCCCACGACACGGCGGTAAGGTTAAACCTTACTGTCCCGACGTGGGAGCCGCCTGCGTCATCCTAAGGGTTGATCTTCAGGACCTGAATAAAGTTTATCATACCATACCATTGGCCGTATGCTGTATGTGCGAGTGAAAGCGCGCGAGGACGAGGGACGCGCGCTTTCACGGGGAGCGAACGCAAGGCGGAGAGCAAACACGACTTCCCAGTGGAAGGAGGGGAGCGGTGGGCAAGGAGGGCATCTAGTCACCCTTGACTGTGCGTGTGCGTGCCCGTTCTCCCACTATTGACGCTGCGCCATGCTCCCTATTGGGCAACAGAAATAAGCGTCATCTTCTTTAATAAAATCACTACTACTACTTATCCCACTGCGGCGCATGCGCGCAGCCATGCCGGCCTCTGCCACACTCTCTCTGGGCTCTCGCCCGCCTATCTCGACAACGGCGTTTAGCTGTTCCCAGCGTTTAGCGTTTAGCGGCGTTTAGCGTTTAGCCAGCGTTTTGACAGCGGTTGTGTGGTCACATAAAAAAACGTGGAAAACTGTTGTCGACGGCGGCGGCGTTTTGCCCGCGTTCGCACCGAACGCGCGTGGCGTTGGTGAAGTGTTTATGAAGAACGTGCCAACCTTTGCCGTACACCCTATGGCGGTGTACCGTAGCGACCATAAGGTCATGGTCCCTGTGGTCACTAAATAAATGAAAACCACCGGATAATATATATTTCTCATTCTTTAATAGTTCAAATAACCAATTACACCATCACATCTTAATAGTCATATTTGGAAATACATAATTCCCACCATAGTACAGCTTCGCTGGTCTTCCATCTTCACCACAGTGGAAGGGCTGACAGTTTTTTTTAAGCATGAAATGCTTTTAGCTCCCGTTGTCGGCGACCTTCAAGTGTAGTGACGTTGAGCCAAAAGCCAGAGCTGTTATCCGGGTACTCAAACGAGGACATCCGGGCACTCAAACGAGTTCATCGGGGCACTCAAAACGAGAAGATGCCGACAAGTTGCGAGAACAAAACGAGATCATCCGGGCAACCAGTCAAAACTTAAGAAAATGCGGTCTCTGGTCGCCAACCCTTTGTACAGGACGGCATTCATCATCATCATCATCATCACCCGCATTACATACATTAGTTACTCTCCAAACAAGTTACAAAAAATATTGCTTCCGCGTTATTCGTTATGTCTCTGCACAATATAACTCAAGCTGTAACTTCTAGTACGCTGAAGTTTTATTTGTCATTTCCAATAGCGACGTTCAAAAGGCAGATACAGGGGACCTAAGGCCGCACATTTGCAGCCGACCACTTCGATGCGACGCGAAAAAAAAAGTAGAGACAGACGCTGAGTGCCTTGAACTGTTGCAAGAAGAAACGCGGTCGTAGGCAGCGGCAGCACAGGCAGCAAAAGGCGCCGTATGGTAGCCATTTCATGCTTACATCTACTCTCGATTACGGTCGTCTACATCTACTCTCGAGACGATTACATTTACTCTCGATTAAACTGCAAGTTTAAAGCGCTGATTTTCCGTTTACGCCAAGTCCAGCAGTTTCCTACTTGCCTGCCTAGTGGCAACATAAAAATATTCGCGTATGGAACACGGCGAGCCTTTTAATCTGTGAGCAACCGCAAGTATAGTTTGTTTATCCATAAAAAATGTCACAGTTTCGCCCTAAGGGCGAAGCAATGAATGCGATAGCAACACAGCAATGTCATACGAAGTAAGGTGAGCGGCTTTGGTAGCAATATGAATTGTAGTAAACATGAGCTGGTTAAGTAAGCAGGTGTGCTGCGGCGTAAGTAGACCAACATGGAGAGACTCGATGACCACGAGAAGGCGCGTGTGAAACGGTGGTGTTGATGAGAAGCGCTTACCGTGGGCAGCGCGTGCGAAGGGACACACCTGTAGGGCTGCACTGCCGATCTGGGCAGCATTGCATGTGTAGCGTGCGTTGGAAAATGTGGCCCGACTATTACTAACTGAATGAACAAACGTGGTGTGAGCGCGCACAAACATGAATAGATCACACTGAATGACTGCAGCCAACGACTGTCAAAACGCTGGCAGCGAGCACATACGCCGCGCAGCGGGCGAAGGTACGTGCGGTCTATCGCGTCAACGGAAACTGAGCGGCGAATGCACGGCGCATAAAGGTCAGAGCCGTGTGGAGATACGAGACTGTGCGGGCGAGCGAACGACGAGCGCGGTTGTTGGCAGAGTAGAAGTGCGCCCCCCCCCCCCCCCCCCGCGCTCCCTCCGGCGCTGGCTTCCCGCTTCCTTGCTTGCGCGTAGGTGATTGAGTGCGTTCGCTCTCCGTGGTAGCGCGCGTCCCCGCACGCTTCCGCTCGGGCATACGGCGCGCGGCGAAGATTTTATCTATAGGGAACCTCACGGCGCCGGCGACGGCGACGGCAGAAATCCGGTTGAAGTGTCCATATAATTGCTATCGCAATAAAAAAGTGAGCTTTGCGATGATGGGCCGATATTTATTAGTGAAAAAACGTCCTAATCTATGCACGCGCTCGAACTGTCAGTTAACCAAGTCATGCTCGAGCTGTTCAGAGCAGAAATTGGTTATTTTCCGCTCAGACGCAACCCAGTTATCATCGTTTTATTGCGATAGCAATTATATGGACACTCAAAAGCAGATTTCTGCCGTCGGCGTCGCCGTCGCCGTCGCCGTGAGGTTCCGTATGACGTCAATGGAGATGAAATCGTGGCCGCGCGCCACCGAACGCTGTATGTGCGAGTGAAAGGGCGCGAGGGACGCGCTCTTTCACGGGGAGTGAACGCACGGCGGAGAACAAACGCGCGTTCTGCGCCGTGCTTCCTTAAGGGCTGCAGAAGTAGGCGTCTCTTTCCTCCTTTACAATCACCATATATGTAGAGCAAACGCGCCTTCTTCCGATGCGCGAGAGGCCGTGGGGGAGGGGGTGAAGGGGGAGGGAAGGGAGGCGACGTTTAGCTGCCGCACCAAGTGCCTATTTATATCAGAGGCTCCGGCAACAGTCACCAACGCCGCACGCATTTTGAGCGAACGCGGGCAAAACGCCGACGGCGTCGACAACAGTTCTGCGCGTTGCCGGTGCTGCTGCATGTCCAAGTTTATACAGCTGATAAAGCTAACATCATTACTCCGTATAGCTCTCTACAAATTTGCTATCGCAATTGATGCTTCACCTTTCAGGTGAAACTGCGACAGCTTTTTGTCCTCGATACCAATAAAAAACTTGTTACATCGCCGCGTACTGTTTTCAGCATATTTTCATATCGAGAAGATAGTTAACGAAGTTGATCTGATACGCTGCGCAACTCACCACTAGGCACAGACACGTGAGCATTGCCGACGGGCGCGATTAGGCTTTCTAGTGCGTCTGTCCTCCCCGCTAAGCAATTAACTCTCGCATCAGTATCGTCTTGCCTTTCCTTTGCACTTTTGAGCTCATTTAGGATAGCCGACTGTCCAGCTTCAAAACTGTGCATATATATAGTTTCAAGAACTGAAGCGAGCGTTTGAGTAATAGCATCAGTATTAGATCCGGGGTTTCGCTCCATATCCGCGGGAAGCAGATTAAGTATATTGTCACCCAGCTAGTGTAAGCTAAAACAGTTCACTAGAAAAGACGTCTGCCTTGAGCAATGACTGATCCTCGGAGAGCGAGCGCGCAACTACGAACTTCGTCGTTCTCGCCTCAAGGGGCCAGTGTCATCACGTGCTAACTTATTTCGCGTCATTTCTACCCTCTTAAACGCGACCGACTCGATCGCTTCAAGGGCAGCGGGCGAGCACTATGGGCAAGAGTGATAAAAAAAACGAGACATACAGGAATGTGCACAATGCTGAAGCGGGTTGTGAAGGTTGCATGCTTATCCTTCGCGTGCGTGGCTTCATCCGTACTACGTGTACGACTTCAGCACGGGGACGGTGTCGGCTCGAAACAGGATCAGAGCTTTGAGGCACCACCTCGTCGTTCACATCACTGAGGCGGCGTACAACTTCACAAGGGGCGAAATAGCGGCGCAACAATTTCTCCGAGAGCCCACGGTGTCGGATAGGTGTCCACACCCACACGTGGTCGCCTGGTAAGTACTGGACGTTCCGTCGGGTCGGTTGTAACGGCAGGCGTCGGTAGTCTGCTGGGTGCGGATGCGATTCCGAGCAAGCTGGCGAGCTTCCTCGGCTTTCTCGATGAACTCTTCAGTTGTGTCCTTCCTCGCGGCTCCGTGGTCTACCGGCAGCATGGCGTCTAAGGGTGTTGTAACGCGACGTCCGCAAACGAGCTCGAATGGTGTATACTCGGTGGTCTCCTGCACAGCGGTATTGTAAGCAAACGTCACGTATAGCAAAATGTCATCCCATGTTTTGTGTTCCACATCAATGTATAAGGAGAGCATGTCGGCCAATGTTCTGTTTAGGCGCTCTGTGAAGCCGTTAGTTTGGGGATGATAGGCTGTGGTCTTTCGGTGGTCTGTGCGCGTCAGCGTGACGACTTGTTGCAATAACGCCGCTGTAAACGCTGCACCGTGGTCAGTAATGAGTACAGCCGGTGCACCGTGACGAAGCACGATGTTGTGGACGAAGAAGCTGGCGACTTCAGCAGCAGTTCCCCGCGGCACAGGTTTCGCCTCCGCATAGCGAGTTAAATAGTCAGTTGTCACGACTATCCAGTTGTTTCGCAAAGATAACGTGGGGAACGGACCAAGAAGGTCCATTCCCACTTGCTGGAACGGCGCCGGAGGCTGATCCAAAGGCTGAAGGAGGCCGGCAGGCTTGACGGGTGGGACTTCACGCCTCTGACAGTCACGGCACGTTCGCAAATAGCGCTGAACCGACGAAAATAGGTGTGGCCAATGGTATTTCTGCCATATGCGCGCTAATGTCCTTGCAAAGCCTAAGTGGCCGGCACAGGGATCGTCGTGACACGCCTGTAAAACTTCTTCGCGCAGGGCCGTCAGACCGACGAGAAGTAACGCTTCCTTGCTGTTCTCGAACTTTGCTTGTATAGGACATCGTTCCGCAGGCAGTACGACGTCAATCCTCGTGAAAGTGGGCGTGGCACAACAACGTCAGCTCTCTCAAGTTATCAGATGACTGGAAGCAGCTCAGAGTCTGCACGTTGATAGTCAGCCATGCACACCACGTCGACGACACCCACAAACGGCAAATCTTGCTCCAAGTCGGACGACGCCTAGGGAATAGGAGAACGCGACAAGCAGTCAGCGTCGCTGTGCTTATGGCCGGATCTGTAGACAACAGTGATGTCGTATTCCTGGAGGTGGAGGCTCCAACGAGCGAGACGACCTGACGGGTCTCGAAGATTGGCAAGCCAGCAGAGCGAGTGGTGATCACTGACCGCTCAAAATGACCGGCCGTACAAGTATAGGGCCGAACTTGCTGATGTCCCACACGACTGCTAAACATTATTTTTCGGTGGTTGAATAATTAGCTTCTGCTTTTGTGAGACTACGGCTCGCGTAAGCAATTACACGTTCTGCGCCGTCTTGCCATTGAACCAGAATAGCTCAGAGTCCTACGTTGCTTGCGTCTGTGTGAATTTCACCCCGCGGTGTCATCAAAATGCGCGAGCACTGGAGCAGATTGAAGACGTTTGCGCAATTCGGCGAAGGCCTGCTCCTGGTCTTCCGTCCGCGCAAAGGGCACATCTTGTCGCGTCAGCCTCGTGAGAGGTTCAGCCACCCTTGAGAGGCCTTCAACGAAACGACGGTAGTAAGCGCAGAGACTCAGGAACCGCTGAACAGCCGTCTTGTCTTTAGGACAAGGAAACGCGGCAACGGCAGCGAGCTTTTCTGGGTCTGGTCGTACACCTTGGGAGCTGACCACGTGGCCTAGAAACGTGGCCTAGAGTTCCTGGAAGCCAATGTACCATTTTTCAGGCTTGATGGTGAGGTTTGCCTTGTGTATTGCGGTAAGGACGCTAGGTAGCCAGCCGAGATGTTCATCGAATGTGCTCGAAAACACAACAACGTCGTCTAGGTACACTAGGCACATCTGCCACTTTAGTCCAACGAGTACAGTATCCATCATTCGTTGAAACGTAGCAGGGACCGAAAGGCAGGACTTTAAATTCGTATAGCCCATCGGGAATCACGAAGGTGGTTTTTTTTTTCACGGTCACGCTCGTCCACTTCGATTTGCCAGTACCCTAACTTTAGGTCTAACGAAGTGTAATAAGTGTAATCAGTGTAATCTAACGAAGTAATAAGTGTCGTCAGTGCTGCTCCCTGCTAAGGCCTGCGCCGTCGGAAACGTTACCCGCGTTTTTTGTAAGTTAATGACAGTTCCATTAGCCTTCAGAAAGTACATTCCCAGAATTAGGTCCCTCGAACAACTTGGGAGGATAACGAAATCTCCGAGGTACGTAAACCCACGAATGCTCACTCGCGCTGTCCATCTTCCTACCGAGGTAAGCAGATGGCCTCCTGCAGTGCGAATCTGCGACCCAGTCCACTCGGTAGAAACTTTCTTCAACTTGCAGGCAAGGTCCATGCTCATAACTGAGGTGACCGCTCCAGTGTCGATTAACGCAGTTATTTCTTCGTCGTCTGCGGTGACGAGAATGTTCGACGTTACTGCCTCTCGTACGGTGTTTGACTGCGTCTGTACGTCTGCGTCGTTGTTTTGGTCATTGTCGTTGTAGTGGAGGACCTTGCGTACGGTCGATGTCAGCGGCCTCACCTCCGGAGGTCGCTGAACTCAGTTTTCCCGAGCCGCCGGGCTAGGCGAGCGGCGTCTGAGAGCGCTACGAGAGAAGGCTGGGCTTGGTGATGGTGACCTGTAACGAGCAGGAGACGATGAACGGCGCTCGTGCCATCACTGATCAACATTGCGACGATTCGCGACGAAACTCTCTATTTCCGGCGACCGCTCACCAGGTCGTGAGCGAGGTGCATTCGGCGAGAATCCACGGAGTCCCAGATGACGATAAGGACACATGCTGTAGATGTGCCCGGCTTCGCCACAAGGAAAACAAAGGGGCTTGTAGTCTGTGGTGCGCCAGACGTCGCTCTTCCTAGTTCTTGTTTCGGTGATGTGCGGTGGGCTGCGAGAGCTGAAGCTTGCCTCCAGTTGTGGAGCGGGTTGTACCATGCTGTACGCACTTGACAGTGGCGTAGCCAGAAATTTTGTTCGGGGGCGGGAGGGGGGGGGGGGGAGGCTCAGGTTGCAGCACGGCCTCCTCCTTATAGAATGTGTCGAGGGATCAAATGCATGAATAAAAATGTCACAGTTTCGCCCTACGGGCGAAGCAATGAATGCGATAACAACACAGCAATGTCGTACGAAGTAAGGTGAGCAGCTTTGGCAGCAATGTGAATTGTAGTAAACATGAGCTGATTAAGTACGCAGGTGTGCTGCGGCGTAAGTAGACCGACATGAAGAGAGACTCGATGACCACGAGAAGGCGCGTGTGAAACGGTGGTGTTGATGAGAAGCGCTTCCCGTGGGCAGCGCGTGCGAAGCGACACACCTGTAGCGCTGCACTGCCGATCCGTGCAGCATTGCATGTGTAGCGTGCGTTGGAAAATGTGGCCCGACTATTACTAACTGAATGAACAAGCGTGGTGTGAGCGCGCACAAACAAACATGAACAGATCACACTGAATGACTGCAGACAACGACTGTCAAAACGCTGGCAGCAAGCCCATACGCCGCAGCGGGCGAAGGTACTGCGGTCTATCGCTTCAACGGAAACTGAGCGGCGAATGCACGGCGCATAAAGGTCAGAGCCGTGTGGAGATAAGAGACGGTGCGGACGAGCGCGGTTGTTGGCAGAGTAGAAGTGCCCCCCCCTCCCCGCTCCCTCCGGCGCTGGCTTCCCGCTTCCTTGCTTGCGCGTGGGAGATTGAGTGCGTTCGCTCTCCGTGATAGCGCGCGTCCCCGCACGCTTCCACTCGGGCGTACAGCGCGCGGTGAAGATTTTATCTATAGGGAACCTCACGGCGACGGCGACGACGACGGCGACGACGACGGCAGAAATCCGGTTGAAGTGTCCATATAATTGCTATCGCAATAATAACGGCATTGTCAATGCCATTGTATATTAGATGCTGCAAACGCATTATTGAACGCTATGTACTGTTAAGTAAAATATGTATTTTTTCATAAAAGAATATATTCGGATGCCCCAAAAATTGTGGCAGAAACAACTGATATCAATGCTCCCACGTTTTTTGTCTATTTCATAAATAAAGAAAATATCTTACGAACTTTAGAACTATATCAGTTCGAAACCAGCAAAGCAGTGCATGCAAAGGAAATGGTTATGCGCAAAAAAAAAAAAAAAAACACGGACACAGAAGTAGACGGGGACGAGCGCTTGTCGTTTGCGCTCGTCCCCGTCTACTTCTGTGTCCGTGTTTTTTTGTTTTGCGCATAACCATTTCCTTTGCAAGTATGAACCAACTCGCCCAGCACAAAGTTTTACTGAAAGCAGTGCATGCAGCTGATATGAAAAACGTAAAAGCCATGAAATGAATAAGTTGAGGACAAATATTTTGATGAATCTTTGTCATTCAAGAACCTTGTTTACATTTTTGTACATATGCAACGGCCAGGAAAAAACCCAATGACGCTGTCCTTCGTTACAATACATTGCGCAGGAGCAGCTGTAACCGGTCGTGTATTGTAATTACACCGAGATTATACTCGCAACAGTGAGTACAAATAAAAAGTAGGAGTTCTGCAAATATATATTAGAAATGCGAAGATAGAATGGAATATGCAAATAAGAAGATACAACTCGCTAAAGGGCAAAAAAAAGAGTAGCTGGAAACAAAGTTCACTGCTTGTATACACAAAACCTCACAACAAGATATTTAAAAATACGTATAAGTTTCCAATAAATCTACGTATTTAAGCAAACGTCACTGTATATAATGCGTCAAACAAGACAAATAAACATGTTGCGCAGTCAGAGATAGTAAACTTTGCGCACTGAAAGACAGATGATCCAGGCAGGAACAAAACTATGATCGCAGAAATCGTGATATGTACTCGGGCCATGCGGCGGTCGCGACCGCGCCATATGGGTAGAATAATAGAGATTAATGCAGAAATCAGTACGAAAATGTGTAATTTAACTGCCTGTACAACGCCAACAATTATTCTGCACCCAAATTTAAAGGAGGCTATTGCTTCGTTTCGAAAAAGAAATAAAAGCAGGTAGCTAAAAGGGAAAGAAAAGGACAAACGAAAGCCACAGGTGATGCGGCAACTTGAACTACCAACATCCGAGTGTGTGTGTGTGTGTGTGTGTGTGTGTGTGTGTGTGTGTGTGTGTGTGTGTGTGTGTGTGTGTGTGTGTGTGTGTGTGTGTGTGTGTGTGTGTGTGTGTGTGTGTGTGTGTGTGTGTGTGTGTGTGTGTGTGTGTGTGTGTGTGTGTGTGTGTGTGTGTGTGTGTGTGTGTGTGTGTGTGTGTGTGTGTGTGTGTGTGTGTGTGTGTGTGTGTGTGTGTGTGTGTGTGTGTGTGTGTGTGTGTGTGTGTGTGTGTGTGTGTGTGTGTGTGTGTGTGTGTGTGTGTGTGTGTGTGTGTGTGTGTGTGTGTGTGTGTGTGTGTGTGTGTGTGTGTGTGTGTGTGTGTGTGTGTGTGTGTGTGTGTGTGTGTGTGTGTGTGTGTGTGTGTGTGTGTGTTTTGGCAAACGCCGCGTGGGCCGAGCTTTCAATGAGCAAGGTCGGTCAAAATTGGTTATTGCTGTCCTCGTAATTTTCGTATTCGCATGATAATTTTGATCATGATGCTAACTGCTAGAATAAACGGCGAAATTTTCTGCGGTTTTAAAAGCTAATGAACAGTCATACATTTTCATAATTAAGAGCTTATGGACCTGAAGGAACATAGCTTTTTACTCGCATTGATTTTTGCTGCTTCGCTATCTAAAGGACAAACTTCTCTCGGTGGGCAAGTTGAGCGAAGCGGTCAATGACTGCGGACACGTTGATGCCGACGTCGCTAAGGGTGTATAGAAGCGCCAGCCTAACCATGGGTTCTACAGACATTGTAGAGCGCAAGTAGTTTTTTAGTAAACTCTTGTTAAAAAATATTCTCTCTGCGCTGGCAATGGTCACTGGAAGGGTGGCTAGAATCTGCAGCAGCACACATTTACATAGAACCTGCAGTCGCAACGAGAGATGGGCATCTCTATTTTTTTATTATATGGTATTTAGGAGATGTTGACGCCTTTAATTGGCGCCGGCTACTCCTTTTCACATAGAGATAGGAAAGAAAAAAAAATTAACCTACGCACATTAAAATTAAATTTCGACTCCAAATCACACTATTCCAAATGTGCCTGAAGACTGGCAGAATTACAACGAAATCTCGAAACAAACCGAAAATACAGTTATTGAAGCAAAAAACAAATATTTCAATTGTACTCTACCCAACCTCTTAAAAACTGATCCAAAGAAGTTCTGGAACGTAGTAAACCCTAAACAAAATCAGTTGGTACAGTCCATTTTAGGTACAGAAGGCAACGTGCTAACACTAGATCAGTCTGCCGAGCAATTTAATAGGTACTTCGCCGGGGTATACACAGATGAAGATCCTATAATAATTCCGTAATCCTCCCGCAGCTAACCATCCCATTTCGCTTTACACCTATTATCATCAGTGCTCACGGCGTAAAATGCGCTATTGATCGTTTGCCTTTCAAGACCAGCCCAGGGCCCGATGGCATCAGTGCTAAACTTTTAAAACTAAGCAGTCATTTCCCATCAGTTGTACTCTCCGTAATATTCCAACAATCACTTGATTCTGGATGTGTACCGGAAGACTGGAAGATAGCTCATGTTGTGCCAATACCTAAAAGTGGTGATAACACTGTGTTCAGTAACTACCGGCCTATTTCGTTAACCTCAATTAGTTGCAAACTGCTTGAGCATATTCGCTACTCACACATTATGGCGCATCTCAATCAAAACAATTTCCTAGTTAACAACCAGCACGGTTTTCGCGCGAAGCTTTCATGCCAAACGCAGCTTTACGAGTTGGTAACAGACCTCCATAATTCACTGCACCTGTCTCATTCTTTCGATGGTATCTTTACTGATATTTCGAAGGCCTTCGACCATGTACCTCATAAACGACTAGCACTGAAAATACGAAACTCGAACTTGATAGAAAAACAACACGATGGCTTGAAGAATTTCTAACCAATCGTTTTCAGGTGGTTAAATTAAATGACAATATCTCCAGTTCAACCCCTGTCATGTCGGGTGTCCCTCAAGGTACAGTAATAGGTCCAGTTTTATTTTTGATATATATTAATGACATGGCATTAAATATTAATTCAACAGTTCGCCTTTTTGCCGATGATTGTGTGATTTACAGAGAGATAGCTAGCCCTAACGACATTATAACACTGCAATTTGACCTTAATAAGCTAACGGAATGGTGCTGCAAATGGCCGATGCAAATTAACACAGAAAATACCAATCACCTGAACTTCACTTCCGTTCCAAAGTCTCAAACAAATACTTACATATTAAACAATAGCATAGTCAACTCGGTTACATCGGTTAAATACCTCGGTGTGTACATAAATTCTAGCTTAACATGAATTGACCATGTAGAATATATCACAACTAAAGCGCAAAAGAAACTTGGCTTTCTGAAGGGACGCTTGTATCTGGCCGACAGGGACACCAGGCTTCAAGCGTACACTTTCCTCGTGCGTCCCTCCCTGGAATATGGATGAGTCATTTGGCATCCATAGCAGATCGCCCTTACCAATCTACTTGAAGCCGTCCAGAATAAAGCAGCGCGATTCATCATGTCATCCTACTCCCGATTTCAAAGCGTTTCATCTTTGAAGCAAACACTCAACATGCCGCCACTCGCAATGCGCAGAAAATTCGCCAGATTATGTTTTTTCACACACTATATCACAGCAACACATCATTTGCCCGGTCACACATTTTACCGCCACCTCATACTTCACATCGCATCGATCATGCCTACAAAGTTAACCCTATCTTCGCCCGGACAGAAAAATACAAGAATTCACCGTTAACCTTATCAATAAAAGAATGGAATGAGCTACCCTCCAGAATTGCCACGATAATACATTCTTTATTTCATTCAGCATGACTAACGTATTTACAATCCTAGCACTTTTAGCAACATTTTTCTCTCCCAGAGCACTTACTCGCTTTCGCTATTTTGTTCTTGCTTCGCTGAGTGTGAATTTTGGAAGAATATTTACCTTGTTAATATGTTTCACGACTTGCTGTACCCCAAAGTGCTGTATTTACCACCTGCTATGCTCCTTCATTTGTGAAAATTGTGTACTGCTTTATGTCCCCCCCCCCCTCTATGTAAGGCCCCCGTGGGTGCTTAGGGTATCTAAATAAATAAAATAAATAAATAAATAAATAAAACACACAAAGTCCAGTCACATAAGTACCCTAATACCATACTAATACTGAAAGTCAATTCAGAAACACAACACAAAGTTCAGTCACAAAGGCGCAGTAAGGTAAACACAAAATCCAGTCACATAGGTACACTAATGCCACACCAAAACTGAGTCAACTCAGAAAAACGGCACACAAAGTTCACACTATTCCCGTGCTAAAACCTAAAACACTCCGTCGATGTCGTTGGTATACTTGTTTAGGTACCTTGCACAAACAGTAGGCTGTTCGATTCCAGCGATGTCCGTCGTTTCGTCAGGAAGTATGGAGAAGCAGCCTGCTTTTGGATCTAGGCTTTCTTTGATAATTTCACCACAAATTTCTATAATTTGGTTTTGTGCATCTGGGCTTAAATACGAGGCATTACTGGGGCAACTTTCCAAATGGCTCTTCGGATAT
The DNA here is from genome assembly GCF_013339745.2 of Dermacentor silvarum. Lineage (NCBI taxonomy): Eukaryota > Metazoa > Arthropoda > Arachnida > Ixodida > Ixodidae > Dermacentor > Dermacentor silvarum. Next base: position 173,315,894 of record NC_051161.1, on the reverse strand, counting down.
TTATCTCCACAATCAGCTCGCATGCGAAGAAGCGCTCTGAAAATACCTGTATTTTCAGCGGGGGCTATGCTTAAATGTCCCTGTGGCCACGGAGAGCCAGATCTTGTCGCCCGCAAAAAAAAAAAAAGTCCTCGATAATAGGCCGTTCACTTTCTTCTGTTTTCTCATATTTTACTTTGCCTGCCCTGGTCCAGCTGATCGATCACATTGGGCACGCTTCCTGAAAATGTTTGGAGAAAATGATCAGCTGCTAGCTGACAGTCACAGTGATATTTAGTATTTTCTTGTGTGTGGAAAATTGCGAGTGCGTGCTTCCATTTCTGGAACGGCATGGACACGAGGGCTCCAGTGCGCGCTTGTTGGCCCAAGTTTATAAGAACACTAACCTCATAAACTTCCAGAATTGAAAATCTTTTAAAGCCCGCCTTTGGAAATGTCAGTGCACCTTTCGCGTCAAAAGTTTATGGGAACTTTATAACCATAAAGTTTCGTAATTGAAATCCATGCGCTCCGTAGATTCCGCGGCCGCTGCGAGATGCCGCAACGCGCCCGCTCGCTATCGAAAAGCCCTTGAAAGTTTGTGGATGGGGCGGGGCTCCTCACGTTACGTGACGCCAGGTGCAAGGGCGTTGCCACAAAATCCAGCCCGAGTTCGCAATGTTCGTGCCGAAATGTCTTTTCGAGCGTGAAAAAGACATTGTCGACAAAATCCAGAATGATTCCCGGCGTCGGTGGTAATTTTGGTCGGCGGTGCATGCCAGCACGAACAAATTACGGGGGGGGGGGGGGCAGCTGAAGCACCACAGCCTCCCCCCCCCCCCCCCTGGCTACGCCCCTGGCTCCGGAGATCTTAACCTCTACCGTACCCAGCACCGCCCACCACAAATGTCACCCAGCTAGTGTAAGCTAAAAAAAAACGTCTGCCTTTAGTCAAGAGTTCGACGAAAGCTCGTCTGGTCAGGTAGCATGTTGGGTTAATGAAAATTACGGTCACTGACCAAGTCAAAAAAGTGTTTTGACGTTTCGGAACCTTTACAGGTTCCTTCTTCACAATGCAGCGGACGTAGCATCATTGTCCAGTTAAATATGCAGTATATGACGTAATGAACGGGCATAAACTTGAGGCATGTTCCCATCTGTCCTGTTAACGGTATCTGGCGTCGTCTGTATCAGCAGAGATTCTAGCAGCAGTCTCGTTGTCGGATTTTTCTCTTTAGCCATGATTGCAGCATTTTCCCAAGCGATAGAGTGCTGACTCTTGTGCACATGCTCCGCCAGTGCGTTGTACACGTGGCGGTGATTTTGAACATCGCGCTTGTGCTCTTTCAGTCGTCGAATGAAGTTTCCTGTTTCGCCAATATAACAAAAGTTGCAGTCTTGGCACGGGATCTTATAGATTACCCCCGGGAACTTTTCGTCTTGTAAGCGGTCCTTCACGTTGACAACTTTGCTGCGTAGCTTGTTAGATGACACATGCGCAATGCGTAAGTCATATTTTGAAAATATCCTTGAAAGCGCTTCGCTGATACCCGGTATGTAGGGAACGCTGGCCCGTTTTTGATAAGCTCGTTTCTCGGATGGTTGAGGATTCAGCACCCGTTTTTCGATTCTGCGAACAAAAGCAGCCGAATAGCCGTTATTGGACAGTTCTTGGCGTACAGTAAGAAGTTCTCTTTGGAGTTCTTCTTCACTGGAGCATAAGTGGGTGGCCCGATGGATCAAAGATGACACGACAGAAGTATTGTGCCCAGTTGGGTGACAGGACGCAAAGTGGAGGTAGCGACCGGTATGGGTCATTTTCCGATAAACGGAAAAGGATAGGCCGCCGTCGGAACGACGTACGAGTACGTCGAGGAAAGGCAGCTTGCCGTTTTCTTCTAGCTCCAGAGTAAATTGTATGGTCGGTTGTATGGAGTTGAGGCTTTGTAGCAACCGGTCGACGTCGTCTTTGTGCAGGATACAAAAGCAGTCGTCCACATAGCGCAGAAAAACTTTCGGTGCAGGTTTGAACTCTCTTAGAACTTCTTTCTCCAGTGCTTCCATTACAAGGTTTGCGGTTGTAACGGATATGATGCCCCCATAGCAGTCCCCTGTGTCTGCTTGTATATTTTAGAGTTGTAAGTAAAGTACGTGTTACTTAAGCACAAATGAAGCAGTTCACACAGCTCTGAAGGATCCAGGGGTGTCCGGTCAGCAAGGTTGGCGTCCTTGGAAAGGGCTTCTTTGCAGGTCTCAACGGCCAAGTCGATAGGAACACTCGTAAATAGGGAGGTTACGTCAAACGACACCATCACATCGTCATCACTGAGATGAAGGTCACGCACAGTTTCCACGAATGCTGAAGCGTTCTCAACGTGTGTTGTGGTGTGGCCGGTTAGGGGGCTGAGTACTTGGTGCAGATACCCAGATAGCTTGTAGAGCGGTGAACGAGTGAAGTCGACTATTGGCCGAAGAGGTACGCCTGTTTTGTGCACTTTCGGGAGACCGTAGATCGCAGGGGCTGAACCATTGGTGCATAATAACCGATATTACAACTTCTTGTGCTGAGGGCAGGCTGGCGGGAATACAGTGGACAGCGTCTTCTGCAGTTTGCTTTGAATACTGCTTGTGGGGTCCTTAGTTAATACGGAATACGTTCCTCTGTTTTCAAGCAAGTCAAGCATTTTTTCGTTGTATGCACTGCGGTCTAGTAATACCGTGGCGTTGCCCTTATCTGCTGGGAGGACGACGATACTTTTGTTGCTGCGTAGGGTACGGATCGCTTCTTTTTCCGCGGGTGAGAGGCCCATCGGCAGGTTGCGCTTCCGCCACGACGAGAGGATACCTATTGCTCGAGTACGTGCTTCATCTTGTACTTCGTGCGGCAATTCAGAAACCGCTCGTTCAACAGCACAGATCGTTGAACGAGCGGTTTCTGAATTGCCGCACGAAGTACAAGATGAAGCACGTACAAATCACCCAAAGAAGGTGATCTGTGCTGTTGAACGAGCGGTTTCTGAATTGCCGCACGAAGTACAAGATGAAGCACGTACTCGAGCAATAGGTATCCTCTCGATCACCCAAAGAAGGTGATCAAGTTAACGAAACGACCATGAAAGCACCAAGACGTAGGCGGCTCTTTCATGACCTACATGACACGCATGTCATGAGTCCTTGGAGTCCCTTTAGCTACACCTAACAGACCTTAAGGCGAAAGCCTTAGTCATGCTCATGACTATGACTTCGACCATCAACCTTTAGCCTTTTCCTTCACTTAGTACCACATATCCGAACCCTTTCCATTGGTTTTTTAGTGTTAATCTTTTTTCGCTGAGTCATTCTCATTTTCGCTGAGTCATGCTGATTATTATGACTTCTATCATCATTCTTTAGTGTTTCCTTCCGTTAGTGCCCACGTCCGAACTCATTACAGTGATTTTTTAGTGTTAATCTTTTTTTTCCACTGAGTCATTGTCATTTTTGCTCAGTCATGCTCATGACTATGACTTCTACCACCATCCTTTAGTGTTTCCTTAACTTAGTACCCACATCAGAACCCATTTCAGTGGCTTTGGGTGTTAATATTTTTCGCTGGGTCATTGTCATGACCTACATGACACGCATGTTATGATATTTGTGTCATGACCTATCACTTATGTTCGTCATACACTCCTGTCATACTATGCCAATTTCGGTACATACCAAGTCAGGGGCGTAGCCAGGGGGGGGGGGGTTCAACCCCCCCCCCCAAAAATTTTTATAAACCTCACTTACCCGCCCTTTGTTCTCGTCGCTTCGCACTGACATAATTCATGAAACCGGTGCTACTATCACAATTCCATTCCTGGGGGCTTGCGTTTGGGTTGGTAATTTACATCGAATCATGTCTGCATATGGAAAAAAACTGTCATGGTGTTTGTCAAGGCTTTGACACTCTGTGAAGTTTTAAGGGAGAATGTGGCGGCCGCATTCTAAAGCAACAAATGCGCAACAAATGCGCAACAAATGTGGCAGCCGCATTTTAGATGATGGCGAAAACCCTCGAGGCCCGTTTACTTAGATTTAGGTACACGGAAAGACCCCAGGTGGTCGAAATCTCCGGTATACATTTCCACCACTTCCCTTCAGGTGCTGGTTAGGCCGCGCTCGCGCAGGATCTAGTCAGCGCGAGAAACGTCTCTTGTTTGCGAATGCGCCCCTACGGAAGGCTGGTAATTACTGTTGTGTTGTTGAATCCCAAACCAGCAATTACGGAAGGCTGGTAGTTGCTGTTTTGTTGTGGAATCCCAAACCAGCAATGTACACACGAAGGGGTTGATGACAGCAGTGAAATTCCACCGACTCGCAACAGAATGCACGAAACAGACAGCCGACAAGCATGAATTACTGCTGTGCGCAGTACAGCGTAAGTAAACTCTTGTTGCAGGCGCTGAGAGTTCTCGTCGGAGTTCACGCCTCCTGAGAAATTGATTATGTGCACTATGCACTGAACAAGACCGCAGTTCATTCTTGCATCACTGGTACCAATCAGTCGAGATTCTGTGAGGTACAAGGCCGCTTCCTGTTTGCACCGGCGTAAGTGAAGCAGAAATTAGTTGCACGCACTACTTAAAATGCGTACACATGCCATATCTATGCTGTGCGGTGAAATATTCTGTACAATTCTGAATCTGTTGACGTAAAGGCAAATGACGGCTGCACGCTCGCCCACAGCGGAAGACACAGTGGCCCATGCACTTGCCGCAGGAAATGCAACCCTCTCGTATGAGGGAGCAGGGCGACGAAAGCTTCGAAAAAAAAAGCCTTACGCGTTCTTGCGCGTATTTAAGTTTTCTAGCACAAAGCCGCAGCGAACAAGCTATAGATATGGGAGTATATTATAGCCTGGTCACACGTGCATTTTCATGCGTATAGCCGTGCTTGACTTGTGAAACGCACTTCGCCCCGATGAGGACGACGCCATCCACGCTTCGATCGCACGGGTTGTCTCAATGATGCGTCTTCGAAGACTGGTCCATTCAGTTGCGCGATGAGAGACCGTTGCTCCAAACGCCCACTGTACCTGTCGTACTTACTGTATTTACTGCGCTTACTTTTTCCTTAATTTCTTCACAAGCACGCGCACACGCGAGGGGGGGGGGGGGGGGTCTCATGTTTTTGATATACATGTATAGGGTCTGCTTAAGTTACCGATATTTATTATCGATCACGTGACGCAGAGGAAAGCAAAAGCTTGCCCCCCCCCCCCCCCCCGAAAAAATTCCTGGCTACGCCCCTGTACCAAGTTAACGAAACGACCATGAGAGCACAAAGACGTAGGCGGATAGATAGATAGATAGATAGATAAGATAGATAGATAGATAGATAGATAGATAGATAGATAGATAGATAGATAGATAGATAGATAGATAGATAGATAGATAGATAGATAGATACTGTCAAAGTAGCAAATTTTCGCCAAGAAATGCTTCGCATTTAAAAGAGGGCCTCGCCGCAGTTTCCTCGTGACGGGACTAAGAAACAAAAAATGTGGCGTTCGACAGTTTCTTTGCCGCCCAATGCTAGAGATGCAACTGGCGGTCTGCGCTAGGCAGTGTGGTTACCTGTGAATTTTCCTTCCTTCCCTCTCTATTTATTTATAGTTATTAGGTGCGAAGCACCTTATGCGCGCGGGCTGTAGGCGTCTCCTGTCGTAATCGTCGTCGTCGTCGTAGTCACGGTAAGCAAGCGGCTCGTGCCACTTCTCCTGCGTTCGTCGTCGTCTTCCACAGCTGGCTCATCACTCCAGCGTAGAATTTCACTTCAGTCGTCGTAATGGGAAGGCCGCGTTTACGGGGTCATGAGCCATTGCTTAAGGCAGCATGAGCCCATTACCGGTGCATCACTGCATGCTCAGCACTTCCCCAGATTTCACGTTAGTGGAGCTGCATTTCGCCCAATTCGAGCACCGAGTTTTTTACTTTTTTATGTCTTTGTTAAATAAACAACAAATTACTACTATTGCCCACATTAAAACAAAGACTTATTATTGCCAAAATGCAAGGCTGGAATGAAACGGTTAGATATGGAGGCTAGAGACAGAAATCAGCCCAGCAACAAGTATTGATAGCCAAAGAAAGCATAAGTACTCCTCGATAACATCATTAACAAAGGAGCTCAAATCTATGCACACTCAGTAAACTAAATACATTATCATAATGAGTGCGTCCTCAAATATGTCGGCTTGTCGTTTCTATAGTATTATCTGTGCTTAAGTAGAAATGTACTCGTGTCCTATAATGCTTTTAGTGGTATAAGTACGGTTGTGAGAACTGGAAATAAATCTGTCGTTGGAAGTTAGCGCTTAATTTCTTTCAAGTGTCTTCTATGTCTAGCGAGTGAGTTGTAGCGCGGAGAGCGAATATGTACACAAGAAACCACAAACACGCCCGTATTGTGCCTTCTCGTGTCTCTGTCCACGCTACAACTCACTCGTTTCAAGATAAACAACCTACAGGCCCACATCGCCTCTCTAATTGACTTCTACTTCCAGGTGGTTATGCTTGGGCTACAACAAATTAAAGAAAGAAGTTCATGCGATTGCTTGACCAATCAAACTTATTTTAACAGTGAAGCTGTTTAAGCAAGCCGTAACAAGAAACTGCCTAACTATTTTCTAAGAAATAAAATAAACTTTCTTGCCGAGGCGGGATTCGAGCCCGCGTACCCCCACTCCCATAGCGAGCGTCGCAACCACTAGGCTATACAGCCACGCTTGCCGAACTTGCATTTATGCGAACCATATGATTGCGTTCGAGCATCGTCGTCTTCGTGCACAGCAGGCGCGTTCGTAAGCTCGTGATCTGCGAGGTGAAGAGGTTTTGCGCGCTATGAGAGCGAGCGAGAGAGAGAGACGCATTCACGGAGCGGGTCTCCTGGAACGCGGTGTCGGCACTGTAACGCGGTGTCGGTGTTGCAAGCTGCGCTATGCAACGCGCAGTGACGGCCGTAAGTCCGATACGCGCGAAAATAAATTATCATCATCATGAGTAATAAGATCAAAAGTTGGCGCGCACTTCCGGAAAATGCTCCAGGCTACGATCGCCCAGCTTCGCTGTTTCAAGCGTTGCACGGCCGAGTGCAAGGTTAAACGATTTTTTTTATTTTCCTATACATGATATTAACATTTTTGGAGACGCAAAAACTGGATTTCTGGAAGCAATAAATCTAGTTACAAAGTACATAACATTTATGTGCGCATTGAAAGGGCCTGTTTCCAACAGCACTCGAACTGTGAAATATCAATTGCATTCATTCTTCGAAAAGCTAGAATTGGTGATGAAAGGAATTTGTGTACGCGTAAACAGCAAGAATGGAATCACTTACGGCCATTCCATTACTACAGAGGCTTCTGACCTGTTCATCAATAGATGCCCTGATTCCGCCTGCATTGGCGATGACAGCAGCCACCGTGGTCCAAGCTCCGCGTGGACTAGGCAGCGAAGCCATCTTTTTCAGGAAGGCGTCCATAATAAGGTTGCCCAGATTGCACTCTGCCAGGCGGCACGTCGGCTTATCTCCTTGCAGATGCACCTTGCTCTCGGCGACCCCCCTTGCTCGTCCTTCGGCAACACGGTCACGGTAGCGTTCCAGAAGTGCGACACCAGCGGGATCTGCATAGTCACGCAACCGGCGTGACAGTTTCAGTGCACTTTGGGATTATGACACTAAATGCCGTAGCCTCAATCTCTATGCTTGAGCAACAAAAGCGAAGTAAAACAATTGCGCCAATATTAAGGCACTAACATTCTTAAGGCAGTTGACACACTTTCTAGGGGCTATGTGTCAATGTATCTAACCGTTTTCCCGCCAACCTGGGACACGATGGTTTAATGGTTAGAGCTTCGCGCTGATGTGCTGGGGGTAACCAATAGTTGGGCGAACTCGAGCCATGTGTTCTGTCCTAAGACGTGGCTCACTGTAGATGCGAGGCTGGGCACGTGCTGCTCTTCAATTAAACTCCCTGACTTGGAGCACTGGGCTGATCTTTAAAGAAGCTGTTTGATGCCACTGGCTATGTGCCCACACGTATGTGCCGCGCTGGAATGAACGTGCATGACGCCAAGTTCTTGGGCTACTGCGAATATGCCAATCTAAAAATGACACTCAACAAGAGAGACGTTAACGACGTCTTAATTATAAGGGAAGAGGTAGCAAGGCTGAATAAGCGCAATGTCACGCTTATATGCTGCACATGAGCCATTGCCGCACTACTTTGTTCATTCTTCCAATGAAGTTGTTCATTGCTTGCCACCGACTCGCGCACACTTGTCTGCGTTCATTAGTTAACCATTCTGTTATTTGTGGATTTCATTTCTGGCTTGGGTAGCTTTGTAATACTGCAACACGAACCTATTTCCACAATTCACTTAGTAGAGCGTAATTGCACCATTGCCATAGTTGCGATAAGCGCACGTCGTCATAGTATCATGTCGAGGTGCGCCGAACAGAATGCGTTTTTCTTGCTTTGCAAGTTTTCATCAACCATATGGAAGCAGATGCGGCAGTTGTTACGGCAATGATGAGCACTTTGATATGCGCGGGCAGCACCGCAACAGAAACGCTGCATTCTGTTTTTTTTTTTCTAGAATAGCGCAAACTAATCGCGGACATAAATAACAAAGTCGACAAGGACGGGCGCTACTAGCAACTGTTTATTCCAATGCCAACCACGGATAATATGCTGCACATGAACGCCGTTGCATCATCACATCACGAGGGAAAAAACCACTACACAAGGCTCTCGTGTGTCAAAGAGCGGCTGGCATGAATGCGTACTCAGACGAATGAAAGCTTTCGGAGCTTCGCTAGTACAAATAGAGGCATTCTTTATGATAAAGAATGTCTCCAACGCAAACCGAGACTTGCACCTTTTGCTGCTACCTAGGATATTTGTATCCCGAAGTCGTGGTTCGCAGCCACATACGGAAACGTGCGCGACGAAATGTGCATGCTTATCGTGTTTCCTTCTTATTTATTAAGCATGCTCTCTTAGACGGTCAATAACATACCTCTCCGTCTCTCCCATGTAGATTTTCCCACATCATACTGGAATGGATTAAAGGACTCCAGTGGAGCATTTCACAAAGGGATACTCATGCATTGCTTGGCATCCGCCGGCGCATCCGCGATAATGCAATGGCGCGCATGCGCAACAAGTACAAATATCGGTGGGCGGCATGAGAATAAACACTAGCTAGCTGGTAGCATCCGTCGCTGTTCAATATGTTTTTGTGTCCGTTATTCTTTGCGCAAATCTACCATAACTATAATGCGCTACTAAGCAGCCCAACAGTTAGTCCTCCTGAGGCATGCTGCACCACAACACACAAACAACAAGCACTGACGCGAGGGAATCAGGTATTCAGCTGCTAAGCATGCTTATGCCCGACGTACCATAACATTGCCCGAAAGAACGTTGCCCGATCCATCTAAATTACTAAGCTTGTAAGGAAAATTGAGTGAGGTGTCAGACGTACCTTTAACCACAGTTTTATGGAAAAACCATACGGAAAGCATATATTCTAACGCGGGGTAAGCATGTATTTAGCTGATCAGCGTGCATATCTAGGAAGTACCATAGTATGAAACAGAAAAATATCAATGAGACCCGTCGGGTGTGCGTCCGAAAAAAAAAAAAGTACATTTCCCGATCTGTCCGACATACTATCTGACGTAAGCGTAGTTGAAGTGAGATGTCAGACTACCTTTAACCACAGTCTTATGGAAACAGCATCAATTCTGACGAGAGGGAAGCATGTGTTTATGTGTTCAGCGTGCTTATGAGTTATGTATCCTGGCATGAAACAGGGAAGAATTAATGAGAAACGTCGGACGTTCTTCCATTTGGCAGCAGAGGGTGCGGCTACGTCAACGTGCCTAACGTCTTCACCGTATTTGTACAGGTTGCAGCCGATCTACGCAAGTCAAGATTTACAGCTGCTGACTGGCGCACGTGGCAGATACAACGCTGATTGTTGTATCTGACGTCATCGACTAGGAACAACTCAAGCGACACCTGCCTGAACGACAGTTCTACTTAAGGAGCAGCCGGACTACGTGCCTTCCATTTGGTAGCAGAGGGTGTGGCTGCGTCAACGTGCCTAACGTCTTCACCGTACTTTGTACAGGTTGGTCGCTCGACACTTCTGCAATTATTTGTAAGCCTGTTGCCGCTACCACTGCTGTCATTAGTCAACTATTGTATTCTTTTAGGGGCGAAGCTCCTTAGGGTCGAGCCATAGTCCCTCAATTGCTTTTTCTGGTCACGAAACTCCCGCCTGAGTTTAATATAGAGCCAGCGCCTGCCACTAGGGGCGCCATAGTAAAAGAAAGGCCACCTAGCTGAGCGGCCGCCGCGGGCGGCGGCGGTATTTTTAGATGCGAGAGCATCTTATGCTCGGGGCAGTCTGTTCTGCGGCGTCCGCACCCATACTGCGCATGCGCAACTCTCCCTCCTTCTCCTCTCCTAAGTAGGTGTGCGCTCTCCTTCTCCCCTCTCCCCCTCTCCGCCGCAGGTGCGGCGCAGCAAATCATTGCATATATCTCTCTGCCTCACTCTCTCTAAGGGTACGCCGGCAGGCGGCGCAAGTGTCGCGGCGCAGTAAGAGAAAATTGAGGCCGTGAATTGTATGCAAAGAATGGAAACAAAAAGGACAATGGAGATTTACAAGAATGAGAAGAAAGAAATTAGAAGGGAAAATCTGTACGATACACAAAGGGCAGTGCCTTGCTATTTGAGGCTCGAGCCGGTTGCCTAAGGACCAAAACATACCGGAACAAATATTCGGAACTAGATGAGGCATGTGTATGCTGCAGTAAAGATCCAGAGACCACTCAGCACATCCTAATGGAATGCGACGGGATCCACCCAGCGAGAACCGTAGGTAACGTGCAACTCCCAGAAGCGCTTGGGTTTAAAGTCGAAGGAAACATCAACAGATCAGCCGTATAGATAAGCAAGAGACGATTAGAGTACTGGTGGAAAAAAAGCAGGGAAAAGATGGATACGACCTGATCTCTTAAAATCATAGGTGGCGGTACAAGGTAAATTTTTGAAAAAGAATAATGAGAGGTATACAAAAGTGCTAGATAAAGCACATGTATAGTATACCTGATTAAATCAAGCAGGCTAGTGGACTATTTGTCGCCGCCCCGTTTCAAAGGGGATGCCAATAAATCATCATCATCATCATCAAGTATAAAGCGCGCGTTCGCTGTGCTTCCGTCACTCTCTCTCTCTCTCTCTCTCTCTGTGCAAACATAGACGTCATCGACGGTCTCGTAAACAGCGCTGTCGGAAGGCTCAAACTCTGTGAACGAAGCGTCGATGGTGCGGGAGGAGAAGACTTCCCCAGGCGACTGTAGCTGCGCTTCGACGGTCCCGCGACAGGGAAGCTCGCTCGCCTTCGATCGACCCACGCAGTGAGCGAGGCCAGCCGTCTGGGTTGCGAGGTTGACGCGGCGTGGGTACCCATACAACCACGTAATGTCACGTTGACGATCGACCGTAAAACCGGTGTGGCGTGCAAACGGACGCAGTTCCCCTTGGTTCAAGCGAGTGCCATAACCGTGCACAAGTCCCAGGGTGGAACCTACGCGTCGATCGTTTACGACTACGCCGAAACCCACCCTCAGAAACTCGAACGCTAGGAATCACGTACGATCTCTAAATAAAGACGCAACAACCCAGTACAAACGTCTCCTCTCTTCTCAATACATTCTCTCACTCTAACTTTCATTGGGTTGTGTTGCCAAGTGAAACGAAACGGAAACTCGATGCGCACCCCCCGCGATGCTTTCGCATCCCACCATGGTTGCCCGTAGGGTGAGATGATGTGATTTTTCTTCTCTGGTCACGTTGCGGCCGAAAGCCCAGCTTCTTGTCGATTTTATTTACATTCTATTTTGTCGTGGTAGTTACAGCATCCAAACTTGAACATCTGAGAGTGTTTTCTAACCGAAATCAATGCATGTACAAAAAGTAAACAATCTCAAAGTCAGCTGGCGGCACCGTGTGTCAGCAGACGACGCGCATAGAATTCTTCTTACTGAGAAATCTGACGTTATTTGGCCCAACCGGCTTCCATCAAAAACTTTTAAGCGACTTTTATGCGCTGTACAAAGAATAAGACATTAGCGGCGTGGCGTTGCCAGTAAACGACAACCTGACTTCATGCTCGTGTGCTGTTATCGAATTCCGATTGCACTCTAGCCGTTCAGGCGATGGGGACAGATCGCACGTACCGTAAAATGTTCTAGGATGTCAGACTTATTTGGAACAGGTACATCGGCAGATCGTAGCCTTGAAGGAAAGTATTGTCATTTTCATGCATCGCAAGCTTTTGTAGTATTCGTGCGTATTATTCCAAATATGCGACAAAGTTTTCAAACCCGATTTTCGTGGTCAATAAACCCTATAAAAGCACAAACGGAGTAATATGTCCGACTGACTCAGCACTGCGCTTATTAATCTAGAACTCGCACGAGCAGAGTGACGAGGATTGACAGTCCATTGCACTCGTGCATTACCATAGCTCATTGGCGAACTGCGACGCATAATAGTATTTGAATCCCGAGCATTATTTGAAGCAAATGTAGAATCACGCACGGGCACGCACACACACGCATGCACACGCATGCACACGCATGCACACGCACGCATGCACACGCATGCACACACGCACGCACGTACACACACAGAAACACACACACGCACGCACACACACACACACACACACACACACACACACAGAAACACACACACGCACGCACACACACAGAAACACATACAAGTCTAAAGTACGCGTCCAAACTTTCAGCCCACGCCGGCCGCATCTGCAGTCTCTCCGGGTTTAGCACGGAGAAAGGTGGCCTCTCAGCTGCGGTGGCGCCGCGGCGGAATCGTGCGACATATCAACCTCTCCCATAGAGTGACGGCGGAGTTTCGTGACCAGCAAAAAAAAAAAAAAATCACAGCATATCCACGGGGTGAATGATGAGTGGGGCGAAGCTCCTGAGGGGAGATCATCGGTAAAACTGTGACTCTTCAGTGAAAGTTCGCCCACTACATCATCAACAGCGCTGGAGAACGGCAATGGCATTGGCGCGAGCCTGGTCGTTCTTGATGGAAGATATTGTGACTAGACTGTTTGAGAACCACAATCTGTCGCACACACCACAACTATGGCCGAACGAAACGTCTAGAAAGTCTCGCTTAAACCGCGCGTCGGCACCTTCGGGCTGAGCTCGCCTGATGCGTTTTGCAGACGCCTCACGAGCTCTCACTGCATCGGGGTCTGCCTGCCGATACGCGCGCTTTCTCGCCGCTTCCCGTTCTCTGACGTTCTGCAGATCCTGTTCACGCCGCAGCCGTGCCGCTGCGGCCTCGCTTTCACGTACGGCAGGATCTTGGCGGCGGCGTCGCGCAGCTTCACGGAGCGCTTCTGCCTCGCGGGCTCGCACATCGGGATTCTGTCTGCGAGCGCGCGCTGCCGCCGCCTTGCGCGCTCGCCGCTCTGCAGCCTTGTCCGTCCGGCGACTCCGAGCGCGCGCCAACAGCGCCATCTAGTGAACACTCCAAGAACTAAACGAGAGGTGGCTACATACAGAGGATGTACAGACGCAGGCCTTAAGGAGCTTCGCCCCGAAAAAAAAAAAAAAGGTCGAGCCTTGTCCCTCGTCGCGCCGTCGTAGCCACGCTAGTGTCGCCGCTCCCGCTAGAAGCGCAGCTGTGCTCTTTCTCTTTCTCGTTCCCGACGCGCGGTCTCTCTCTCTCTCGTCTGTAGCTATAGTCGGATACAACTTTAGAAGACAGCGGCACTTGCCCCTCAAAGGCGGATGCATACGAGCCGGCACCAATAGGCGCGCACTTCAGGTGACGTCATGAGCCGGACGACCGGTGTCCCCGCCGACGGAGAACATGCCTAACATGGCCGCCCTTGCTTCGAACCTGGCCGAGTCGCGTCAGCTCTGCGCGTCTCCCTTGACAGAGTGAATTTGGATTGTTTGTGGTGGTCTGTCATGCCGGAAATATTATAGTGAGCTTACGATGCACAATTTGTGCCGCGAGCGTTTGTTCTGAGCCGTGAGCCGGCGAAGAAAGATTGCAGCGAACATCGGTGACGCTGCGCTTCGTGTGGAAACAGGATCCCGCGGCGACATACCGCTGCAAAGAAACATCGTACGTGTTTGTTCCGTGGTGTTTTCTTTTGCTCCTAAGTGAAGTTACGACGACGAGAGTTCGCCAAAGTCTGGTGCCTACTGTGAGCGGCGGGTGTGTTTGTGTACTGTGCCCCTGCGTTTCTCGTCGGACGTGGTGAAGTGATGGAGCAAAACCATTATCAGGATAAATGAGAAAAGCGTGCGCGGATGAAACCAACCTGCGAGTTTCTCAACAGAAAAGATTTGTGAAAGCAACCTCCAACGCAAGATTCGTTGCTGCCAGCTCAGCGTGCAAACGACCGATCGTTGGCAGCAGTGTGATAAGATAGCTGAGCGTCTAGTAGCGTCGTTCGAGTGTTGTGTAACACCGTCGATTGATTGCTTTCCACCAATGCTAACAATCAGTGACTAACACGCGCTGCTTGAGCGAATGTCATTGGATTGTTAACGGTCAGGCGTTTGGAAGCAGTGTTTGTTTCCTTAATGTCAGCCTGAATGCTAATATAAAATTATGACTGATACACTGGTGGGGAGCTTGGAATGAATTCGCGTCGCTGTGTGGCTTAGAACTCTTCGCTCACTGCACGCCCCAGCTGTAGAAAGCCTGCTGTGACACAATCGCGCATAAGTTGTGCTGCCAGCGCTCGACTTGCTTTCCCACAACACAGCTTTGCGCTTTGTCGTGATATGTCCCTACTAAAAAATTCCTATGACAGTGAAGGCAACAGAGCCAATATGTACATTTAAAAAAAGTACGACAAAGTAGGCACAGCTGCTTGTGAACTGACTCCTAATAGTTCTACTCGCGTCTGCGTTAAATGTGTGTGCGTGTTTTCTTGTGCGTTTATGTATATTTGTTATTTTGCCCTTTTTGTATTTTATATCTCAGTTTTCGTGCTCGCGTTTTGTGTTCATGTGTGTGAATATGTGAGTTCTTCCGTGCGTGTATGTATTTATTCCTATTTCTATCCTTTTATCTTTGCTTTTGTTCTTGTAAGCATGCTGCAGCCACGACTTTCTTTACAATTCCTTAACTCATCTCATTCAAAGCACCAAGTCCAGTGAATAGCAGGGCTGGCCTATTCGATGTCATTAAAGCCATTCTCTCTTGTCTACCTTGCCTCCTCAGTCTGTCACCTTGCTTTGTTTTCTCGTACTATTCTGACCTTGCTTCTTGTGCTGTTGCCGCAACGTGATTAACCAACTTGCACCAAAGAAAGTTCTATCAGCTGTGACAACAGAAACATTGACAAATACAAAATGTTAAAAGCATCACGTGGCTTGCATAGTTACTTCGTCTCTTACCCCTGTTAATGTGTTTATGCATCAGTGCGCACGGTAGCTTGCCAGAAGTGCACATGAAAAGGTGCCATATTGTGAAACAGCACCTTGCTATGTTGTTGCATTCAGTCTTAATAAACAGATGGTTTTGCTGCCCCTCACATGTAGTGGTACACATATATAACATTGTGCAGTGGGGTATCATTTCCTGTCTTGACGCTTTGATCATTACAAATGCAGTTTTCTAGTGGATGGAGTCCAGCAAAGCAGTGCTGTGAGAGCTTTTGCAACTTTCACCATTTATTACTTCCCCAATACCACTGTCTGAATCTGTCCGTCACTTTGCCTACGGCTTGTAATGAACAATTTGACTCACTAAAACACGCTCAACTTTACTAAGCATTTTCCCGGTACGTAAATATGACAAAAAATGCTAGCAAAATTATTCACAATAATTGTGCTTGCATTCGCATTACTTGCTCGAGTCAGATTAATAAGTTGAAAATTGGCTATGACAACACTTCAATTTTCAGTGCAGACTGCTAACGGAGCCATAAAGCGTGCTCCGACTAATTTCACTCTGGGGCGCGTCAAACTCGACGGTGGCTGCCTGAATGAGCATTTTGGGCCTCACTAAGCTAATGATGTCTTATATTTGTTCTCTTATTCGCATTAATTGTGTGAGCCAGATAACAAAATAAACATTCCAACCACATGAATGTGCTTTGGCATTCAAGCTGCTGACAGTGGCTGTCAGTTTCGTGTTGTCTGCTGCTATTTCACCACCACTCACTATGACATGACTGATTTCCAGTGCAGACTGCTAACAGAACCATAAAGCGGGCTCTGACTTCTGCTATTTCACTATGGGGCGCGTCAAACTCGACGGTGGTTGCCTGAATGAGCATTTTGGGCCTCACTTAGCTAATGATGTCTTATATTTGTTCTCTTATTCACATTACTTGTGTGAGCCAGATAACAAAATAAACATTGCAACCACATGAATGTGCTTTGGCATTCAAGCTGCTGACAGTGGCTGTCAGTTTCGTGTGGTCTGCTTCTATTTCACCACCACTCGCTATGACGTGACTGTGATTACCAGTGCAGACTGCTAACAGAACCATAAAGCGTGCTCTGACTCCTGCTATTTCACTATGGGGTGCGTCAAACTCGACGGTGGCTGCCTGAATGAGCATTTTGGGCCTCACTTAGCTAATGATGTCTTATATTTGTTCTCTTATTCGCATTACTTGTGTGAGCCAGATAAAAAAATAAACATTGCAATCACATGAATGTGCTTTGGCATTCAAGCTGCTGACAGTGGCTGTCAGTTTCGTGTTGTCTGCTGCTATTTCACCACCACTCGCTATGACATGACTGTGATTTGCAGTGCAAACTGCTAACAGAACCATAAAGCGTGCTCTGACTTCTGCTATTTCACTATGGGGCGCGTCAAACTCGACGGTGGCTGCCCGAATGAGCATTTTGAGCCCGCCAACGATAATCATGGTTAACATTAGTGTTTCAATTCAGATATGCCAGCATTTAAATGTGTTTCTATGCCACTTCTTAAATGGAGCACCATGTGTGCAGGAAGTTGCTTATCAGAATTGAGCTTCTATTATAAGGAATATGCTATAAATGGAACTGCTTATTTATTTGAGAGGTCACGGAATGGATGGTTGGCTGTTGCGAACCCACCGGCAAAATTTTGATAGCCCTAATAAGGGCTGTTCTTTTGTTAATAAGAAGCCTTTATGCTTCGTCAAGTGGCTCAATGCCAGACGGCTCGCAGTCGGAGTCACTTTCTTCAGTGTCATCTTCACCTGCAGCTGGATGATGATGCGTTGAATGTGCTCACTCCCAGACGTGTAAAGTCTGAACTTTGCCTCCAAGTCCATCACATGCTGAATGCTCTTCCTCCAGTCTTCCGCCGTTACCTGCTTGATTTTCTCCCTCAAGATGACGTCAACCGTGGACAGCTTGAAGTCTCTGTTATCCGCAGCGATGCCATTTTTGACCTTGGCCCACACAAGCTCAATGGGATTAAATTCGCAGTGGTACGGTGGGAGCCTGAGTACAATGCAACCGGCCCTTATAGCTGTGTTGTCTACGATGTAGCTCAGAAAGCGTGACTTTACAGATGCCACCAGCTCAAGCAGCTGCTTCTTTATCATCCTTTCACCGTAGGTGATGTTCTTGCTTGTGAGCCACTCCTGTATCTTTTCCTTCTTCCATGCCGTCGTCGGCAATTTCTCTTCTCACCGGCTATGGTAAGGTGCATTGTCTAAAACAATGACGCTACCAGCTGGCAACTTCTGCAGAACGTCATTGAACCAGCCCTCAAAGCGATTGCCATCCATTTCTTCGTGGTAGTCGCCTGTCTTTTGGCCTCTGAATACATCCAAACAGCCGTCGACGAAACCATCCTCGCTGCCGATGTGCGTCACGATCAGGCGCTGACCTTTCCCAGAAGGTTGTTTTAGACCCGTCGTCAGGCCATTTGCTCGAGCGAACAGGCGTCCGCGCTTCTGCACCACGGTGTCTGTCCACACGATCGACCGAGTGTGTCCCGCCGTCACCCATGTCTCGTCCAGGTAGAAGATCTTTCGGCCTTCCGCCCGGTAGAGCTCCACGTCACGGAGGTAGCGATTCCGCCAATTGGTGATGTCATCCCGGTCGATAAGCAGCGAGCTGCGGCTTCTCTTTTCGTGCTTGAAGCCGATCTCGGCAAGCAGGCGACGCACAGTACACCGCCTTAGTGATGGGGAAACTCGGTAGTTATCTTCTCGACCGTCGGTATCTCGTTGCGGCGAAAGAAATCGTGCACACATGACCTCAGCGCGCACAACGGGAAGCTGTCAAACTTCGCGCTGCGTCTTGTCTTCTCCGCATTGCGTGGGCGCTTTCGCGAGGGCGTCGTCAGTTTGCCACCCGAAAATGCGAAGCTTTGACTTCCTCCCTCGCCCTGAACACAGTCCTTTCGCTGACACCGAGCATGTCGGCGAAAACTTGCTCGTGTCCTCCACGCTGCGTTCAGGCTGCCTGTTACGCCAAAACGTATAGCAGTGGAAGATCATGTTGCGTGAATCGCTGTTCAGGATGTGGCCGCTCTTGTTCTTGCCGAGGCTCCTTGGTGGTGTGGTCATCGAGGCGACACAAGGCTCGTTAGGCAACAAAGGATCGCGCTCCGATGTCACCTCGCTGGGCTCCATGGCTGAAAACTGGCACACAATGCCGCGCGCGATCGTGCGCGAACTCACGAGATCGCAGGTTCGCAACCGCGAAAAAAAAGAAAAAATATTAATTAAAAATAAGCCCAACACATTAAGAAAATAAGGTTGTGCAAACACACAAAAAGTATATCTTTATGCTATTGAGCCAGCGACTACTACGCCCGGTGCCGTCGATCTTGCTCCGTTGCAGACGACACACAGCGTTGTAGAAGGCACGGAGTTATTTTTCTCTCGCAATCCGGCATGTGCGGTAGCATTTCCATCATTATAGTTTTACCAAACCACTCGTCAAGATACACAAATCCTATTTATACCGACAAATACGCGTTTTAGAAGCAGTCACAATTTTTTTGAGCGGGAATATTTCTTGAGTCGCGGAGGAATTGGCTGCTGCGCTTCGGTCAACTGGGCGGGGCACCCTCCTGTCGTCTAAAGTTGTACCCGACTGCGGTGCACAAGGGCGTTCGTTCCCGACGCGCGCTCTCTGTCTCTCTTCCATTCAGGATTTCATTCGCTCCCATCACAGTAGATCCATAACCTGTATTCATTTAAACTGCCAATCTGCAAAAAACAAAAAGGATGAACTCGATGTACTTTTCAGCAGAATTAACTTTGAATTTCACTTTATTATGTTGTCTGAAACCTGGTACGACCGCCATACTATACCCTGGTGTTTGCAGAAGTATCAGTGTTTCACGCGGTCTAGAAGGGGAAGTCGAGGTGGTGGAGTCAGTATGCTTGTACGCGATAATTTCAATGTAGAATGTATCCCTGATTTTTCTTGTGTGACCGATGATTATGAAATCTTGTCTGTTTTACATGCTCGCACTGTGTACTCTGTTGTATATCGCCCGCCTCGTGGTAATATACAATTCTTTTTTGCATTCCTGGAGAAATTCTTAAACTACGTTGCTGAATTGCAATACAAGATTGTACTCGGCGGAGATTTCAATATCAACATGTTAGAACGTTCCAGCATGACTCGTAACTTTGAATTACTATTACAGTCGAATGGCTGTTTAAATGTCATTAATGCTCCCACTAGAATTACACTTGACACGTCTACATGCCTTGATCTATTCATCACTAATTATGGCCTGAACGAGATTAATTGTGGTGTTGTATCATATAGCCTTAGCGATCACATGCCTATTTTTTTCAGTTTACAAAGAAAAGCTAAAATAACCCCTGTAAATGACATTCCGTCCCAAATAATCACGCATGCTAGGCTAGTAGGCTTTCGTAATGAATTAAATCAGGCTGACTGGAGTACTGTGTACAGTGCTTCTTGTGCTGAAGTGGCTTACAACACATTTTTGCAAATATTTATCGCCGCCTATTTGAAACATTTCCCTTCGCGTTCACACCGCACAAGGCCTTCAAAGATACGCAAACCTTGGGTTACGAAGGATTTATTAGAAAAGATTAAAAAAAAGGGAAGATTATTTAATCAATTCCTTAAGTCACGAGATCCAGCCGATCTTAAAGCATTTAAAAGTTTCCGCAATGGCCTGAACAAAGACTTACGTACTGCTAAACTTGCTTTCTACCACAAATCATTCGCGCTATGCAAAAACGATAGTCGAAAGCTATGGCATAAGCTCAATTTATTGATGAATCGAGTACCCACTCCCGCCACTGCGCTACGAATCGTGCATGATGGGGCTGAACTGAGCGGCGACTTGTTGCCTGATTGTTTCAATGATTATTTTGTCTGTCTACCCCACCAACCCGTATGTGCCAACGCCTGCCAATTTATTACTACCACTTGCCCAGACTCGATCTTCATTAACCCTACAACTGAATCAGAAGTCACCTCACTTTTTTCCGATGCTTAATAACAGTCATGCCTGTGATGCTGACGATATTCAAATTAAACCTGTTAAGTTTGTCCTGGACATAATTGCGCCAGCATTAGTTCATATTTATAATATCTGCCTCTCGTCAGGAGTATTCCCACATGAAATGCAGACGGCGAAAGTAACCGCAATATTTAAAAAGGGTGATAGAACCATGTTGTCAAATTACAGGCCGGTGTCGGTTCTGCCAGTTTTTTCTAAAGGCCTAGAAAAGATTATATCTTGCAGGATAATTAACTTCTTGGACAAACATAATCTGTTAACGAACCAGCAGTATGCTTTTCGCAAGAATAGATCCACTCAGCTCGCTCTATTAGAGCAAAAAGAATTTATCCTAAATAATATTGAAAAAGGTCTGTTTACACTAGGGGTCTTTATAGATTTCTCGAAAGCTTTCGATTCCATTAACCATGAGCTCTTGTTTTCTAAAATGACATATTATGGAATTCGTGGCAGTGCCCTTGACCTCATTAAATCCTACCTAAATCACAGAAAACAGTTTGTACAAATAAACAATAAGGCATCTCAAACTCGTTCAGTTAATATTGGTGTTCCACAGGGCAGCATTTTAGGGCCCCTTCTCTTTAATATTTATCTTAACGATTTAGTGAACATTGATAGGGACTCACATTTTGTAATCTATGCTGATGATACTACGTTATTTCTTTCGTCTACAAATCCAAACGATTTAGTCTCAAGGGCGAATATCGTACTGGAGAAGTTATATAAGTGGTCAGTAGAAAATGGCCTATGTATTAATTCCTCAAAAACTAAAGGAGTGCTATTTCGGGCTAAAAATATGCAGACCACTTTGCAAGAAGACCTGAGGATTAATTCCTCTACGATTGAAATCGCTGAATCTATAAAATCTCTAGGTGTACACTTTGACCAACACATGACCTGGAATAATCATACAGATTTCGTTGCAGGCAAACTGTCCCAAATTGCTGGTCTTATCTACTCACTGAACTTTCTCCCCCGTTCCGTCAAACAGTTGATATATAATTCCTTATTTATGAGCCACTTAAACTACTGTTGCCTTGTATGGGGTACGACTTCTGCAACTAACATTAAGAAGTTGTACGTACTACAAAAGAAAGCAGTTCGTGCTGTATGTAACAAGCCGTACGACTTCCCATCTGCCTCCTTATTTCAAGAGCTTAGAACGTTGAAAATAACAAATCTTATGGAGTACCGTCTGGCAATAGCCTATAAAAAGGAACACAAAAGCAATATAAGCCTTATACAGTCAATAGCCCAACTCAACAAGCGTAAAGCAACCTACACAACCAGATTTCCAGAATACTGGTACACACCTCACTCACGTACCAATTACGGCAAGCAAATGCTATGTTCTAGACTGCCTAGGCTACTCAATGATCTGTTGAGTAATGAAATTGATGTACTATCGTGTTCACCAGTTGATCTTTATAACTTTTTTTCACGCGTCTAAATGATTCAGTTGTGTCCTTCTTTGTGTTTAAACTATGTCTGATTCAGTTATGATTCAAATATGTCTTTCTTTATTGACTAGATGATCAATGTTGTTGTATTTATATAATCGCAATTTTTTTTTTACATAGTCATTACGAAATATGTTGCTCCACCCTGCTGCTCCGATGTTTCTGGGTTCTTGGGACCAGTCAAGCTGCCATGAGCAGCTTTTTTCCCACTTTCCCACCACAACACTGTATTGTACATGTTTTGTGGAAAAATAAACATTCATTCATTCATTCATTCATTCCCGATGCGCGCGCTCTCTCTCTCGTCCGTAGCTAGGGGCGCTGCGGTGCACAAGAGCGTTCGTTCCCGATAGAGTGTACTAGAATATGGTCGAGTGGGACGAGCGGCTGGGGCGGCGCATGCTTTGCAGTGAGGCGCCCGACGTGGAAAAATACTGGGGCGGCGCTGCGGTCGAACTGGATTGGGCTGCATCAAGGTCGCGCCGTTGGAAACTGCTGGCGATACAGCTCGGCAGGGTCATTCGTAGTACTTCGCGCGCTGGTATTTGCGTTCAGACAGATCAAATGGGGTTCATAATTGCATATGGCATGTATTTATGCCTCAAGAATAAATTTCTTTCCTTTCTCTTCTTTATTTATTTTTTATTATTTTCTAATGCCGCTTGGTGATTGCGCGTGCATTGCGGCCGCAGTGTCGGCTTTCATTTTACTATGTTATTGTACGGTTCCCTTTCGAGAAAAAATGTTTTTGTCGTTCTTCTAGCAACATGTATCTCTCGTGTGTATTGTTGCGCATATAGTTTTCCATCAGTTGGTCTTGCGAAACGCACACGAAGCAACATATGTAACGTTCCTGCTTGCCGCTTCAAACAAGTAAAGCATATCTGCCCCATCCGGCGCCTTGTACTCAGATTTACTGGAAGCATTGGTATAGATAAAAAAAAGAGTAAACTGCAGTGCAACATTCCATTCAAGTGTCCTCATTTCTCGCGTAACAGAATGCGGAGTAATTGGTACGGGGTCATTTATTGCAGTCGGACCTTGAGCGCCGAAAACGGTTTTAGTTAGCCATTCTATATGCTAATCTTTGGCGTAAGCCGTATGTGGATTTTTTTTCCAGTCGATTCTTCAAAAAATAAAATAAAAAGAAAGAAAGCCTGCGCGGTAGCCTAATTAGTGTCTATATCGTGGATACGGCGTTGCGCTGCTAATTCTGGAGCTCGCGGGTTCAATCCAGGCCACGGAATTCGATGGGAACGAATTGGAATAGACTCGTGTACTTCTATTTAGGTGCGCGTTAAAGAACCCCAGGTGGCAAAAGCTAAACCGGGTGCCTCATAATCATATCGTGGTTTTGCCACGTAAAACCCAAGAATTTGCTTATATTAAAAAAAGAAAAAGAAAAAAGCAGGTGGCTGCGTTCTTCGGGTTATTTCTGGGGGTGTAAACAACATAAATTATTCTCGAGTCTGATTTCCGAGAAAAACATGTTATGCTTATATAGCCTATATTTCATGCGTAATTGTAATGCCGTTCCCAAATGTATGACCGCTCAACTCTGTAGCGTTCAGTTATCCGATGCACTATCATAACGACTATAATGAAACAATTAAAGGAACGGCATACCTCACACACAGGTAGAGATATGTGCAGATCTGTTGCGTTCGTTGAAGAAGATAAGTGTGGTACCACATGGGGCACTCAGTTTTAATGGATTGCAAACACGATGAGACTGTCAAAAATTCTTGTCTGACTCAAGTTAGCAGATTTACAGGCTGCCATAATGGGGCGTTTATATAGAGCTAGGAACTTGTTAAGCAGGACTTATTAACACCCGTCCGTTAATTCCCTCAGGAACTGCGCCTCTGCGCAACAGCCACGACTATCCGACAGCAAAATTATTCGGAATAACAGTCCTCACTTGCATGCAGTCACTCACCTTTGAGATTTCAATAGTGCTGTTATGCATTACATTAGAACGGAAATGACTATTCCGCGTCGTACATCATAATAATAACACTTGCACACACACACAAACACACACACAAACGCACACACACACACACACACACACACACACACGCACGCACGCACGCACACACACACGCACGCACGCACGCACGCATATATATACAGGGTGTTTCAGCGAACACTTTCAAAATTTATTTAAGGTTACCTGCGGCAGATAGCCCGATTCTAGTTAAAGAGCTGGTCTACTGGAAGAGGCGGACATTACTTGCACAAAACATTGAAATGCATAATCGACTGATTACCAAAAATTGACTAGTTTTTAACTAATTACCTGATGGCCCATATTGCAATTTACAAATTGTAGTCGTGGAGTTTGCAAAGCGGATCCACTTGGAATTAATTATCAGGATAACACCAGTTTCGAGATATTAATTCCCAAACTTTGCGCAGAAATGCATTGGCGTTCCAGCTAGTTTTGTGCATCAATGCGTAAATCGACGTTTTGTTAAAAACTTAACTGGAACACCAATGCATTTCTCCGCAAAGTTCGGGAATGAATATCTCGAAACTGGTGTCATTCTGAGAATTCGTTCTAAGTGGATCCGCCTTGCGAACTCCACGGCTACAATTTGTAAATTGCAATATGGGCCATCAGGTCATTAGTTAAAAACTTAATTAGTGAATTTATGGTAATTAGTCGATTATGCATTGCAATTTTTTGTGCAAGTAATGTCCGCCTCCTCAAGCAGACCAGCTCATGAACTAGAATTGTGCTCTCTGCCACAGGCAGCCTTTCAGAATTTTCGAAAGTGTTCGCTGAAACACCCTGTATGTATGCATATATATATATATATATATATATATAAGATGGTTCCAGTATTTACTAATAAGTGTGTTTGTTACTGCAAACACGTGCGCTTATTCCGGTCGGGAGTTGTCACTTTCTCAATTACTGCATTTTGAATGTTTGTTATTTTCCCCTTTTATATATATATATATATATATATATATATATATATACCCTTTGAGTTCATTACCTAGAAATACATTGGTCATTCTTCGCGCCACGCAGTAATAAACCTGGTTTATTTCACTGTAATATTGTTTTCTTCGATTCTTGTCCCTGATCAATATCCACCAACAAGAAGCGCGTGTAAAATGACACGATATCAATAATAAAAGTTTCTTACGTAGCCTTCATGGTGCGGAGATACCAGTTACCTTTAGAGGACAGTGGTAAGAACAGCAGTTCACATGGCTAAAACTACATTTGGCACCGGCCGTCAAGAGTCATGGGCGCACCGAAGCAACTAAACATTAAAAAAATGTACTGCACAGAGGTTCTGCGAGAAAAACTGGGCGTGCGCCAGCGTCCGCGTAGCGAACGCGCGCTCGCTAGCAGACGACGTGCTTGACAACGACAGCAAAATTGAAGATGTCGCGTTGTATAATCCCTGCCTCAAATATATATGTTTGACAAAATGGTGTAAACATAAAGTTGCAGTTGAAATAAAGCACTATTTTAAGAGCGTACTATGCGCAATCGGCCTCGGCGCCCGCAGCGAAATTACGTTGAATATGCCGCGGAGCGCGTCTCCGCCCCAATCCAGTTCGCTCGCAGCGCCCTCGCACTATTTTTCCACACGCGGCGCCTCAGCGGCAGAGCGCCGTTCGGCCCACTCGACCATTGTCTAGTACACTCTAGTTCCCGACGCGCGTTCTATTTCTCTCTCGTCCGTAGCTAGGGGCGCTGCGGTGCACAAGGGCGTTGGTTTCCGACGCGCGCGCTCTCTCTCGTCCGTAGCTAGGGGCGCTGCGGTGCACAAGGGCGTTCGTTTCCGACGCGCGCGCTCTCTCTCGTCCGTAGCTAGGGGCGCTGCGGTGCACAAGAGCGTTCGTTCCCGACGCGCGCTCTCTTTCTCTCTCGTCCGTAGCTAGGGGCGCTGCGGTGCACAAGGGCGTTCATTTCCGACGCGCGCGCTCTCTCTCGTCCGTAGCTAGGGGCGCTGCGGTGCACAAGAGCGTTCGTTCCCGACGCGCGCTCTCTTTCTCTCTCGTCCGTAGTTAGGGGCGCTGCGGTGAACAAGGGCGTTCATTCCCGATGCGCGCGCTCTCTCTCTCTCGTCCGTAGCTAGGGGCGCTGCGGTGCACAAGAGCGTTCGTTCCCGACGCGCGCTCTCTTTCTCTCTCGTCCGTAGCTAGGGGCGCTGCGGTGAACAAGGGCGTTCGTTCCCGATGCGCGCGCTCTATCTCTCTCGTCCGTAGCTAGGGGCGCTGCGGTGCACAAGAGCGTTCGTTCCCGACGCGCGCTCTCTTTCTCTCTCGTCTGTAGCTAGGGGCACTGCGGTGCACAAGGGCGTTCGTTTCCGACGCGCGCGCTCTCTCTCGTCCGTAGCTAGGGGCGCTGCGGTGCACAAGAGCGTTCGTTCCCGACGCGCGCTCTCTTTCTCTCTCGTCCGTAGCTAGGGGCGCTGCGGTGAACAAGGGCGTTCATTCCCGATGCGCGCGCTCTCTCTCGTCCGTAGCTAGGGGCGCTGCGGTGCACAAGAGCGTTCGTTCCCGACGCGCGCTCTCTTTCTCTCTCGTCCGTAGCTAGGGGCGCTGCGGTGAACAAGGGCGTTCGTTCCCGATGCGCGCGCTCTCTCTCCTCCGTAGCTAGGGGCGCTGCGGTGCACAAGAGCGTTCGTTCCCGACGCGCGCTCTCTTTCTCTCTCGTCCGTAGCTAAGGGCGCTGCGGTGCACAAGGGCGTTCGTTCCCAACGCGCGCGCTCTCTCTCGTCCGTAGCTAGGGGCGCTGCGGTGCACAAGAACGTTCGTTCCCGACGCGCGCTCTCTCTCTCTCGTCCGTAGCTAGGGGCGCTGCGGTGCACAAGAGCGTTCGTTCCCGACGCGCGCTCTCTCTCTCGTCCGTAGCTAGGGGCGCTGCGGTGCACAAGAGCGTTCGTTCCCGACGCGCGCTCTCTCTCCCTCGTCCGTGGCTAGGGGCGCTGCGGTGCACAAGAGCGTTCGTTCCCGACGCGCGCTCTCTTTCTCTCTCGTCCGTAGCTAGGGGCGCTGCGGTGCACAAGGGCGTTCGTTTCCGACGCGCGCGCTCTCTCTCGTCCGTAGCTAGGGGCGCTGCGGTGCACAAGAGCGTTCGTTCCCGACGCGCGCTCTCTCTCTCTCGTCCGTAGCTAGGGGCGCTGCGGTGCACAAGAGCGTTCGTTCCCGACGCGCGCTCTCTTTCTCTCTCGTCCGTAGCTAGGGGCGCTGCGGTGCACAAGGGCGTTCATTCCCGATGCGCGCGCTCTCTCTCTCGTCCGTAGCTAGGGGCGCTGCGGTGCACAAGAGCGTTCGTTCCCGACGCGCGCTCTCTTTCTCTCTCGTCCGTAGCTAGGGGCGCTGCGGTGCACAAGTGCGTTCGTTCCCGACGCGCGCGCTCTCCCTCTCTCTCTCATCCGTAGCTAGGGGTGCTGTGGTGCACAAGGCCCAGAACGGCGGCGGGGTGTAGGGTGCCTCAGGGGCGCAGCGGTGCACAAGAGCGTTCGTTTCCGACGCGTGCTTTCTCGTTGCTCTGGTTTACCCGAATGATGCCCCGGTGCTTCGCCCACTCGTCATCATTCACGTCGTGGATACGCGGTGATTTTTTCAGAATGCCGTAATGTGCTGATCTAGCTAAAGATACTGCAGCCCTCCGTGCAGAGCTTTCGTTTGTGAAGGAGGATATGGGCATGATTAATGCGCTGTACGAGTCCATGAAAACCCAAAATGAATCTCTCACCAAGGAAAACAAATCAGTGAAGGATGAAAATGAACTGTTGACGAAGGGTCTGTCCGCTCTGGAACAGTACTCTCGTCTAAATAACGTCGAGATTAAGGGCGTTCCCGCAACGCAGGGCGAAAATTGCCTGGTGGTGGTGCAGGTGATAGAATCGGCTGTCCTATCGCGAAATCCGACATTGACGCCATGCATCCTGCTAAGAAGGACACGAGCATTATTGCACGTATTTGTTCAAGGGCTAAGCGCTCCGAGTTTGCAGCCAAGGCAAGAAAGGCCAGGCTGTAGTCAGCCATCGCTTTTTCTCAGAGCAGCAACAAGCCAATTTTCATCAATGATCACCTCACACCTGATAACAAACGACTCTGCGCAGGCTCTTCAGCTCAAAAGAGGTAAAGGTTGGAAATACCTTTGGACTGACAACTGTGTGATTAAAGTTAGGAAATCAGACAGCAGCCGCGTCTATCGCATCACTGGTGTGATGGATCTGGCGATTATTCAGTGATCGTGCAAGCCATTTTTTCCGTTAACCACAGTTGCTGTTCGGTCTTTATTGCGTTCTATTTTCTTGTGACCATGTGAAATCTTTGTTGCAAGATAAATCACCTGCGTTCTCTTTCCTTCATTGCAACATTCGTAGTTTACGCAAGCATCATTACGATCTATTGAACTTTCTTTGCATGCTTGACCACATCTTTTCCTTGATATGTTTATCCGAAACCTGGCTGACATCAGCTGAGGGAAATTTGTATGGGCTGTCTGGCTACAAATCTGAAATCAATAATCGAATTTCCCACCGTAGCGGTGGGTCGGCTATTTTCATCAGACCATCATTGCCCTACGTTCGAGGTTACGATCTTGCTTTTCGGGACTTATGTCAATCCATCTGGTTAGAGTTTGACTGCAATTCTCTACCGGTCAATAATAGCTGTACAATTGTATGTGCTACATAACGCTCACCTATCAGGACTTGCTGCTGGGCTAGTTGGTTCATCTTATTCCGTAGTGTTTAGATCCAAACAAGGACGAAAAAAAACGATCGAGAAAAACAAGACGTTCTTTCCTGTACTGATCGTTTTTTTTTCGTCCTTGTTTGCGTCTAAACACTACGGAATAATGCTGACCGTCAACTTCTTATGCGGAATTCTGTTCTCAGCTTGAATATATTGTTACGCCAACAAAAGGCGTTTATTAATAAGCCAAGTAGAGTGAGTCGCGACGGCCTTGATCAGCTGAGTGCCGATCGCGATTCAGCTCGCTAGCCGCACGTCGTTTTCTTCCTCCACCCCTCTTGGATGCCCCAAATCCTTTTGAGGTGTAAACCCAGAACGCACGTAGGAGTGTCACATTGCCCTCCGCGCAGACGAAGGCCACCGGGCAAATCAAACAGGTTGTCTCGAGATAAAGGGCTTTAAACGGGCGACATGCGAAAGTTCAGTCTTTGCTGACCGACGGCCATTTGACGTGAGGCGTGCTATGCGGTAGGTCAATTCACTGATACGATCAGTAATAACATAGGGTCCAACATAGTGGGCCAGCAGTTTTTCACATAAACCACGTTTTCTTGTTGGTTTCCACAGCCACACTAAGTCACCGGGGTCATATATCACGTGTCGGCGTCGGCGGTCGTAGCGTTCCTTCGAGCGTTCTTGGAAAACAAGAGTGCGTAAAGAAGCAAGTCGTCGGGCCTCTTCAGCAAGAGAGACGGTCTCGGATATACAAAGATTATCGTGGCTTGGAAACGGCAAGAAAGTGCCTAGCGTGTAACGAGGCGGACGAGCATATAGAAGAAAGAAAGGACTGTAGCCCGTAGTTTCATGCTGTGAGGTATTAAATGCGTAAGTAATGATAGGGAGCACGCTGTCCCAGTTCTTATGATCTGACGCAACATACATGGACAGCATGTTAGTAAGCGTTCTGTTGGTGCGTTCCGTCAGGCCATTTGTTTGGGGATGATACGGCGTGGAATGTCGAAAATCTGAAGCACATAGACGCAGCATCTCTTCGACCACGTCTGCAGTGAACTGCCGTCCACGATCGCTGATGATGAATCTGGGAGGTCGTGTCGGAGAATGACGAAACGCAGCAGAAAAATACACACTTCGGTTGCAGTAGCCGATGGTATAGCAGCTGTCTCACAGTAGCGCGTCAAGTGATCGGCACACACGACAATCCAGCGATTCCCATCAGATGACCGCGGGAAAGGACCGAGAAGGTCGATGCCGACTTGCTCGAACGGAGTGCTTGGGGGTGGCACTGGATGTAGCCGGCCAGGAGGAGCGCTCGTCGGACGCAAGTGATCGGCACACACGACAATCCAGCGATTCCCATCAAATGACCGCGGGAAAGGACCGAGAAGGTCGATGCCGACTTGCTCGAACGGAGTGCTTGGGGGTGGCACTGGATGTAGTCGGCCAGGAGGAGCGCTCGTCGGACGCTTGTGACGTTGACACTCGTTGCAGCTGGATACGTACTGGTCGGTCATCTGTACGCATTTTAGGCCATTAGAACTTTTCTTGGACTCGGTAGAGCGTTCGCGCAGATGCCAAATGACCAGACGTAGGGTCGTCATGCATAGCGTGTAAGATGGATACACGGAGGCTTTCCGGGACCACCAGGAGATATCGTGGGCCTGTAGTAGAATAGTTCTTTTTGTACAGAACCCCATCACGAACGCAGAAACGAGAGGATGGTGCTGATATCCTTGCAGTAATGAGCAGTGGCTCTAAAGTTCTGTCTTATTGTTGCTCGATCTTGAAGGTATGAATATCAGGAAATCCTGGCTCCAGTGACGCGATATAGCGATCGAAGTTGTCCGCGTCGCAGTCCGTCGTTGGAAGCGGCATGCGCGAGAGGCAGTCAGCGTCGGCGTGCCGTCGGCCGCTTTTATAAGAAACGGTAAAATCATACTCCTGTAAGCGAAGTGTCCAACGTGCAAGCCGGCCTGATGGATCACGGAGGTTAACTAGCCAGCATAGAGAATGATGGTCTGTCACCACAGTGAAGGGGCGCCCGTACAGGTAAGACCGGAAGCGTTGTACCGCGAAAATCACTGCAAGACATTCTTGCTCTGTGACTGTGTAGTTGCGCTCAGACTTGCTTAAGGAGCGGCTCGCATAGGCGACGACGTGTTCTTTGGTGTCGACGCGTTGAACATGGACTGCGCCGATGCCAATACCGCTAGCGTCCGTATTAACTTCAGTGGGAGCCGCATGATCGAAGTGTCGGAGAATGAGATGGGACGTCAGAAGAAACTTCAGCTCACGAAAACTGGCTTCACATTCAGGGGTCCATTCGAAGGGAACGCCCTTCTGGAGGAGGCATGTCAGTGGATACGGGATGTTTGCAAACCCACGAATAAACCGGCGGAATTATGAGCAAAGGCCCAGGAAACTGCGTAGCTCTTTTACAGAGCGAGGTTGTTTGAAGGCTTCGACAGCAGAAGTCTTCGCTGGATCGGGTCGTATGCCGTCCTTGTCCACTAGATGACCCAGAACCAGTGTTTGGGGCTCTCTAAAATGGCATTTCTTCGAGTTGAGCACCAAGCGCGCTTTTTCCAAGCAGTCTAACACAAGGTCGAGACGTGCGTTGTGCTCACTGAACGTGCGCCCGAAAATCACTACATCGTGTAGATAGCACATGCGCACTTCCCACTTCAGACCACGCAGGATGTTGTCCATGAAGCACTCGAAAGTCGCAGGCGCATTACACAGCCCGAACGGCATCACATTAAATTCAAAAAGTCCGTCTGGTGTCACAAATGCCGTTTTCTCCTTGTCTGCCTTGTGCATAGGAATCTGCCAGTACCCCGACCTCAAGTCGACAGACGAAAAGTAAGATGGAAAGATCGGCGGACGGGCTCTCATCGACGCTGGCAACGGTTGTCACATTCGCCAGTCGTCCAAATTTTGGCGCAATGCGACGAGTCTTCAACGTCTCAAACGTACGGCAGTGGCGTACGATATCTGAGACGGAATCAACGTGTTCCCTGCCTATAAGGAAATTGTAGACATCTTCAGCAATTCCTTTAAGGAGATGTCCGACTCGGTCTTCCTCCGACATCTGTGAATTCACTATTTTGGACAGCTTGAGGATCTCTTCGATGTACGTAGTGCACGTTTCTCCAGGAGTCTGAGCTCTTTGAGCTAGGGTTCGCTCCGCGCGTTTCTGTTTGGCGTAGGAATCTCCAAAACACTTCTTAATTTCTTCAACGAAGCGCTCCCACGTTGTCAGGGAGTCTTCATGATTTTCAAACCACATCAGCGCTGTTTCACTCAGAAACAGTACGACATACTCAAGCTGAGTGACTGAGTCCCAACGGTTGTAGCGGCTCACCCGTGCGTAGTGTGTCAGCCACTCGTCGACATCTTCGCCCGCTTTTCCCGCGAACGAGCGTGGTGCCATGTAGTGCTGCAAAGGTTGAACTGGCGTTGGCCTTTGAGCTTGTACACCTGGCGCTGGCGTTTGTCCACTTCCGTCCTGAGACATGATGAACGTCGTTGGCGAGATACCGGCAAGACGGCGGCTCCGGCGAAGTTAGAGATGTTGCGGCTCCGTGGTACGTAGTGTCGTACCCAGCACACTCCACCACTCTGTTACGCCAACAAAAGGCGTTTATTAATAAGCCAAGTAGAGTGAGTCGCGACGGCCTTGATCAGCTGAGTGCCGATCGAGATTCAGCTCGCTAGCCGCACGTCGTCTTCTTCCTCCACCCCTCTTGGATGCCCAAAATCCTTTTGAGGTGTAAACCCAGAACGCAGGTAGGAGTGTCACAATATATTATAAGCGTTAACAAATGACTCACTGAATAAACTTTATTAAAACCAGCAAGAGGTGGTGGCTGGGCCTAGGCCTCCCACGTAGAGACGTCGAGGTGTTGCCTCTTCGCCGCCTCGCAGGCTTGCTGGGTCGCCCAGAGTTGGTCGTCGAGGTTGGACCTACGCAGGGCAGCATGCCATCTCGACGAGAGGGTCGTGGGGTTAGTGTCGGGGTATTGTTGTGTACAGTCCCAAAGCATGTGTGTAAGTGTGGCTGGCTGTGTCTTGCAGATATGGCACGTGGGATTGGGGTAAATGTCTGGGTAGATCTTGTTGTAAAGGTGTAACGAGGGGTAAGTGTTGGTTTGTAGCAGGCAAAAAGTTGTAGCCTGCGCTCGGGGTAGCTTGCTGTGCGGCCCGGAGAAAGTCCTAGGTTCTAAGTAGAAGGATTTCACTACACCATTGTAGCGTGTCAGGCGATCACTACCGGTGGGGGCAGCCTCCCCGTCTCCCGCGCGGTTAACGAGCCCTCGCGCTAGGGAGTGGGTAACCTCGTTGAGGTTGGAGAAGTGCGGGTGGGCGGTGCCTACATGAGCTGGGAACCAGACGAGTGTAACCTGATGGTCGGTTGAGCAGGGTGCTTGTTGCAAGATCCGCAAGGCTTGGAGGGAGATACGGCCGTTGATGTAGTTGATAACAGCGGAGCGGGAATCAGAGACGATGGTATAGCATGTTGGATCTAGTGTGGCTAGCGCGATGGCCACTTCAGCTTCCTCAGCGTGTGGGGTTACTAGGCTGATAGCATGATGGAGAGAGCCTTCACGTGTGGTGACGGCTGCAAAGTGGGTACCGTGGGGATATTCGGCGGCGTCGACGAAACTCACACCGTCGTTGCGAGCAAGGGCTTTGGTGAGAGCCGTGGCATGTGCTGTGCGGCGTGCGCGGTTGTAGTCGGGGTGCATGTTTCTCGGGATAGGGTCGGCGTGAATCCAGGCTCGTATGGTCGAGGGGATCTGGTGTTTATGGCCGTGTTGATGGTGGTAGGTGATACCGAGCGAGGTGAGGATGTGGCGGCCCATTAAGTGTGAGTCTCTCCAGTTGAGAGCGGCGTTGGGCCTCGATGAGCTCGTACAGTGTGTTATGGACGCCTAGTTGAAGGAGGAGATCAGTGCTGGTGTAACCGGGGAGGCCGAGGGCTTGTTTATAGATACCGCGTAGGAGGATGTTGAGTTTGTTTTGTTCAGCCTTGTACCAATTTAGAAACGCAGCAACGCAGGTGATGCCTGGATTATTCGGAGGAGATTCTCCTCTTTCATACCACCACGACGGTTGGAGACCCGCTTCAAAAGTCTCATGGTTTTGAATGCATTAACTTGGATTTTTGCGAGGGCCATGCCATTCGCTCCGTTCGCCTCTATAAGCATGCCGAGCACACGGATATTGGTGACGAGTGGAATGGGGCTGCCATCCGTGAGGTGAAGCGCGATGTCTTCGTATTGGTGTTTAGTGGTGGAATGTTGCGGACGGCGGCCACGTAGAGTAGGCCTGTAGAGGAGGAGTTCGGACTTCGCAAATGAAAATAAAACAAATGAAAATAAAAACACAATAATTTGCGGAGACATTTATTTATTTATTTATTTATTTATTTATTTATTTATTTATTTATTTATTTATTTATTTATTACCCTCAGGACCAAAGGTATTAAAGAGGGGAGTGGGTTACAGCAAATGAACATAAAAACAATAATAAAAATCAGAACGTTCAAGTACAAAGGCTTCTGATTATACAGTTTTAGCTAGGGTTAAATCGTCGTAAGAAATTGGTAGCAAAGTACGATAGTAAAATTGTAAATACAAAATGCACTTAGGTTACAAACATATTGTTACGGGCCGCCTCCTTGCATTCAGGAAGAAGCAAACGATCGCCGGAAAACGCTGCGCGTGTTCAGCCATCTTGTCCATCTCTGCCAACAGTCCCTGTATATAAATACTGTCCCTCTTTTATCTATTTGCCGCCCCGTCACACATTGGTGGAGGTGCTGGGTATTCTCGCCAGACGACGGAGCTCCGAAGTGGTCGGCGCTGCGGTGCCACCACCATCGCACACCAACCGGAATCTGCTTCTGCGCCGCGGACACCGATTGTAGAAGTCCAACCCCGATACACTGGAACGTTCAACGGCACCGATGGTATCGACGTTGATGAATGTCTCACGCTATACGAACGGGTGAGTGACTCCAACCACTGGGACCTGACAGTCATGCTGGCCAATGTGGTGTTTTATCTTAGTGGAACGGCGAAGTTGTGGTATGACAATCACGAGGCCGACTTTGGGAGCTGGGATACATTCAAGCAAAACCTCCGTGACCTGTTCGGTCAGGCCTCCAGTCGGAAAAGCGCTGCGAAGCAACAGCTGTCAACTCGCGCCCAGACGTCCACGGAATCATATTTGTCGTACATACAGGATGTGCTGGCGCTGTGCCGTAATGCTGATAGTAACATGACAGAGTCTGACAAGGTTGGCCACGTCCTGAAAGCGATAGCGGACGACGCATTCAATCTGCTCATGTACAGAAATTGTGCTACCGTCGATGCCATGATCGAGGAGTGTCAGCGCTTCGAGCAGGCTAAGAGCCGCCGTATTGAACGACCATTCGCCCGGCTTCCCAACACCGCTGCAACGTCTTCGTGTGAAGAGCGGCCGCAATCTAACCTTTCATTGCCGTCGGCCGAATTGACGAGGATTGTCCGCCGCGAAATTGAGGCAATGGCTCCCGCTAGCCTCTTTACCAGCTCTAACGCCGGCGACACGAGCACACCAGCGGTTTAACTCGTCCAAGCCATCGTGCGAAACGAACTCGCGAATCTCGGGGTTCACGCTGCTTGCGCCGTTGTCAGCCCTACATCCGCTTCCGGGGCTCCGACATCGTTCCCTCGGTATCCGCGGTTCGCTCCACGATCGCGGAACCTTGCTGATTGGCGAACTGAAGACGATCGGCCTATCTGCTTTAACTGCCGCCGTGTCGGGGACATTGCTCGCTACTGTCACAACCGCTGGTCGTTCCCACCACGTACTCCATCCTTTGGCCATGCTCGACGCCTTGATCGCAGCCCTTTTGAGCCACTATCTGCGGCACACCCCTACAATCCTGACGATGCCACGACATGGTCCAGCCGCTCGCCGTGACCTAGAGGTCACCAGTCGCGTTCGCAACCGTACCACCGCCCGTCCTCCCGCTCCCCGCCACCTCGCGAGGAGCCGGCGGGGAGCGACGGGAGCGGTCGCAAACCACGTCGGCACCGTGAAAAATCGCAATTATTTGCGATAAGTTAACTCTTGCCCCGTGCAAGCCTTTTACGATCGTCTCCAGGAACCTCTGCGGCACCCGTAGACACCTCGTTTGTGAGAGTGGACCAACTTTTGGCCATTTTTCGGCCGTTTTTTCTTTTTTTTTCGGCCATTTGAAGCTTTCGCCACGCCGCCGCGGAGCTGAGCCTAACGGCGGCAAGGCCCGCGCTGCCCCCGCTCGGGGATCCCCCGGCGATGGCGGCTGCAAATCAAGTCACCGGATACGACCCGGAGTCCCTACGGGTCGTAAGCATGGATACGGCTCAAACCGAGATACCTCTACCAACCGAGGAAGAATACCTCCAGGATATGATTCGCGTCTGGCGTGGAAGGCAAAAAATGTCACAGTTTTGCCCTAAGGGCGAAGCAATGAATGCGATAGCAACACAGCAATGTCATACGAAGTAAGGTGAGCAGCTTTGGTATCAATATGAATCGTAGTAAACATGAGTTGATTAAGTTAGCAGGTGTGCTGCGGCGTAAGTAGACCGACATGAAGAGAGACTCGATGACCACGAGAAGGCGCGTGTGAAACGGTGGTGTTGATGAGAAGCGCTTCCCGTGGGCAGCGCGTGCGAAGGGACACACCTGTAGCGCTGCACTGCCGACCCGGGCAGCATTGCATGTGTAGCGTGCGTTGGAAAATGTGGCCCGACTATTACTAACTGATTGAACAAGCGTGGTGTGAGCGCGCACAAACAAACATGAATAGATCACACTGAATGACTGCAGACAACGACTGTCAAAACGCTGGCAGCAAGCGCATACGCCGCAGCAGCGGGCGAAGGTACGTGCGGTTTATCGCTTCAACGGAAACTGAGCGGCGAATGCACGGCGCATAAATGTCAGAGCCGTGTGGAGATAAGCGACGGTGCGAGCGAGCGACGAACGCGGTTGTTGGCCGAGTAGAAGTGCGCGCTCCCCCCCCCCCCCCCCCCGCTCCCTCCGGCGCTGGCTTCCTCCCGCTTCCTTGCTTGCGCGTGGGAGATAGAGTGCGTTCGCTCTCCGTGATAGCGCGCGTCCCCGCACGCTTCCGCTCGGCCATACGGCGCGCGGCGAAGATTTTATCTATAGGGAACCTCACGACGACGGCGACGACGACGGCAACGGTGACGGCGACGCCGACGGCAGAAATCCGGTTGAAGTGTCCATATAATTGCTATCGCAATAAAACAGGAGAGCGGCCTCGAGGGATGCCTGCGCGGGTGCCGCCCAGCAACAGACGGCGGCTCGCTCTGAGCATGCGCAGGGTGGGTGCGCGCCGTGCGCGTCCTCGAAGCGCGCCAAGCAACTCCAGTGGCGGCCGCAGAACACGCCGCGCATCGAAAAAGACGACATCATCGTAGTGCTGAAACCACGAGAGACCATCGACCTCAAGGCAACTTTTGGTCCTGGACAAGCCGGCGCTGCAATCCGCAGCATCATCGGGGACGACGCAAGTGTAGGACTTGTGGTATGGCCCGTCTGGGACCAAAACGTGCTAGTGTGCGCGCTGAAATCAGTGGACGCCGCAGAGAAGCTACTCCGGGATATTATGTGGCCGGTTGGGGGCCCTCAGCTGCCATTCCGGGGACACCCCAAACTCTCCGGTGAGTTCTGTCGGGGTGTCGTGACCGTCTCTCAGGACGAAACGTCCGAAAGCGTGAAACGCAAACTCAGTGCGGAACCAAATGTAGTGTCTGTGCGGAAGCTGGGGGGAACCCCTGTTGTGGTGCTCACTTTCGTGGGGACCAAGGTGCCACGGACGGTGTTATACAGCTACGAGCGGCTCCCTGTTCGCCTGTATAAGAAGACAGTGCTTGCATGCCCCCTCTGTGGCACAGTGGGCCATCGGGCCGATGCCTGCCCGCGACCGCAGGTCGGGCGCTGCGGAAGCTTCGGGGTCCAGGTCCCTGATGCCACTCCTGACGGTCCCGCAGAACACCAGTGTGCTCCGAGCTGTCTCCTCTGCGGAGGCGGCCACCCAACCGGAGCTCCCGGCTGTGCCGAGCGGTTCCGGAAACCCATAAAGCCGGGCTCCCCACCCGGATCCAAGCCAAAGACAGGGCATAAACAGGTTCCTACGCCCAAGGGCGGCCCCAAGAAAGCGCCAGCCGCCCAACCAGAACCCAAGAAGGCCCAAACTGGGTCACCTACAAATGTGAAGTCCGGGACCCAGGCGAGGCCCCCGGTCCTCAAAGCCAAGGACTTCCCGCCTTTGGCACCCGTCGAACCACAGGTGAGCAGTTGGAGGGGGGCAGTCTCCAGGCCCTCCCCTACCGAAACCGCCGTTCAGCAGCAGGTAGAGGAGCTCAGGCGCCAAAACCAAATTCTAGCGCGCAAAATCCATGAATTAGAGGCCAAGCAGGCCGGGCCATTCGAGACAACACAAGAAGCCGAGCTAGACGACGGGGATGACGGGTCATCCGTAAAATCCTGCCTCACTAGCGTCTCGCGGCAGACGGCGGACACGGTAGTTGGATCAGTTTCCACTGCCGGTCACATCGGCCGCCTCGAGGCCTTGGAGCGCACAACCGAGCAACTGGAGGAGCGAGTCGCAGCCCTCCCGAATCAAATCATGTCGGCAGTCCGTGAATCGGCATGTCGGCAGTCCTGGACATGTTCACGGCGGCCTTAACGCAAACCCTTCCCGAAATTGTGGCTCAGGTCTCTGACTCGGTACTTAATGTCATGCAGCCCTGGGTCCAGCTCCCAAATTAAAAATTCCCCTCGTTGTGACACCCCGCTGCTCAAATGCAGGACAGCCTCCCGCCAGGCAGCAGAGGAAACCAGTTCAGGGCCGGCTCTCGGTGGGCCGGTGCAGCCCCTGATTGGGGCTGCGCCTGCTCCCGGCCCGAGCCGGTCCCCCACCACGTAAAATAAATAGAAGATGTCTAGCTGACTGAACAGGAACGCTAAAAATCTAGAAGAATTCGAGATCATCCAATGGAACTGCAGGGGTTTTAGAGCTTGGAAAAAGCGGTAGCACCTCCAGCTCTACCTGCAGTCCCTCGGTGACATGCCGGTGCTCCTTGCCCTGCAGGAGCCTGGCATGGACGCTAAATTCTCAGGCTACAGCACCTTCCAGGGGGGCCCCTGGACGTGCATCCTGGTGAATAAGGCTTACACTGCGGTTCAGGTCGACTTAGACTTGAGTATCGAGCAAGAATACACAATGGTCCGGGTACTGCCTCTCAGACGCCTTGACCCGTCAATACATATGCTCAACATATACTGCCCCCCGCATGAACCGCGCGTAACGTTTAGTGAAATCTTCCTTCGCGCGATCAAATTGGCAAGCAAAGAGCCTCTAGTGATCGTTGGAGACTTCAATGCCCCCAGCCTTCACTGGGGCTACTACTTCGAGAAGGCCAGAGGGCGTAAGCTGGTGGAGCTCATCTCCACCCTTCGCCTCACGTTGCTCACGGACCCGGCGTGCCCCACCCGAGTGGAGAACTCGGTAACCCGTGACACGTGTCCGGACCTTTCTCTCGTAAAAAATGCTGGGGACGCCGCCTGGGAGAACTTGAGTGATTCTCTAGGCAGCGATCACTGCCTTCTGCGGGTTACACTCCTCGCAAAAGCAGCGCGTAAAAAATGGGGTCAAGCTAAGCTGACCGATTGGCACAAATTCCGAAATCAGACTATACCTCCCGTACTCTTTTCTGGCGGCTACGCGGAATGGGCTAAAAACACAGACAACATTCAGAAACAACACGTCACTACACTACAAACCACCGAAGAGATCCCCGCCCTGGACACTCACCTTCTGCACTTGTGGGAGGCGCGCCGAAGCTTAACTAAACGGTGGAAAAAGCAGAAAACCAATCGCAAATTATGCGCCCGCATAGCCCAACTCACAGAGCAGGCTGCAGCGTCTGCTGCCCAGCTCTCATATTCAAATTGCATAGCACGCTGTGACGCCGCAGCTCATCAGATGAGCTCTAGGGGAACATGGCGTTTTTTTCGCAGTCTCATCGACCCCTCTCAAACGAGAGGGGTGACGCAAAAGCAGCTCCGGCGGGCTCTGCAGGGGTACCAAGGTACAACGGCGCAGCTTGCGGACACCCTGCGCGATAGATATCTCTGTCGTACGGAGGACCCGAGTGGGCCAGAGTGCACGTACTCTGGCAAGCTTAATCAACAACTCGATGCCCCTTTTGAGTTGCATGACCTTAAGGCGACCTTGGCTAAAATGCGCCGGGGTACGGCTACGGGACGGGACCGCATAACAGTGAAACTGTTGGTGAACCTCCAGGACTCAGCCTACCTCCATTTGTTAGAATACATGAACCAAATCTGGGACGGGCGTCCACTCCCTCCCGAATGGAAAACGTCACTTGTCACGTTCATCTCCAAAGCAGGTAAGGCAGTGAATACGGACAACCTGAGGCCCATATCACTGACTTCGTGTGTGGGGAAGCTTATGGAGACAATGGTACGGGATCGCCTCTCTCCATACCTGGAGGGCAGGGGCTTCTTTGCAGCCACCATGTTCGGGTTTTGCCCACACATGTCTGCACAGGACGTCCTCCTCCAGCTGCACAGGGACATAATACAACCCACAACTATGCAACACAATGACAAAGCCATCCTCACCCTTGATCTGAAAGGGGCTTTCGACAATGTCAAACACGGTAGCATCCTGGCCAACTTGAATTCCACCGATTGCGGCGCTAAGACCTACGCATATGTAAGAGATTTCCTCTCTAAGCGCCAGGCCCTTCTTCGGATCGAGGACGAGGAATATGGCCCTTACACGATGGGAACACGGGGTACCCCTCAGGGAGCGGTGCTCCTGTTCAACATAGCTATGATGCGCCTCCCAAGCCAATTGGCCCGGGTGGAAAGCATGCAACACGCGGTATATGCAGATGATATTACAATCTGGACCACCGAGAGGAGCCTTGGGGAAATAGAGGACCGTCTTCAGCAGGCCGCTTCCATAGCCGAGGCGTATGCCATCGACTGTGGGCTCCAATGTGCTCCAGCCAAATCAGAGCTTCTGCATGTCAGAGCGAACACAAAGGATAAGTCAGCAATACACATCGCTCTGTCGGGAGGTCCTATCAGAGAGGTGAATGAGCTCCGGATTCTAGGCCTGTTCATTCACCACAGACTCCGACCGGACTCCACTATTGCGAAACTCAA
This sequence comes from Dermacentor silvarum, assembly GCF_013339745.2. Taxonomy (NCBI): domain Eukaryota; kingdom Metazoa; phylum Arthropoda; class Arachnida; order Ixodida; family Ixodidae; genus Dermacentor; species Dermacentor silvarum. The sequence goes on along the minus strand of NC_051161.1, from coordinate 173,274,910 downwards.
GATAGTAGGCGAACAGGTAGGGCGCATGATCCACCGTGTTTCCAACAAGCGGGGCGGTCTGCGAGGCAGGGACGCGCTTCGGCTAGCCCATGCCTTCGTGACTAGCCGGATCCTCTCCGCCGTGCCATACCTTCGCACTACTAAGCAAGAAGACGAGCGAATAGACGCCATCATCCGCAAAGCAACTAAGCGAGCCCTGGATCTCCCGGTGACTACCTCTAACGCAAAACTCAAGGCGCTGGGGGTGCTCAACTCCTACCAGGAGTTGCGGGAGGCCCACCTCGTGAACCAATACACGCGGCTCATGCAGACAGCCCACGGGCGCCGCCTGCTCAACCGCTTACACATCCAACACGCTTGCACTCCAAAGGAGGCGGAGCGTATTCCAGAACTGTGGCGCCATATGCTCTGGGTCTCTCCGCTCCATCGTAACATGGACACCCACACGCACGAAAGCAGACGACAAGCGCGGGCTCGGGCGCTTGAGAGACAACACGGTTCCCGACCTAGTGTAGACGAAGCAGGGCCGTCGCCAGCGGGATTTTACACGGCCGCCGTCGTTCACCGGTAAAAGCACGTTGATGGGCTCTCGTTCCAAGCCCAAAATTCAGCGCGAGCTGAGGAAGAAGCGATAGCACTTGCTGCCGCGGACCCAAATTCGAGAATCATCATCACGGACTTCCGTAAAGCATGTGATCATTACTTGACAGGGGAGATCTCCCCCCTAGCCAGTCAAATTTTAAGACGGGCTGCCATTGACCCAAAACCGAAACGTATTATTTGGGCTCCTGGCCACCACGGCTTAAGAGGTAATGAGGCCGCTGACGCGGCTGCCCGAGCGCTTACCCACCGGGCTCCTCACCCTAGCTCTTCTAGCTCGGAGGCAAACCTACCGCTGCTGCAGTTCAGGGAAATTATAAGACATAGCGATAACCACCGCCTTTTCCCGACTCCTGCAAAGGAGCTGAGTAAGGCGGAGGAGCGAACTTTAAGGCGCCTGCAGACAGGTACTCTACTTTGTCCTGCAATCATCAAACATTTCGATCCCAACACGGATGGACGGTGCCCGCACTGTGGGGAGACCTGTGATTTCTTCCACATGGTGTGGGCATGTACTAAACATCCCCACCTCCCCCCTACCCCTTCCCGAGAGGCATGGGAGACTGCCCTCCTCAACTGCTCCTCGCTGGAGTCCCAACGGGCTCTGGTGAAACGGGCGCAAGACGGGGCCTCGTCATGCGGTGTCCCGGACTAGGGACGCCGACCATGTAGCGGGGCACTCTTTGGCCCCCAAACTCGCTCTATTAGAGAAATAAAAGTTTTTCACCACCACCACCGCCACCTCGCCGCGCCCCGTCGCCGAGCAACCGTGGCTCCTTCACTCCGGAAAACTAAACGATGCAGCGCCCGGAGGTAACGCTGCTTCTACGACTCTGGCCCAAAACCATCTAGTTACTCTGCCGACTCGACGCTGTGTGTTGGACGTTGACGTTGATGGCGTGACGATTTCTGCACTTGTCGACACCGGGGCTTGTATTTCTGTCATAAGCTCTGGTCTTCGCCATCGCCTAAAGAAGGTGGTCACACCTGCTGTTTCCCACGTTCTAAGAGCGGCCGATGGAGGAACTCCCACCATCCTCGGCATGTGCACCGCCCGCGTCACAATCGCGAGTCACCCAACTACTGTTTTATTTGCCGTTCTTGAACAATGTCCGTACGACATCATTCTTGGTCTGGACTTTCTCTCAACTCATGCTTCCCTAATTGACTGTGCAACTGGCCTCCTGCAGCTCGAACTACCTCACCTAGCCGATGCCCCAACCACGCCTTCAACCCGTCTCTGCTCTCTCGACTCTGTGCGCATGCCCCCGCAAGCCGCCATGTATATCGCCATGGTCTCGAGCCCTCCTGTCGCTGGTGGCAATTACATGCTATCCCTGGTAACAGACGTTTTGCTCGCCAATAACGTCGCCGTGCCTAACACCTTCGTGACTGTCACCGGCAACCGCATCGCCATTCCTATTTTAAACTTCAGCGCCTCTCCTTAACTGATTCCGGCAGGCATGTCACTCGTCGCCATCACTGCGGCCGAAGACTGCGAAATTTGGGCGTTGGATCCCACCAGTCCCTCCAGTTCGTCCTTCATTTGCACCACAAGTAGTTCGCCTGTATGGCCACCACCCTGCATTGCCTTTTGACACGCTCCTACCGCTGTTCCACAACATACCACGGAGTATGCCCGCGATGCTGCCGTGCGAGCCCATCTGACACGTCAGATAGCTCATGAGCGACTATCCGACTCGCAATTATGCCAAAAGGACCGTTACGACCGCAGCCAGCGGCACCTCTGCTTTTCTCCGGGATCTCTTGTGCTTCTCTGGACTCGTTCTCGTCGCGTCGGTCTCTCCGAAAAGCTTTTATCGCGTTACACCCGGCCTTACAAGGTTTTACGGCAACTTAGTGACGTGAACTATGAAATCACCCCACGGAACAGTTCTTCACCATCTACCCTGTCATCTCGTGACGCCGTGCATGTATCCCGACTGAAGCCGTACTTTTCCGTCACCTCCTCGTGTAATTAGACTGCGCCGAGACGGCGCTTAGCCCGCCGTGGCGGTTAGATGTTACGGGCCGCCTTCTTGCATTAAGGAAGAAGACAACGATCGCCGGAAAACGCTAAGCGTGTTCAGCCATCTTGGCCACCTCTGCCAACAGTCCCTGTATATAAATAATGTCCCTCTTTTATCTATTTGACGCCCCGTCACAATATAGTAGGAAAACTGCTTCGATTATACAATGTTATCTAAAGCCGCTCGAAACCTTTGGTTATCGTGAATGGATACGATTTCAGCAGGAAGGTGGTTCCATTCCGTGGATGACCGAAGGAAAAATGATTGCAAAAAAGTTTTAGTGTGACATGATTCGAGACCAAGCTTATAACGATGGTCGATTCGAGGTGATACGTATTGTGGCTGAAAATGAAAACATTGCGAAGGTGTTGAATGATGGTATAGCTTGCGAAAAAGAACTAAACGTGCGATTTTGCGACGAGACGAAAGTAGACTAAGCGAAAGGTTAGTTTGATTTTTATTTATTTATTTATTTCACAATACTGCCGGCTTCCATTTGGAAGCCCAGGCAGGAGCGGTACAAACATTGTGATTTCGAACTCTTTTTCCTCAAGGGAACAAGCAAACAAAAAGACAGCCCAATAGGCAAGGCAAACATATTCTAATACACAGTACAAAGAAATACGATGACGCCATCACATTTGCTGCCAATAGGAAAGGCGTAATAAAAGAGGCATCAGAATATCCAACACAAGCAAAAAAGAAACTATGAACGCATGACATTACAAGTACGACTGTGCTGCAGATAAGAAGTAATCGGGAGTGGTTGAATTGACCACACTTTGTGGAAGGGCGTTCCATTCCCGAATTGTTTTGGCCAGGAAAGATGAAATATATGCGTTTGTTCTAGCGTGCACCACTAAAATTGTTTGATTGTGCTTACCTCTGGTCAGTCGCGATGTATTAAATTGCATGTAGTTGTTAAATCTCATTTTAGTGTGGTTGTTAACTATATTATACATTGTTTGTAGACGGTGCATTTGGCGACGAGTTTCTAGTGTCTGGAGCCCAGATCACAATCTTAAATCGGCGACTGGAATGCGCCAATCATAAGCATTGTAGATAAATCTAAGAGCTTTTTTGCTTTTTTTTGAGCGCTTTCGATAATGTCTATGCCAGCCTTTGTGTGAGGGTCCCAGACAATATCTGCATACTCGAGTATTGGACTAATAACTGTCTTATATGCGGTTAATTTGGTAGCACTGGCGCAGTTTTTTAAACGGTGCTTTAATAACCATAACTTTTTCGTTGCTGCCGAGGAAACATACCGAACATGAGCGTTATAGCTCATCTTAGAATCGATTGTAATTCCAAGATATGTGAATTCCTCTACTTGTTTAATATCCATATGATGTATCTGGTAGGTGCAAATTAGCGGATTTTTTTACGTGTAATAACCATGTGCGCGCATTTCGAGATGTTTAGAGTCATATACCACTCGATACACCAGTCGTGTATTGATATTAAATAGTCGGTTAAGCTTGATTGGTCATCTACAGATTGGATGCTCGAGTAAACAATACAGTCGTCCGCAACAAAGCGGCACCGCACGGCAAATTTGCAAGCCAGGTCATTTAGGTAAATAAGAAAAAGAAGTGGCCCTAATACCGAGCCCTGTGGAACCTCCGAAAGTACAGAGGCAAGCGATGAATTCGAAGCACCTATGTATGACAAATTGTTTTCGATGCGTCAAGTTTGAATCAAGCCAACGCAAAATTTGTTCGCTGCGTATGATGCTGTTTAGCTGTATCATCATTTTAACACGAAAGTGTTTTATGCCGGGGTCCACCAAGACTTCACTGACGTATTTCCGTCACGGAATTACGTCGTCTTTCACGTATTTCCGTCACGGAAATACGTCATAGAACATAATACAAAGAAAGAAACCAGAAGAAAAAGTTCCACAAACATGCAAAATTTGGAAATCGAACCCACGACCTCTCGGTCCGCGACGATAGATCGCCGAGCGTTTAACCCATTGCGCCACAAACGCATTTGCAGAGAGCTACACAGACGCGCCTTATATATCTAACACTCCTCCGTGTACCCGCGCTCTTGCTCGGGGCGGTGCCGCCGCCTACGAGCAGAAAAGAGAAGTACTGCATTATGACACTAACGCGCACCGACAGTGAACGCTTCGGTGGTCTCAGCACTACGACGCCTCGATGCCAGCATTCGAAGGGACGCTGGCATCAAGAAGCACTACCAACGCCACCTAGGTGGCGTTCACCGTACTCAGCACAGCGGAGCGTGGCCTCCGCAATCAGCTCTGAAAATGTTTCTGAAGTTGATCGCGGAGGCTGCAATTACGACGCGCTGTACGCGCTGATTTGACTCGGTGACGATTCAGTTACGTGCTTTGTTTGCGCGTTGTATTAGTGTGTCAGGTACGTGCTTCGTCTTTCGCGTTGTGCTAGCGTGTGCAGCGTAGTGCAGCTTCCATATGCACGACGGTTGCTCATGGTCATCGACGTTGGTAGTCGTGATGGAGGAGACGTGCCACCAGGCGTCAGCGTGGGTGCATCAACGCCTAAGGGCGCTTTAGCCGCAAAACACCAATAGACATTATATATCAATGTGCAATAAACATTACACTACTTCTGTGAAGACACGTTTCACTTTCGTGTTCTATACCGATTCCTATATAAGAGGGATCAACCACATTTTTTTGTGTGTGAGACCCGATCGAACGCTTTCTCGAAATCTAAAAAAAAATAATGTCTACCTGCCCACCTCGGTCCAAGATTGCAGTATTTCGTTAGTCATGTGAAGTAACTGCGTAGTGGTCAAAAAGCCACGCCTGAATCCGTGCTGACTCTCACAAAAGAAGTCGTTATTTTTAAAAAGGAACTTAAAAGCTTATAAATAAAGTGTTCCATTATCTTAGAAGAGGTGCAGAGTAGAGAGATAGGTCTGTAATTTTCTACATTAAGCTTGTCTCCCTTTTTGTGGACTGGGACGACTTTGGCAACTTTCCAGTCATTAGGTAGATCCCCTTCGTTTAAGCTTGCGTTAAATATTATGAACAGGTATTTCGCGAACCATTCGGCGAACCGATTAAGAAAAGCATTACGTATGTCGTCAGGACCTGCAAATTTTTTTGGATCTAGTTTAGGGGTGACGAAAATATGCCTTCCTCAGATATGACAAGGTCTGGAAGCTCGAGACCAACGCAGTGAGCATCATCTGGGTGGGTTCACGTAAAAATACCGACAAAAAAAAACGCGTTAAAAGCTTCCGCAATGCGCTGAGTGTCGGTAACTTCGACATCATTCAATTTTATCTTGTCTACAAGGCTGTTGCGCTTCTATATATGCATCCAAAACTTTGTGTTGTTTTTTAGAAATCTGTGCATGCTGACATTAAAGAAATGGTATTTACTTAATTTTAACTCGCTTCTAAGATTTGCTGTGAGTGACGCCAGGACAGAATGGCTTGACCGATAGCACGATAATCGTTAAAATTGACGCTTTAAGTGCAAGATTTTACGAGTAATCCACGGGCTGTTTCGGTTGATCTTTTTTCGCTCTTTAGGAACGTATTTTTTAATGCATTCGGGCACGGCACTCTTAAAGTGCAGCCACAGCTCATTGATGCCTAGGAAACCTTGTCTTTGTTTTGGGCAAAACATGTCAAAATCTTGTTCTAAGTAGTCGAGAGTGCTTTCGTCTTCGGCGTTATTGAAATCTAAGAATTCTTTCATAGGTTCACGCAGTCTTGCTATTGTAAAGTTGCATTTGAAGATAATTATCTTGTGACCGGATATTCCCGGAAAACAGTCACAGGAAGGGCCCTTTTCCTGAATGGCTTGAGAAACAAAAGCAAGGTCAAGTGCGGTGCTGGAACTGGAAGTGACACGTGTTGGTATCTGCACAAGCTGTATGAGATTAAAGCAGTACGCAATTTCAAGCAACATTTCAGACTGCGCGCAAGGCGGTAGTGAGCACAGTTGTGTCCAATTAATTGTAGGTAGATTGAAGTTGCCGCACATGATAATGTTGTTGTAGCGTTTGGTGTTTATTTGAAGAAATGCATGCAGTGACTGAAGCATCGAAACGTTATCTATAGAGCTGGGAGGCCTGTAGACAACACCGACTAGTAGGCTGCATTCACACAAATGAACAAGAATCCAGACCATTTCAACACTCGTCTCATGAGGAATAATAGTGAAGTCAATTCCCTTTCTTAAGATAATTGCTACGCCACCCCCTTTCGAGCCACGATCCCTCCTAACCATTATGTGAGAGCTTGGTACTATGTCTGCATCCGAGATGTTTTCGCTTCATGGCAGACACACTTGCAGTTCTATTGTAATTACGTAAGATGAAACAAACTGAATTATTTTGAACGAGTTCTAATGAATTAATTAGTTTATCAGTGGCAGGATCCCAAACAGCACAGCATATTATAGTTTCGGACGTATAAGGGTAGTATAAAGAAGCATTTTTAGGGATGAAGGGGCAGTTGAAGAGTTCCGGCGCAGGTAGCCAAGTATGCGGCTAGCATTGCTAATTACGTAGTCGGTATGAACATTCCAAGATAAGTTAGCAGATATATGGACACCTAGGTATTTGTAAGAGTTAACCATTTCCAAGGGAACATTGTTTAGATAATATGTATGCATGCTGTTAGTTATTCGGGATACACGCATCACTTTACATTTGCCAACGTTTAGTTCCATTAACCAATTTTTGCACCAATTAGATACAGTAGTTAGGTCAGGCTGCAGGTGGTTAGTGTTATGTACTGACGTCACATGTACATTTCATCGCTTATCACCCACGCAAGCAGCGGTGGCCTTATCACGAGTTTCACTCATGCTATAAAAGGAGTGTGCGTCAATAAACCTACGTTCATTTCACCACTGGGCGTCCGACTGATTTACTACAGTTAGGATCTTCTGCATTAGTTATTTCACGAAAGATAACACAATCATCAGCAAATAAGTTAATGTTAGATGATAGAGAGGAAGGGAGATCGTTGATATAAATGAGAAACAAAAGAGGCCCGAGCACTGAACCTTGCGGTACACCGGAAGTTACGCTTCGAAGTGGTGAGTTATGGCCGCTTGCGGTTACAAATTGAGTGCAATTAGATATGAAGCATTCAATCCACTTCAGGATGTTAGTGTCAAGGTTCAGCTGACTTAGTTTGTAAAGTAAATGTTTATGACAGACCTTATCAAATGCTTTAGCGAAGTCTAAAAAATGTAATCAGCAAATGATGAACGATCGAGAATACGATGTAATTTATGCGCAAAGATTGCAAGCTGAGTTTCACATGAAAATGATTTTCTAAATCCATGTTGAGCTGGTTTAAAAAATGTATTTGATTCAAGGAAGTTAATAAGATGTTTGAAAATTATATGTTCGAGCAACTTACAGCAAGTAGTTGAGAGTGAGATGGGGCGATAATTGGCTGTTAGATTTTTGTTACCTGACTTATGCAGTGGAACCACCTTCCCGATTTTCCATTGGCTAGGTTGAGCAGAAGTATTCAGTGATTGCTGAAAACGTTTGGTTAGGATAACAGAAGTAACGGCGTTTGTATTTTTTAGAAATTTAGCGTTAATAGAGTCGTAACCAGGCAATGAGTTTTGATTCAGGGAATCGATTAGTTTTGCAACGCCAGCAGTTTCAACTATCACTGGAAGCATAGCTACGTAATCGTACTGGCGAGTAGGAGGTAGGAGGTCATTGCAGGAAATGGAAAAATTTATTACAAACGTGTCGTTGAGGGTGGCAGCGCACTATTCGTTAGGTACATGGTTGCCCAATGGGTCTTCCAGAGTTATGTGATCATTGCGTAAGAGCTTGATTACACTCCAAAACTTTTTAACGCTAGTCTTTAACATAGATGGAAGCACGTTAGATAGAAAATTAGATGTCGCGTTCTTTAGTGCTGTTACGTACGTGTGGAATGCGGAATTATAAGCAGACAAGCGTGTGTCAGTTGGCGAGTGTTTTGTAGAACGATATAGGCGTTTTTGCGGTTACGTAGGCGTTTTAGATGGGCATTGAACCAAGGAGCATCAGAATTTGAGGTAATGATACGAGATTGGATGTACTTTTCAGTTAGTTCCTGAACTTTAGCGGCGAACATGTCCCAATTGAGCTGAAGCGGACGATTTTCGAAATCCGGCAAGAAGGTGTCTAGAAATACAGTTAATTCGTTATTTATGGCGGCAAAGTTTGCTTTCTTGTAAATATGTATAGTTTTTCTGAGTGTCCTGGCTTTAGGTGTAGAAAGGTTAATTGAAAATGCAAGTAGGCAGTGATCGCTTAAACCAGGTAAGTGTGTAATCTCCGAGATTGTGTCGGAGTGGGATGTCAAAACTAGGTCAAGGGTATTTGCGGCGTTAGAAGATACACGTGTAGGTTGAATTACTAGCTGTGACAATGAAAAAACTGAGCACAAGTCTAGAAATTCCTTAGCTTGTGTTGAAAAGGGAGCGAGTGAAGACGATTGATCGTTCCAGGTTATGTTTGATAGACTAAAGTCGCCCAGGAGTAGGATGGCAGATGAGGGAAAACGCGTGCGAACAAGATTAATACTATCATGCAGTTCATGGAAAAATGTAGGTGGTGCAGGCGGTGAGCGATAGCACACGCCTATGATGAATTTTTGTGACCAAGAGCTACGGAAGCCCAGACAGCTTCTAGATCGTCGCTCGTACAAATCACAGAAGATGGAATATCATTTGAAATTGCCAAAAGGACGCCATCTCCTCTACGCGCAGTACGGTCGCAGCGATAAACACGGCATATGCACAGCACCGTGGGACACTTCCGCGTCAGTGACATGCGCAGGCAACCATGTTTCGGTAAGTGCATTGATTTTTGCAGAACATGAGTCGATTGCAGACGATAAAGAATCGTATTTATTGGACGCACTTCTGACGTTAGAATATAAAACGGAAACTTGAGGAAATGAAGAAAATGAACTACTGCCCCTCGCGCTTTCCTAGATCGGAGGACGGGACGGAACAGGGCTTGCACGTTCTACATTATTACTGCGTTGCTTAAGTTCTTGAATTTCATCAGAACTGGCGTTGTACACGTACGATTTTCCGTTCAGGATCAACTTACCACAGCGCAATTTGAAAGGTTCAGAAGAGGCTTGGCTCTTACCGAATGCTATCAGCTTTCTTCGCGCGGTTCGTGTAGCAACTGAGAAATTCTCACTTATACTTATGTTTTTATGCTTGAATTGGCTGCGCAGAGACAGTAGTTTTTCCTTGGTTTTGAAGCTTGCAAGCTTCACAATAACAGGGCGGGATTTATTAGGCATAAACGAACCAAGGCGGTGCGCACGTTGAATTGCGTCTGCAGGAAATGTGTCGGTAATACTACTGATTACTGTGGTTATATTTGATTGCTTCTTGCCAAGTTTCAGGGAGACCATGGAAAATTAGATTGTCGCTGCGCGACCGATCTTCCAATTCGTTTAAACGGGATTCAAGAAGGTTATTCCGAGCGCTAACTTCTTCAATTGTTTTTGTCATGCTAGAAACTTTCAAGCTGACATTATCAACGTTTTGAGACTTTTCCTCTAGTGCGTCTAGCCTTTTCATATTACCAGAAACTTTTGATTCAAGCGATTTCTGTCCACTTTTTATGACTTTAACATCAGCAGTAATCTCCGTCTGGAACTTTGACGTTAGTAAAGAACGCGTATGTACGTTTTTTATGAGCTTAAAGATTAGGTTCATCTGCTCAGAGGGGTCCCCTGGTAAGGACTCAATGTCAAACAGAGATTCAGAGCGGGTGTTAGGACCAGGGTTTGATTCAACGTCCCCGGAGCGCAACAAAAGAAAAACCATAGAAAAACACTCACAAACTGTTTCACATAACACCCTTGGGCACGGGAGCAGGCGCAAACATGGGTCGTCGGTTTTCTTAGCGTACAAAAGAAAGGAAGCACAAACCTGCGGAGTGAAGAGATAGTGGTTGAGAGCCATGCCAACGGTACTGCTTCGTGCCCATCGAAGGCGGACGGGACGGGCGAGCTTCTTATACAGTTGACAACAGGCGATGTCACCGCCGACGAGCGTAAGGGGGAGCCAGGGGTGACTTGCGTAGATGCATTCATGACGAAGAAGGGCGCAGCATCCAAGGTGAAATCGGGCGGAACCAGCTGGAAACGCTGAACATCGGGGGCAATGTTGCTCTTCATTATGGTTGATACCCAAGCAAGCCAGGAGACGAGTAGCGCTCGCGGAGTGAAAAGATAGTGGTTGAGAGCCATGCCAACGGTACCGCTCTCGTGCCCACTGAAGGCGGACGGGACGGGCGAGCTTCTTATACAGTTGACAACAGGCGATGTCACCGCCGACGAGCGTAAGGGGGAGCCAGGGGTGACTTGCGTAGATGCATTCATGACGAAGGAGGGCGTAGCATCAAAGGTGAAGTCGGGCGGAACCAGCTGGAAACGCTGAACATCGGGGGCAATGTTTCTGTTCATTATGGTTGATAACCATGCAAGCCAGGAGACAAGTAGCGCTCGCGGAGTGAAAAGATAGTGGTTGAGAGCCATGCCAACGGTACCGCTCTCGTGCCCACTGAAGGCGGACGGGACGGGCGAGCTTCTTATACAGTTGACAACAGGCGATGTCACCGCCGACGAGCGCAAGGGGGAGCCAGGGGTGACTTGCGTAGATGCATTCATGACGAAGAAGGGCGCAGCATCCAAGGTGAAGTCGGGCGGAACCAGCTGGAAACGCTGAACATCGGGGGCAATGTTGCTGTTCATTATGGTTGATACCCAAGCAATCCAGGAGACGAGTAGCGCTCGCGGAGTGAAAAGGTAGTGGTTGAGAGCCATGCCAACGGTACCGCTCTCGTGCCCACTGAAGGCGGACGGGACGGGCGAGCTTCTTATACAGTTCACAACAGGCGATGTCACCGCCGACGAGCGTAAGGGGGAGCCAGGGGTGACTTGCGTAGATGCATTCATGACGAAGAAGGGCGCAGCATCCAAGGTGAAGTCGGGCGGAACCAGCTGGAAACGCTGAACATCGGGGGCAATGTTGCTGTTCATTATGGTTGATAACCAAGGAATCCAGGAGACGAGTAGCGCTCGCGGAGTGAAAAGATAGTGGTGGTGGTGGAAAACTTTTATTGAGAAGGCCCGAAGTAATGAAAATTAAAAAGCAGCGTTGTGGGCGGCCTTCAGGCTGCCGGTTGTGGCGTCCAGGCCGTGCCTAGTCGCGACGTCCTCTGCCCAGGTCACCAGCCGGAGTTGGAGATCCGGCTCGGTGCTGGACAAAGCAGCCTCCCACTGCTGCGGACTGGTTAGGTGCCAAGAGGCAGGGGGCAAGTGTGCCGGGCAGGAGAATAAGATGTGATTGTAATCGGCGCGGGAGCTGTCACATAAGCGGCAGGCCGGCGAGTACGTCCCGGGGTGGAAGAGGGCAAGACGTGCAGGAGTAAGAAAGGTGTGGGCCTGAAGGTGGCGCCACAAGTGTTGGTGGTGCTGGGAAAGGGATTTGTGCGGTGGGGGGAAGGTGAGACGAGATAGGCGGTAGTGCGAGGTGATATCGTGGTACGTGAGGAGCGCATCGCGCGTATCCATTCCCGGCGGGGGCGGGCTTGCTCGGTCAGTCGAATCGCGAGCGATGGAATTGGCCGCCTCGTTGCCAGGATGGGCCGCGTGAGCGGGCACCCAGATGATTTGGATTGGGCGAGAGGGAACAGTGTCGGAACGCAAGATACCGGAGGCCGGGGATGCCACCCGTCCAACCGCGTAGTTGTAGACTGCAGGCTTGGAATCACTGAAAATGTATTCCGCGGAGGTTTGCGTGATGGCAAGGGCAATAGCTGCCTCTTCGGCCTCGACCGAGGTCGAAGTGTATACTGAGGCAGTGAGAGTGGGTCGAAAAGAGTTGTCAGTGACTGCAAGGGCATGGGCTGGGTAGTGGCGGTACGGGGCGGCATCCACGTAAGCCACGGCGGATTGCCGTTCGTACTGACGCCAGAGCGCGGAGGCTCGCGCTGCTCTACGGGACGGGTGGTGTTCAGGGTGCATATTCTTAGGGAGGGGATTAACGGTTAGCAGGGAGTAGACGTGGGAAGGGATGGGCAGTGAGGTGGGAAGAGGGGTAAGAGGGGAGAGTTTAAGGGTAGAGAGAAGTGCGCGACCAGGCCGAGTGCGGGAGAGACGGAGGAACTGGGCCGTGCGATGGGCCTCCGTCAGCTCTGTAAGGGAGTTGTGGACGCCCATCGACAGTAACCGAGCCGTTGAAGTAGATGTGGGAAGAGACAGGGCCGACTTATATGCCTGACGAATGAGGCTGTTGACTTTGTCTTCCTCGGTGCGTGAAAGGAAAATATACGGAAGAGAATAGATGAAGCGGCTGAGAACGAAGGCCTGGACTAGGCGGCGGAGGTCGTGTTCGCGCATGCCGTGGTGACGGTTGGCAATGCGGCGTATTAGGCGGATGGTCTGGTGTACAGTGTTTGTGAGTCGAGTGATGAGGGTGGTGTGCCTGCCATTGGACTGAAGAAAGAGTCCGAGAATGCGGAGAGTAGAGACGAGGGGAATGGGTGTGCCGTCAAGGGAGACTGTGAGTGGAGAAGGCGACAGGGGGGCCATCACCCGAGGCAGAAAGAGCAAAAGCTCCGATTTGGCCGGGGAGCAGCTCAACCCGACAGACCGGGCGTGAGTCGCCACCGCGTCCACGCCCGCCTGGAGAGTGGTCTCCATGTTGCCAAGATTGCCGGTGGTCACCCATAGGGTGATGTCATCGGCGTAGAAAGCATGAGACAGAGCTGGGATAGTGCGTAGTGCACGTGCCAGCGGGAAGAGGGTGACGTTAAATAGAAGAGGGGACAAGACAGAGCCTTGGGGAGTACCGTTGTTGCCAAGGGAGAAAGAAGGAGAAGAAAGTGGGCCGTACGAGATCTCGGCTGTGCGGTGGGCGAGGAAAGCGGTCACGTAAGCATGGACACGGGGTCCGACATGAAGGGAGGAGAGAGCGTCCAAAATGGCGGTGTGGTGTACATTGTCGAATGCTTTGGTAAGGTCCAGCGCCAGGATAGCTCGAGCGCGTTTGTGGTGGGAGGGGTGTAGGACATCCTCGGAAAGCTGGAGCATGACATCCTGGGTGGACAACTGGGGACGAAAGCCGAACATAGAGTCCGGATATAGGTCATGATGATCCAGATAGGTCTGGAGGCGAGCCAGGATGACGTGCTCGAACAGCTTGCCGAGACAGGAGGTGAGAGAGATGGGGCGGAGGTGCTCGAGGGCAATAGGTTTACCGGGTTTGGGGATGAAAGAGACACGTGCATGGGTCCAGGAGGAAGGAAGAGTACCAGCCTGCCAATGCTCATTGAGAAGGTCAGTAAGGGCTTCGAGGGAGGGGGTATCTAGGTTTCGGAGTGCCTTGTTAGTGATGCGGTCCGCCCCCGGGGCCGAAGTGGTGCGGAGCGTGAGTAGCGCCGCACGAACCTCTCCCAGGGAGATGTCCGCCTCAAGGTCAGGGTTGGGGGAACCGGTGTAGGCGGGAAGAGTTGTAGGGGGGTCGGTGCAGAGGTAGCGGTCCCGGAGGGCCGCCAGGAAGTCAGTATCGGTGAGTGGGGAGGAGTGAAGGACATGGGATATATCCTTGCGCTGGGAAGCTTTGGTGTGTGTAGGGTCTAGCAGCACCCTGAGAAGTGACCACGTGTCGCGGAGACCCAGGTTGCCGGCCATGCGGTCGCATGTCTGGCCCCACTGTTGTCGAAGAAGAGAGGAGCAGTGCTCCTCCATGTCCGACGCGAGCCGGGCCAAACGGAGGCGCAGGCGGCGATTGTGTTTCTGAGCCTGCCACCGGCGGTGGACAGCGTGATAGGCCTCCCAAAGGTGCAGTAGACGGCTGTCTGCCGTGGTGGAGTGTGGTGCTGCAGGGAGTGTGGATGTGGCAGTATGGACGTCTGCCAAAAGGATCTCAGTCCAGGCAGAGAGATCGATGATAGGAGCAGAGGAGGAAGTAGAAAGACGAGTGGAACGGAAGCGGTCCCAGTCAACTATCTGGGTGAGACGAGTAGAGGTGCGAGCAAGGGAGGGGAGAGGGAAAGTGGTGCAGAGGATGTAGTGATCGCTACCGAAGGAGACGCCCGTATTATACCAGGTCGGATTGGCTACAATTTTGGCGAGGGTAAGGTCCGGATTGGTGTCTCGTTGGACACTGGATCCGATCCTGGTGGGGCGAGCGAAGTCATTAAGGACGGAAAGACATTCATTGTGGATGAAAGTCCAGAGCGAGTGGCCCTTGCGGGTGTTCTGGGGGTAGTCCCAGCTAGTATGAGGTGCGTTGAAATCGCCCAGAACGACCATGGCGTTGCGGCCAGCGCAGGAGAGCGCTTTGCGGAGGACGAGGAGTAGAGGGGCTGAAGGGGCTTTGGGAGGGCTGTACACATTGAGAACAAAGAGGCTTGCCTCAGTGCGACGGCGGGGAAGGATTTCAAGGAGGAGATGGGCACAGCCTGAAACGTCCAGCTGGTGCAGCACGGCAGCAAGGTTACGGTGCACCAGGGTGGCAACGTTTGGGTGGGTCTCAGAAGAAGGATGAAAGGAGGTGTAGTCGCGCAGCTTCACGGGAGCTAGGGGTTCCTGGAGTGCTAGGACAGAGGGGAGAGTGTCGGGAGGGATGTTCTGGAGGTGGAGCTGCAGGGTGCTCCGCTTGCCGCGGAACCCCCGACAGTTCCACTGCCAGAGATTAAGGTGCGGGAGGTGTCTGGCCATGATGGATGGCGGGGTCACCGGACGGAGTTGGGGTAGGTGCCGGGGGGAGGGGGGCGGGGAGCGAGAGGTGCGCGAGGGTGGCCTCAGTCGCGCTCTGGCGGGCCTCTAGGACCGCGACCCTGGTGTCTAGGGCGGTAAGGTGGGATTCGATGGTGGCCACGCGGTTGTCGACACTGGCGATGAGCTCCTCAAGTCGCACGAAGCGCGCCATGACGCGCTGCTCAAACGCCTCCAAGAAGGAGGTTGTTTTGCGAACGATGTCACGCTCGGAAGCTACGTCATCGGAAGAGGGTGATCGGCGTTTGTGCGGGGGGTGGCGGGTGGGAGAGGAGGCGCGCGATGACGCAGCCGAGGGTGCCGTGTTCATTGGCTCCTCTGCTGGCGCCAGCTGAGGCGGCGTTTGTGAAGGTGCGGTAGCTGGGCAAGGAGAAGGAGAAGGAGCGGGGGAGGACAGACGCGCTAGCGCGGCCTGCAACTGGCGCGACAGCTCCTGAATTTGTAGCTGCTGGGCAGCGATAGTGGCCTTGAGGGCCGCGGTTTGGGGGTCCGACGTGTGAGGCTGCGATTTCCAGCTTACCGGTGATGTGGTGGTGGGGGCGGTGGACGCCTCGGACCTGGGCAGAGGCGGGAAGGAGACGGAGCGGTGGCGGCTGGCAGACCGGGCACCACGGGAGGGAGAGCGGCGGCGGGAAGGCCGAGAGGTCTTGTGGATGGGCCCGGTGGGTGGCGCTGGTGGGGGAGGCTGAGGCTTAGAGGTGGCCGGAGGTGACGACGGGCCGTTCCGGTCGAACCGGAGCTTGCACGGACGCGAGCCCGTGACGTGGGCTCCCCTGCACAAGATGCAGCAGGGGACGCAGGTCGGGGGCTCGACTGCCTTGTGAGCCTGGCCGCAGCGGTGACAGAGGGTGGATTTGGGCTTCGTGCACACGTCCGCGCGGTGGCCGGGAGCCCAGCAGTTAGTGCAGGCCTCGGCTTTCGGGCGGAACGGGTGGCAGCGGTAGATCCCGCAGTTGAAGACGATGGCACTGGGGAGTGTTGTAGTGCCGACGAAGGTGATGAGGATAGATTGCGAGCGCCCCATCTGGCGTGCGTCGGCGATGGCGTAGGGGGTGTTGACATTCATGGCTTGTAGATCTTGGACGATCTCGTCCTGGGTTTGGGAGTCCACGGCGTTGTATATAATGCCGCGGAGGGCGTTGTCGGGTGCTGCCATGTAGGCACGCAGGGGGTAAGAGGTGGGACCCAGGCGGAGTTCCGATACCCGAGGGTAGAGACGAGCGCGGGGTTCAGATGGGGTGCTGATAGTCAGGGAGTTGTTGTACGGATTGATCCGTACACGGTCGGCGGTGCGGGCGGTGGCATAGTCGATGGTGGCAAGCGTGCAGAGGATTTGTAGCAGGGCTCCGTTAGTGGTAGTGCGGAGGTCAAGCCCCCCTCCCGGTCTGAAAACGATCTTGAAGTCCTCTGCTGGGAGGCGAGGGAGGGGAGCGTGACGACGGAGAGTGGTAGTGCTGGGAGTGATGGCTGGCGGTGGAGTAGGGGTCTTGATTGCGGGCGAGGCAGGCGGCGTCGATGCGATGGCCTGGTGGGCCGCGGCTGCACGGTGTGCTTTCACGCCACGGATCCATCGTGAGTCGGCTTCTAGCTCAGCAGGGGTGATGGAGACGCCTTCGACTTGGTATGCCATGTCGGCGGCTTGGGTGGTCACGAACGGTTTCGGCGGAGGTGGTGAAAACGGGCGGCGTCGGCCGCAGGTGTGGCGTGGAACGCAGCTGCGCGTTGCGCAGGCGCTCGGAGTCGAGCGTTGCGCGCTATGCTTAGCGCGTCGGTGGCGTAGCAGATCACAAGGGTTCGAAAAGGTCGAAAATGGTCGGAGTCATTGGCCGGCCGCCAGGTCGAGGAGAAAAGGGAGCCGAGACGGACGCCGCTTTCCCTGCTCGTGGCCTTGGTGGTGGTCGTTGTTGAGGAGCTCGCTCGAAACACGTCCGGCCTGTTCGGCGGCGGAAAGGGAAAGCCTGAAAAAATAGTGGTTGAGAGCCATGCCAATGGTACCGCTCTCGTGCCCACTGAAGGCGGACGGGACGGGCGAGCTTCTTATACAGTTGACAACAGGCGATGTCACCACCGACGAGCATAAAGGGGAGCCAGGGGTGACTTGCGTAGATGCATTCATGACGAAGAAGGGCGCAGCATCCAAGGTGAAGTCGGGCGGAACCAGCTGGAAACGCTGAAAATCGGGGGCAATGTTGCTGTTCTTTATGGTTGATACCCAAGCAAGCCAGGAGACGAGTAGCGCTCGCGGATTGAAAAGATAGTGGTTGAGAGCCATGCCAACGGTACCGCTCTCGTGCCCACTGAAGGCGGACGGGACGGGCGAGCTTCTTATACAGTTGACAACAGGCGATGTCACCGCCGACGAGCGTAAGGGGGAGCCAGGGGTGACTTGCGTAGATGCATTCATGACGAAGAAGGGCGCAGCATCCAAGGTGAAGTCGGGCGGAACCAGCTGGAAACGCTGAACATGGGGGGCAATGTTGCTGTTCATTATGGTTGATAACCAAGCAAGCCAGGAGACGAGTAGCGCTCGCGGAGTGAAAAGTTAGTGGTTGAGAGCCATGCCAACGGTACCGCTCTCGTGTCCACTGAAGGCGGACGGGACGGGCGAGCTTCTTATACAGTTGACAACAGGCGATGTCACCGACGAGCGTAAGGGGGAGCCAGGGGTGACTTGCGTAGATGCATTCAGGACGAAGAAGGGCGCAACATCCAACGTGAAGTCGGGCGGAACCAGCTGGAAACGCTGAACATCGGGGGCAATGTTGCTGTTCATTATGGTTGATAACCAAGCAAGCCAGGAGACAAGTAGCGCTCGCGGAGTGAAAAGATAGTGGTTGAGAGCCATGCCAATGGTACCGCTCTCGTGCCCACTGAAGGCGGACGGGACGGGCGAGCTTCTTATACAGTTGACAACAGGCGATGTCACCGCCGACGAGCATAAGGGGGAGCCAGGGGTGACTTGCGTAGATGCATTCATGACGAAGAAGGGCGCAGCATCCAAGGTGAAGTCGGGCGGAACCAGCTGGAAACGCTGAAAATCGGGGGCAATGTTGCTATTCATTATGGTTGATACCCAAGCAAGCCAGGAGACGAGTAGCGCTCGCGGAGTGAAAAGATAGTGGTTGAGAGCCATGCCAAAAGTACCACTCTCGTGCCCACTGAAGGCGGACGGGACGAGCGAGCTTCTTATACAGTTGACAACAGGCGATGTCACCGCCGACGAGCGTAAGGGGGAGCCAGGGGTGACTTGCGTAGATGCATTCATGACGAAGAAGGGCGCAACATCCAACGTGAAGTCGGGCGGAACCAGCTGGAAACGCTGAACATCGGGGGCAATGTTGCTGTTCATTATGGTTGATAACCAAGCAAGCCAGGAGACAAGTAGCGCTCGCGGAGTGAAAAGATAGTGGTTGAGAGCCATGCCAATGGTACCGCTCTCGTGCCCACTGAAGGCGGACGGGACGGGCGAGCTTCTTATACAGTTGACAACAGGCGATGTCACCGCCGACGAGCATAAGGGGGAGCCAGGGGTGACTTGCGTAGATGCATTCATGACGAAGAAGGGCGCAGCATCCAAGGTGAAGTCGGGCGGAACCAGCTGGAAACGCTGAAAATCGGGGGCAATGTTGCTATTCATTATGGTTGATACCCAAGCAAGCCAGGAGACGAGTAGCGCTCGCGGAGTGAAAAGATAGTGGTTGAGAGCCATGCCAAAAGTACCACTCTCGTGCCCACTGAAGGCGGACGGGACGAGCGAGCTTCTTATACAGTTGACAACAGGCGATGTCACCGCCGACGAGCGTAAGGGGGAGCCAGGGGTGACTTGCGTAGATGCATTCATGACGAAGAAGGGCGCAGCATCCAAGGTGAAGTCGGGCGGAACCAGCTGGAAACGCTGAACATCGGGGGCAATGTTGCTGTTCATTATGGTTGATAACCAAGCAAGCCAGGAGACGAGTAGCGCTCGCGGAGTGAAAAGTTAGTGGTTGAGAGCCATGCCAACGGTACCGCTCTCGTGCCCACTGAAGGCGGACGGGACGGGCGAGCTTCTTATACAGTTGACAACAGGCGATGTCACCGCCGATGAGCGTAAGGGGGAGCCAGGGGTGACTTGCGTAGATGCATTCATGACGAAGAAGGGCGCAGCATCCAAGGTGAAGTCGGGCGGAACCAGCTGGAAACGCTGAACATCGGGGGCAATGTTGCTGTTCATTATGGTTGATACCCAAGCAATCCAGGAGACGAGTAGCGCTCGCGGAGTGAAAAGATAGTGGTTGAGAGCCATGCCAACGGTACTGCTCTCGTGCCCACTCAAGCGTAAACAATAATATTCTCGACATCAACTGTCAGTCTTGCTCTGACTATGTAACTTGTCTACTCAGCTATGGTTTTTCTTCCCTAATACACACTCCAGCTAGGTGTGATTTTTCAGGCTCTTCCACGCTGATTGATCACATCTTTTTCTTCATTCGATTCTGATTCTCATTGTTCTTCTGGGGTTATCGATTGTTCCATCACTGATCATTACCCCTTGTTTTCTTGCCTAGGTACAGGAGCAGTTAGCAATTCTAAAAGATATGTTAAATCTTCGTTCAACAAAATACAGTTTATTCACCAGGTTCAAACCACAAACTGGGATGACGTATATATGGAGGGTTGTCCTGAGAAGGCATTTTCCATGTTCCATTCCAGAATCACTAAATACATTGATCAGTGTACTTACTACTTATTCACAAGTCACACATTGATATTCTACTCCAAGAAACCCTTGGATATCAGATGCCATGTTGCGTTCCATAAAATAGAAAAAATAATATTCACAAAAAAAGTAAATCACAGCCGATTAACATAAATTTTAAAAATCGCTTCCGTGCATATCCAAACATTCTTTCGACCGTTCTCAGGCGCGCAAAACGAGGCTAATATGAAAACAAAATACTTGAAAACGGAAACGATACCAGGCGTAACTGGAAACTAATTAGACAGTTTCTTAATATGAAAGAGTCTGATCCGGGCATCAAAAGAATTGTCCTCAATGATCATGAACACACCAAGGATACTGATATTGCTCATGAATTTAGTGAACATGTTGTTGTTTCGGATAACGAGTCCTCCAGCTAATGCAGTGCCTAGTATATCGCGTAGCTTATACTCATTTTATCTTCGTCCTGTTTCACCGCATGAAGTCTACAATGTTATTTGTTCCTTAAAATCAACTGGGCCTGGCCTTGATTCTTTCAGACTAGCTCATATGAAGCTTGTTTCTGCTGATATCTCACTTGTCCTTGCTGATATTATTAACAAAATGTTCCGTGATGGGGTATTTCCTAACTCACTTAAAATTGGTAAAATTTCTGTCTTCAAAAAAGGCAATCGTGAAAATATTAACAATTACCGTCCCATCTGTATATTGCCATTTTTTTAGCAAGGTTATTGAAAAACTTATCTATACCCGCCTCATAAACTACCTAAATAAGTATAGGCGTATTAGTCGCCTCCAATTTGGGTTCAGACATGGCTACTCAGCCGAGTTAGCGCTAGTTCACTTAACTGACAAAATCAAGCAAGCCATTGACCAGGGACTAATTGTAGGGACTATATTTATTGATCTTACTAAGGCGTTTGACACACCAAATCATTGCATCTGTTTAAATAAACTAGAGCAATTCGGCATTACCGATCCACCTCTCGAACTGCTCCACTGCTACTTGTCTAATCGTTCCATAGTTGTCTGTATAAATGATCATTACTCTACCAATAAATTAATTACCAGTGGTGTTCCTCAGGGTTGCATTTTAGGTCCGTTGTTTTTCTTATTATTCATAAATGACTTACCTAATATACTGACCGATTCAGACTGCCTATTATATGCCGACGACACCACATTATACTCATCTCAGCACACACTAAGCGCTCTGCAAGCTACACTCAATACTGACCTCTCCAACGTCCACACATGGTGTTCCCTAAACCAACTGCGTATAAATCCAGTTAAGACAACGTTTGTCCTCTTCCATAGTCCACCGAAAGTATTAGTAAATCCTATAACAATTTCTTTGAATAACTATGTACTACCGATATCTTAAAAAGGGAGATTTCTTGGTGTTAATTTTGACAAACACCTAAAATACCACTGCCATGTCAATTCATTACTGCACAAAGTGTCATTTGGTATTCGTGTTCTCATCGAAGCACGTGCATACTTTGCACCACCTATTCTTACTTCGTTATATCATGCATATATAGGTAGCCATTTAACATACTGTTTATCTACATAGGGAAACGCATATCCTACTCACCTCAAGCCTTAAGAACGCCTCCAAAACCAAGCATTGAAGCTCATGACATTTACACCACTGCGATGTCATTCCCTGCCTCTTTACCAACTTCTTCGTATCCTACCCCTTTGGTATTTATTTCAATATAAGTTATCGATTCTCATGTTTCGCTTCATTCATCTTGACATACCTATGGACGTCCTTTCTTTGTGTCACATCGTTAATTCATACAACACAAGGTTTTCTGAACAGAATAGCCTCCTTTAAACGAAAAATAAAGATAAAATTGTTAGAAGAGCTGCTTTCTCTGTGATTTTTTTCTTGCCGATTTTCCTTTTAGTCCTTGTCTTTTCTGCGGACGCGTGTTTTCTGGTATTTTGCGGGAATTTCTACTACGTATAAATTTCTTCACTCTTATGGTTCATATAGATTTTAAATAAATACGTTCGTGTTGTATTGCTTTAAGTTCAGAAGTTAAACTATCTTCATAATCTGTTTTTATGCCTTTGTTAGCTTATCAAATGAAATAAACTTTTTATGGCATTTCTTTATTTTTATTGTATTACCTTGCTATTTTGTTTTTATATAACATTCTGATTTTTGTTAAGTCGTAATCGCTTGTAGGATGAATCCTGCTGCTGTTTCTGTAGTATATCGTATGCATTGTAAAACAGGAGGTCCCCCTGACAGTTCTACTTTGGGACCTCCTAATGTACTACCTAAGATGTATGTTTTCTTTTTTTTTTTTTTTTTTGCTCTTGCGCTATCAATAAACTTCAAACTTCAAAAGCACTGCCCGATTTGTCTAGAGTAACTGTAAAGACAGTTGGATGGCGTTCTCGGACGTACCTATAGCTACAGCATTATGGAGTAAGCATAAAGACGGCATCAATTCTGAAGCGAGTAAAGCATGTACTTAGGTGTAAAGCATGCTTATGCGCTATGTATCCTGGCAAAAAACAGGGAAGAATTAGTGAGAAACGTCGGACGTTCTTCCATAAAAGCTCTGCCCGATTTGTCCAGAGTAACTGTAACGAAAGTTGGATGGAATTCTCGGACGTACCTTTAGCCTTATGGAATAAGCATAAGGAAGGCATCAATTCTTACGCGAGGGAAGCATGTAGTTGGCTGTTCAGCGTGCTTATTCCCGACGTACCATAACATAAAACAGGGCAAAATCAAGGAGAAACGTCCGACGTACTTCCAAAAACGACTGGCCGATCTGTCTGACATACTTGTAAGAAAATTTGAAGGGAGATGTCGGACGTACCTTTGGCCACAGCCTTACGGAAAAAAAAAACGTAAGGAAGGCATCAATTCAGACGCGAGGGAAGCATGTATTGTAAGCACTATTAACGTACTTCGTCCTTTTCATTTGCACATAGCCATCATCACCTTCCCTGTTCTTCTACTTCTTCGCGCATGAGCTGGGGCGTTTGCTTTTTGGAATAAAAAGCGCTTGACAGCTCGGGCGGTCTCGGTCTTATAAAGTGGTGGAGGTACGTCAAGACCCCGACGTCCTCTCGCGTTCCCGTCCTCCCTGGAGCTACGTTCCGGTCGCCGCGTGCGCCCGGTTACCCCTACTATGATGGACACTTCCAACCCCGGCTCTTCCGGCGCCTCTAACCCTACCGCACAAACGACTCCACCTGCGGTTCCCTCTTGGACTGTGACGTGCCCTCAACGCGATCCCCCTGTCTTTGCGGGACGCCGCGGTGATGACGTCGACGATTGGATCGACAACTACGACCGCGTGAGTTCTTGCAATAAGTGGACCGATACCCAGAAATTGCGGCACGTCGCATTCTACTTGACCGGTGTTGCACAGATGTGGTATTTCAATCATGAATCCGACATCTCGGATTGGTCCACGTTTACCGCCAAGCTGCGGCAAGTCTTCGCTTCCTCGTCTAGCCGTGCAGAAGTCGCCAAGCAGAAGCTGGGCACGCGCCTCCAACTTCCGGAAGAGTCGTACACCTCATACATAGAGGATGTCTTGGCTCTGTGCCGCCGTGCGAACCCTAGCATGACGGAAGCCGAACGCGTGCGACACATATTAAAAGGCATTGGGTCTGTCGCGTTCAACGCCTTAATCGTGCAAAATCCGGCTTCTGTCCAAGACATCACTGCCACGTGTCAGCGCCTGGACAAGATGCAGTCTCTTCGTCTTCAACATGACAGTAGCGATCCTCAGATTCCCCATTCTTCAGATCTCCGTGCTCTCATCCGCACCATCATCCGCGAGGAGCTTCAAATATTAGACCTGAGGCGTTCACCTACTGCCTGTGCCCCAACCCCCACCTTCGACTTGCGCGAGGTCGTAAAGCAGGAGTTGACAGCGATGACTACACCCACGACGCATCTTGCTCCGGTAGCGCGCCCCTCACCTACCTACGCGGATGTTGCTTCGCTCCCCACCCCTACCGTGACCTCCGTGCCTCCTGACGTTACCTATGACCATTTGGCCACGATGGGAACCAGAGCACTTGCTGCGCCATCCTACCCTCAGTGGCGTCCACCTCGTCCGGTTTGTTTTTACTGTGGTATACGCGGCCATATATCTCGCTTCTGCCGCCGCCGCCAGCAGGATGAAAGACGAGGCTATGCTGAGCACGAGAGAGACCGCACTCGCCGACCAGACTCCTACTATCCCGGTTCGTACTCGTTCCCTCAGCAGCGTTCACCGTCTCCTCCAGTTGCTCCCAATCTGCCTCATAGTTCCCGTTCGGCCAGACGTCGTTCTCCTTCGCCTTACCGGCGCTCTACATCGCCGCTTCGTCCCACTTCCCATCTTGCCGACCAGCACTCGGAAAACTAACTGTTGCAGTTTTTGGAGGGGAAACTGCTTCCTATCGGTCTTCAAAAATTCCTCCTGTTCGCCCGGCCAACATGCTTTATGTAACTGTTGAAGGTCTTCCCGCGTCTGCTCTCATCGATACCGGTGCCGCCGTTTCTGTTCTTCGTAGTGATCTGTGTTCACGGCTCCGGAAAGTGAAAACGCCTTATCTTGGACCTATTTTGCGTGGTGCTAATAATGCATTCATACACCCCGACGGACAGTGTACTGCTCGTGTTTTCATCGACGGCATTCGCCACCACATTGAGTTTATCGTGCTTCCAACGTGTATCCATGAACTTATCTTGGGTTGGGACTTCCTACATTCTGCTTCAGCCGTCATTTCATGTAGAGAGGAAGTTGTCCACATCGCGGATACAGCGCTTGCACCTGTTACAGATTCTTCACCTTCATGCGTGAATTTGGCCATTGATGAAGACTACGTCCTGCGTCCTGGTCACGAAGACGTTGTATCCGTAACATCCCGGCAGATCGCCGACGGAGACGCTCTAGTCGCCCCTTCTTCCCGCTGTACTTCTCGTGGAATCCTCATTGCCGCCTGTCTCGTCCGGTTTTCACGTGGCCGCGCCCTTCTGTCTGCCTGCAACACGACCCCAGATCCTATGATGCTGCCCAAAGGGATGACTGTGGCAACGCTCGCCGACACTCAACCTATCTCTATAGTCACGCTTTGCCCTTCTTCATCGCCAGCACCTACCGCAGGTTTGGATGATTCCTTCCCTCCCCCAGCCGTTCTTGGTTCTGACCTAACCGCCGCGCAGTCCGAAGCCTTACTGGCGGTCTTAGCGAAGCACAAAGCCTGTTTCGATAGCTGTTCCCCTGTGTTGAGCCAAACTTCTGTGGCTTTACACCGCATCGAAACCGATGGTTCCGCTATCATACGACGACGCCCCTATCGTGTCTCGCCGTCCGAACGGAGGGTCATTGAACAACAGGTTGCTGACATGCTTGCGCGGAAGATAATTAGACCTTCATCTAGTTCCTGGGCTTCTCCCGTGGTTCTGGTAAAGAAAAAGGATGGCTCCGTTCGCTTTTGCGTCGACTATCGAGTGCTGAATAAGATCACACGCAAGGACGTATATCCAATACCTCGAATCGACGATGCTTTGGACACGGGCAAGGGGCGGAATATTTCTCCAGCCTTGATCTTCGATCAGGCTATTGGCAAATTCCGATGAACGAGACTGACAAAGAAAAGACCGCATTGGCTACACCAGACGGACTTTATGAATTTAACGTGATGCCTTTTGGTCTTTGTAACGCTCCCGCCACATTTGAGCGCATGATAGATAACGTACTTCGTGGACTAAAATGGAAGACCTGCCTCTGTTATCTGGACGATATTGTCATCTTTTCGTCTAACTTCAGCCAACATCTTCATCGATTAGACGAAGTTCTCAAGTGCCTGGCAAATGCTGGTCTCCAGATCAATACAAAAAATGCAAATTTGCAAGCAAGACTATAAAAGTATTGGGCCACGTCGTCTCAAAAGATGTTAGGTGTTCAGCGTGCTTATGCCCTATGTATCCTGCCATGAAACAGGGAACAATCAATGAGAAACGTCGGACGTCCTTCTATAAAAGCACTCCCCGATTCGTCTGGAGTAATTGCAAAGAAAGTTGGATGGACTTATCCGACGTGCCTTTAGCCACAGTCTTATGGAAAAGCACAAGGAAACCATAATTCTTAAGCGAGGGAAGCATGTATTAAGCTGTTCAGCGTACTATTTCCCGGCGTACCGTAGCATAAAGCAGGGGAAAATGAATGAGAATCGTGGGACGTACTTCCAACAAAGACTGCTCGACCTATCAGACGTACATGCAAGAAAATTTGAAGGAAGATGTCAGACGTACCTGAAGCCACAGCCTTATGGAAAAAGCATAAAGAAGGCAACAATTCTGAAGCGAGGGAAGCATGTATTTATGTGCAAAGCATGCTTATGCGCTACGTATTCTGGCATAAAACAGGGAAGAATTAATTAGAAACGTCGGACGTACTTCCATAAAAGCACTGCCCGATTCGTCTAGAGTAACTGTAATGAAAGTTGTAGGGAGTTGTCGGAAGTACCTTTATTCACAGCATTATGAAAAAAGCATAAGGATGATGATGATCGATGGGTTTTAGTGACGCAAAGGCATCTTTGGCCAAAGAGCGCCAAGTCTATTGATACATTCAATGATTTATAATATAAATACAAAAGTCGTAAAAGAATGGAAAGGATGTTGAAGTGTGCTATACAAAGGGGTGAAAATCTCGTAGTGACAAAGGTGTAAAAGGCCTAGTTAAACAATGGTGTTACTGTTATATGAGGCATTTCAACTGTGCATGGGTTATAAAAAGATATCGGTGACTATGAGCGATCACTTGTTATGTTATATGCTATGTATACGTTATGTAGATAATTTGTAGCTTTCAGTGTGTATAAAAGATAAATATTTGCGTCGAAGCCATCAGCAAAGTACTTTTACCATGCGAAAAAGCTGCGAGACCTCGAGACATTCAATACCTCAGGCTCCTCACGTATGTGATGGAGCATGGTGGTTTGGATTGTAGTACACAGTGTTTAAGAACTGGACGTCGGCGAGGTATTTAAAAACTCTTTTGACACTACACATAGGTCATGGGATAAAAATAATGCAAGGTGAGACGGTATGTTATGTGTGTAAAGTTCTCTAAAATGCTGTACTCTTGTTTAGTGAAGTCTTGGACATTCAATTAAAATGTGCCGGACAGTGAGTTGTTCTCCACATTCTCCGCATATGGGTGGTTGTGTGCCTGTTAACAGGTATATGTGTGTTGCGTGTGTGTGTCCTATACGTAGCCTGCACAGTGTGGTTTCTGTTAGTCTTGTGACTTGTTGCTGGAAAAATTTGCCTAGTTGTGGTTTAATTGCATATAATTTGTTTTCCGTTTCTTTATACCATTGGGATTTCCAGTGCTGGCGTAGGCGGTTACGGGCGCAAGGTTTAATATCTCGACTAGGGACCTCAGTAACTTCAATGTCACCACGTAGAGCAGCTTCTCTAGCACTCTGCCGTCTCATTTCCTGCTATGCCACAATGCCCCGGTACCCAGCATACCACGAGAGAAAGTTCTTCATTGTAAGCGTTATAAAGGCATTATAGCAGGTGATTAAGAACAAGGTTGTCTCCCACCTTTCCCGAAGCTCGTGCAGTTACGACACTTGGCGCATCTGTGTAGACAACAGCTATTTGTATCCTATGTTGTGTACGATTCACAGCCAGTCGAATACCATATGCTTCCGCAGTGAATATGCTGCAACTTGTATTAAGAGTTCTTGAAATATTGTCACCCAGCTAGTATAGCTAGAATAGTTGGCCAGCAACAGATAGGCAAAAAAACACGTCAGCCTTTAATAATGGCTGGACCTCGGAGAGCACGCGCGCAACCACGAACTTCGTCGTTCTCGCCTCAAGGGGCCAGTGTCACCACGTGCCAACTTATTTCGCGTCATTGCTCCCCCTCTCAAAGGCGACCGAACCGGTCGCTTCAAGGGCATGGGGCGAGCAATATTGGCAAGAGTGCCAACATGGAAAGAAAAAAAAACGTACAGGAATGTACACAATGCTGAAGCGGTTTGTGAGGGTTGCTTGCGTAGTACGGCTTCATCCGTATTACGTGGACGACTTCAGCACGGGGACGGCGTCGGTTCGAACTAGGATCAGAGCTTTGAGGCACCACCTCATAGTTCACATCACTGATTCGGCTTACAACTTCGTAGGGGCCGAGCGGCGCAACAATTTCTCCGAAAGCCCACGGTGTCGGATAGGTGTCCACACCCACACGCGGTCGCCTGGTGAGTACTGGACGTTCCGTCGGGTCCGGTTGTAACGGCAGGCGTCGGTATTCTGCTGGGTGCGGATGCGATTCCGAGCAAGCTGGCGAGCTTCATCTGCTTTCTCGACGAACTCTTCAGTGGTGTCATTCCTTGTGGTTCCGTGGTCTACCGGGAGCATGGCGTAAAGGGGGTTGTAACGCGACGTCCGTAAACGAGCTCGAATGGTGTAAACTCAGTGGTCTCCTGCACAGCGGTTTTGTAAGCAAACGTCACGTATGGCAAAATTTCATCCCATGTCTTGTGTTCCACATCAATGTACATAGATAGCATGTCGGCCAATGTTCTGTTCAGGCGCTCTGTTAAGCCGTTAGTCTAGGGATGATAGGCTGTGGTCCTTCGGTGGTCAGTATGCGTCAGCGTGACGACTTGTTGCAACAACTACGCTGTAAACGCTGCACCGCGATCAGTAATGAGTACAGCGGATGCACCGTGACGAAGCACGATGTTGTGGACGAAGAAGCTGGCGACTTCAGCTGCAGTTCCCCGAGGCACAGCTTTTGTCTGCGCATAGCGAGTTAAATAATCGGTTGCCACGATTGTCCACTTGTTTTGCAAGGAAGACGTGGGGAACGGACCAAGAAGGTCCATTCCGACTTGCTGGAACGGCGCCGGAGGCGGATCCGAAGGCTGAAGGAGGCCGGCAGGCTTGACAGGTGGGACTTTACGCCTCTGACAGTCACGGCACGTTCGCACATAGCGCTGAACCGACGAAAATAGGTGTGGCCAATAGTATTTCTGCCGTATGCGCGCTAATGTCCGCGCGAAGCCTAAGTGGCCGGCATAGGGATCGTCGTGACACGCCTGTAAAACTTCCTCGCGCAGCGCCGTCGGAACGACGAGAAGGAGCGTTTCTTGGCTGTTCTCGAAATATTTCTTGTACAGCACATCGTTCCGCAGGCAGTACGATGTCAATCCTCGTGAAAGTGGGCGTGGGACAACAACGTCAGCTCCCTCGAGATATCGGATGACTGGAAGCAGTTCAGAGTCTGCACGTTGGTAGTCAGCCATGCGCGCCACGTCGACGACAACAAGAAACGGCAAATCTAGCTCCAAGTCGGAGGATGTCAAGGGAATAGGAGAACGTGACAAGCAGTCAGCGTCGCTATGCGTACGGCCCGATCTGTAGACAACAGTCCTGTCGTATTCCTGGAGACGGAGGCTCCAACGAGCGAGGCGACCTGATGGGTCTCGTAGATTGGCAAGCCAGCAGAGCGAATGGTGGTCACTGATCGCTCGAAATGGCCGGCCGTATAAGTAAGGTCGGAACTTGCTGATGGCCCACACGACTGCTAAACATTCTTTTTCGGTGGTTGAATAATTAGCTTCAGCTTTTGTGAGACTACGGCTCGCGTACGCAATTACACGTTCTGCGCCGTCTTGCCATTGAACCAGAATAGCCCCGAGTCCTACGTTGCTTGCGTCTGTGTGAATTTCAGTTGCCGCGGTGTCATCAAAATGCGCCAGCACTGGAGCGGATTGAAGGCGTTTGCGCAATTCGGTGAAGGCCTGCTCTTGGTCTTCCGTCCACGCAAAGGGCACATCTTGTCGCGTCAGTCTCGTGAGAGGTTCTGCAATCCTCGAGAAGCCTTCAACGAAACGGCGGTAGTAAGCGCAGAGGCCCAGGAACCGCTGAACAGCCTTCTTGTCTTTAGGGTGAGGAAACTCGGCAACGGCAGCGAGCTATTCTGGGTCTGGTCGTACTCCTTGGGAGCTGACCACGTGGCCTAAAAACTTTAGTTCCCGGAAGCCAAAGTAACATTTTTCAGGCTTGATGGTGAGGTTTGTCTTTCGTATTGCGGTAAGGACACTTCGTAGTCGAGTGAGATGTTCATCGAACGTGCTGGAAAACACAACAACGTCGTCTAGTTACACTAGACACGTCTGCCACTTTAATCCGACGAGTACAGTGTCCATCATTCGTTGAAACGTAGCAGGAGCGGAACAGAGACCGAAAGGCAGGACTTTAAATTCGTATAGCCCGTCGGGAGTCACGAAGGCGGTTTTTTCACGGTCACGCTCGTCCACTTCGATTTGCCAGTATCCTGACTTTAGGTCTAACGAAGTAAAGAACTCAGCATGGCGCAGACGGTCCAAAGCGTCATCGATCCGTGGCAGGGGGTAAACGTCGCGTTTGGTGACTCGGTTAAGCCGACTGTAGTCAATGCAGAAGCGGAGCGTGTTGTCTCTCTTTTTTACTAGTACGACAGGCGACGCCCACGGACTTGTCGACGGCTCGATGACGTCATCATTGAGCATTTCTTCAACTTGACGCTTAATCGCCTCCCGCTCCATAGGTGACACGCGGTATGGGTGCTGACGAACAGGCCGCGCCGACTCCTCTGTAACTATCCGGTGTTGCATAATGGAGGTGCGCTGGACTTTAGATTCTGTGGAAAAACAGCCAGAGAATTCTGTCACTAGGCCCAGTAGCTGATCCTTCTGTACATCTGCTAGGTCAGCATTAATGTGGACGCGGGTACTCAGGCTGGCGTGAGTTGTTGCATCTGGTGAAGTCACTTGTAACGTGCCGACGTCGGAGAAGTCAGCAATGTCGTTCAGAAAGGCCACAGCTGTACCTTGAGGGACGTGCTGATACTCATGGCTGAAGTTTGTCAACAAAACTTGCGAGCACTTATTTTGTATTCGAACAAGGCCCCGGGCGATGCAGATGTGTCTTTCGAGCAACAGTGGGATATTTGCCTCGGCAATACCCTCATAGTCGTCGAATGCGTAGCAGGTTACGAGGGTCAATACGCTGCTCCTTGGCGGCATCGTGATGTTCTCGTCGACAATCCTCAAGGCGTTGACATACGTGTCGTCAGTGCTGCTCCCTGCTAAGGCATGCGCCGTTGAAAACGTTACCAGGGACTTCTGTAAGTTTATAACGGCTCCATTAGCCTGCAGAAAGTCCATTCCCAGAATTAGGTCCCTCGAAGAGCTTGGGAGGATAACGGAATCTCCGAGCTACGTAAACCCACGAATGCTCACTCGCGCTGTGCATCTTCCTACCGGGGTTAGCAGATGGCCTCCTGCAGTGCGAATCTGCGACCCAGTCCACTTTCTTCAGCTTGCAGGCAAGGTCCATGCTCATAACTGAGGTGTCCGCTCCAGTGTCAATTAACGCTGTTATTTCTTCGTCGTCTACGGTGACGGGAATGTTCGACGTTATTACCTCTCGTACGGTGTTTGACTGTGTCTGTACGTCTGCGTCGTTCTGTTTTCGTCATTGTCGTCGTAGTGGAGGATCTTGCGCAGAGTCGACGTCAGCGGCCTCACCTCCGGAGGTCGCTGAACTCAGTTTTCCCGAGCCGCCGGGCTAGGCGAGCGGCGTCTGAGAGCGCCGCGAGAGAAGGCTTGGCTTGGTGATGGTGACCTGTAACGAGCAGGAGACGACGAACTGGGCTCGTGCCATCGTTGATCACCATTGCGACGATTCGCGACGAAACTCTCTATTTCCGGCGGCCGCTCACCAGGTCGGGGACGAGGTGCATTTGGGTCGAATCCTCGGAGCCCCACATGACGATAAGGACACATTCTGTAGATGTGCCCGGCTTCGCCACAATGGTAACAAAGGGGCTTGTAGTCTGCGGTGCGCCAGACGTCGCTCTTCCTAGTTCTTGCTTCGGCGATGTGCGGTGTGCTGCGAGGCCTGAAGCTAACGTCCCATTGCTGAGCGGGGTGTACCATGCTATACGCACTTGAGGGTGGTGGACCGCGTACTGCTTCTGCGTAACTCATTTCAGGACGCGGTATCTGCTGTGGTGCCTCGTACTGTTCAGGAACATGGACGGCCTGTCGGACCTCGGCGCGCACCATTTCCGCAATGGAAAGTTGTCCCACAGAGGCAGCGGTCGTCTGCATCTTCTTCAGTTCCTCCTTGATGACAGCACTGATGAGTTCTCGCAAGGCGCCGACGTCGTTGCCGAGGGTAACGGCCGAGAGCTCCCTTGAAATCGCGGCGTCGCGCTTGTATTGCCTGGCCCGCTGTTGCAGGGCCTTTTCCATGGTGGTGGCTTCGTCGTGGAACTCTGCCACTGTCGTCGGCGGATTTCGAATGAGGCCGGCAAAGATTTCCTCTTTGACGCCGCGCATTAGGTGGCGCACCTTCTTTGCTTCAGTCATAAAGGAGTCCGCACGTCTGAAGAGCCGATTCATGTCTTCTACGTACGCCGTCACTCGCTCATTCGGGCCTTGAATTCTCGACTCCATTGCTAACTCCGCCCTCTCCTTCCTGTCCGCCCTGGCGAAGGCATTGAGGAACTGCCGACGAAATTCTTCCCATGACGTCAGTGTCGCCTCGTGGTTCTCAAACCATATTTTAGCGGAATCTTCAAGAGCGAAGTACACGTATCGAAGCTTACGCTCGTGGGTCCAGTCGTTTACGTTGGCGACCCGGTCAAAATGGTCAAGCCAGTCGTCGGCGTCCTCTGAAGCACTCCCGTGGAAATGATTTGGCGACCGGATCTGATTGACGACCACGTGTGATGCTGCAGTAGCGGCAGGAGGTGGTTGGTTCGTCATTATACTTCGTTCGGGTAGCAGACCGTGCTGTGGCTGGAGTCCCTGAAGACGTCGGCTGGTACGTACGTGCACAGGGGTAAGCTCGGCCGAACTACTCGCCGGGTTTGGTCTGGGGTACGCTCCGGAGATCTTAACATCGACCGTACCCAGCACCTCCACCAGAAATGTCACCCAGCTAGTATAGCTAGAATAGTTGGCCAGTGTAACGTGTAGCAAGCTGGCAACGCTGTACATGCCACAACTGTATAAAAGCATGCTGCTGATAATAAACGTCACTGGCTGCCGAGACACTGACGCACGTGTGCAATCAGTCCGATACATGGTGTCAGAAGTGGCCGGCCCGCGTCGACGCCCACTACGAGAGCCATGACAGAGCTTCCGCCACCGGAGCCACTGCGACTGGGCGACAATGTTCCCGACAACTGGCTGAAGTTCAAGCAGCGCATACAGCTTTACTTTTCCGCCACCGAGCCACAGGAACCGCAGAAGCCACGCAGCAAGGCGCAGAAAGCAGCTATTTTTCTTCATCTCGCCGGGCAGGAGGCCATCGATGTATTCAACACCTTGAACATCAGCGAACAGGACAAAGTCGACTACGACAAGCTGGTGGAAGCTTTCGAAGCCTACTGCCTGCCGCAAAGCAACGAGACGTATGAGAGGTACGTGTTTCGCAGCAGAGTGCAAGCGGATGGCGAGCCATTCGAGCAATTCTACAGGGACCTACGGTTGAAGGGTAGGAGTTGCAATTTTGGCACACTACAAGACTCAATGTTGCGGGACCAGATAGTTTTCGGAACTGCAAGCAAAAACCTGCGAGAAAAGCTGTTAGCCAAGAAAGACTTAGCCCTTGAGGCGGCCGTAGAGGGAGCAAAAGCAGAGGAAGTTGCACTTGCACGTAGTAGAATATGGGGCGAGGAAAAGAGTGTTGCTGCAGTAAAGAACGTCAAGGACAAACACCGGGACAGATACCAAGGAAAAAGCAGATGCAGCTTTTGCGACAAAGTGCACAAGGTTAGACAATGCCCAGCTTTTGGTAAAACGTGTGCCAAATGCAACAAGCTAAACCATTTCGCTGTGTGTTGCAGAATGAAACCGCCAAGGGTAGACAACGTAGCACAGCAAAGCGACGTAACGCAGGACAGTGATAGTGATTTCGACGTGCTCGAAATTTTCGCGGCTGGCAGCAGCAGCATCGATAAGTCAAAGCGGGACTGGCTTGTCATTACTCGCATCCTTGACCATGACGTAAAGCTGAAAGTTGATACGGGTGCTCAGGCGAACTTGATTCCGCTCTGCGTATTCGAAACATTGAATGCCCGAGAGCGTCCACAACAAACAAAGGCCATTCTTCACAGTTACGAAAGAAACGAAATTAAGCACGTTGGAAAGGTCCGCCTCCTTGTTCAGCTAGGATCCCAGAGTCACCCTGTCGATTTCTTCGTCGTGAAAAAAGGAAGACAGGCTATACTGGGGCTTGAAGCGAGTAAGCAGTTTGGCTTGGTGAACGTTAACCAAGTTCATGACGTTAAAGGTGAAAGCGAACTGTCTAAACGCATACAACTCGAGTTTAAGGACCTGTTCACAGGTATTGGCAAGCTGCAACGGGAATACAGAGTGACCTTGAAGGACGACGCCCGTGCAGTAGCAGAACCGGCAAGGCGTGTTCCCCTCGCACTGCGGCCCCAGCTCAAGGAAGAACTGGACCGCTTGGAAGCAGCTGACATCATCACGAAAGCTCGAGAACCATCTGACTGGGTGAGCCCACTGGTAGTTGTCCGCAAAAAGAACGGAAAGTTGCGCATTTGCATGGATCCCAGAAACTTGAATGAAGCAATAAAGAGGGAGCATTTCCAACTGCCACGCAGGGAAGAGATTGAGAGCGAGCTTGCGGGCGCGAAGTATTTCAGCAAACTGGATGCAAACAGCGGCTTTTATCAAATCCCGCTAGACGCAAAAACTTCGAGAATCTGCACGTTCAGTAGCCCTTTCGGGCGTTACCGGTTTCTACGGCTACCATTTGGGATAGTTTCGGCTCCGGAAGTCTTTCAGAGGACGATGACGGAAATATTCGACAGCTTGCCTGGCGTACGTGTTTACGTGGATGATATCATTATATGGGGAGCCACGTTGGAAGAGCATAACAAAAGGCTGTATAACACTTTGAATGCTGCTCGCGCCGCTGGTTTAACGCTTAACCGGGATAAGTGCATGTTTGCAACGTCACAGATCGACTTCATGGGTGACAAAATCAGCGCTGCTGGAATTGAACCAAACGATAACCTAGTGAAATGCATAGCGAAGTGCCCGACGCCGTCAAACAAAAAAGACCTGCAGAGACTCTTGGGTGCTGTGAACTATTTTTCCAAGTACCTGCCAAACCTGGCCAAGCGAACCAACGCACTTCGCGCCTTGCTGCGAGAAGATGCCATCTTCGAATGGACAGCAGCACACGACAGAGAATGGGCAACTTTGCGCGAAATGCTTACGCAAGCCCCTGTCCTTGCAATATATGATGCTTCACTACCAACAAAGCTATCCGCCGATGCATCGGCCTTCGCTATAGGAGCTGCCCTTTTTCAAAGACACGGCGATGAATGGCGTCCGGTAGGCTATTCGTCCAAAATGTTAACAGACACGGAGCGCAGGTACGCGCAGATAGAGAAGGAGGCCCTGAGTATTGTGTTTGGTTGCGAAAAGTTCAGCGAATTCGTTGTGGGCAGACAGATAATCATCGAAACCGATCACAGTCCCTTGATAGCAATTTCTAAAAAAGGGCTTGGTGATATACCGCCAAGACTGCAAAGGCTTTTCTTGCGCATGTTAAAGTACGATTATCAATTGCAGCACGTATCCGGGAAGAAGTTGATAATAGCAGACATGCTTTCCCGCATTCAGGGGCAATATTCGCCTGAAGAATTTTCTGAAGACGTTGAAATTCATGCTACAAGCACTTTGTCTGATCTAGTAAGTCCGAAGACTATGGCAGAATTAACTGATGCCACCGCAACAGACCGTGAACTACAGATGGTGATAAGAAGGCTAGAAGCGTCTCAGCCCATCGACGGTGAGCTTAAAAGATGCGCAAACGAGCTATCTGTTGTCAGGGGCATACTGCTTAAAGGAACAAAAGTTGTCATTCCCACTTCAATGCGTAAGGAAATGTTGCAGCGCCTGCACTTGGGAATTGGAAAGTGCAAAGCACGAGCGCGACAGCTCATGTACTGGCCTCGAATGAATGACGATATAACTGCTTTGATTGAGCGGTGCCCTTCCTGTCAAGTGCATGCTTACAGACAAGCCGACGAACCATTGCTTCTACGGGATACGCCTGATAATCCATGGGACCGAGTAGGAGCAGACTTGTTTGAATATGCCGGAAGACATTATATTGCTGTATATGATTCGTACTCAAATTTTCCGGACTTCGAGGAACTTCAAGAAACGACTGCAAGAGCAGTAGTTAGCAAGCTATCCTGCATTTTTGCTCGATACGGCATACCCAAACAGCTCTGTACGGATGGAGGACCGCAGTTCACTGCGAAAGAGTTCAAAGATTTTTCACGGATGTTTGACTTTGAACATGTTATTTCCAGCCCCCACTTTCCTAGATCAAATGGCCTTGCTGAGAAAGGAGTCCAGATCATCAAAAGATTGCTAAAGAAAGCAGGATCAGCGAGCGACCTCTGGCTGGGACTATTAAACTACAGAACCTCGCCGCTCGAAGACGGCAGGTCACCAGCAGAGCTGTTGATGCACCGAAACCTTCGTACACCACTCCCTGAATTTCGACTCTGTCCCGAGTCGCAGCCCGCCAAACATAAGCAGAACATGCAAAGAGGCCAGCTGCTGCCACCACTTGAAAAGGGTGATACTGTTCGAGTAATGGTCAATAGAAGTTGGCGCGTCAAAGCCAAGGTGCTTAAACTAGTGTTTCCGCGCTCGTACTTGGTTCTCACGGAAGAGGGAAGATTGCTTCGAAGAAACCGTCGAGACCTTAGGCGAACAGCGGAACCTTTCAACGAGCAGAACACGTGCCCGGTGGGTTCGCCATCGGAAAACAGTGCA
The DNA here is from genome assembly GCF_013339745.2 of Dermacentor silvarum. Lineage (NCBI taxonomy): Eukaryota > Metazoa > Arthropoda > Arachnida > Ixodida > Ixodidae > Dermacentor > Dermacentor silvarum. Next base: position 173,237,917 of record NC_051161.1, on the reverse strand, counting down.
ACGTCTGAGGGTTCACCTTCAGGAAGCAGTGCAACGCCATCGGAAAGCAGTGAAACATTTGTGGGCACGTCATCGGAAAGAAATGTATTTGCTGGGGGCTCGCCTCCCGAATCCGACGGCACAGCACAGGAGGAAGCGACGCCAGCAACTCTACAGGAGCAGCCACAGTTTCCAGATGAGGAGGCTGCCTCTACTAGCCTACCGCCTCTACCAGCCACCACCTCTACTAGCCCCAGCCCCGTGGTGCGCAGGTCGAGTAGGGAGAGACGACCACCCTGCCGACTGAACTACGATGAACAATTTCGCCAAACCAGTTGACTTGTTAAATGTTTCATTATTTGTTAATTTGTCAATAACAATGTTTTGTCTTTCAAAAAGAAGAGCGTGTAACGTGTAGCAAGCTGGCAACGCTGTACATGCCACAACTGTATAAAAGCATGCTGCTGATAATAAACGTCACTGGCTGCCGAGACACTGACGCACGTGTGCAATCAGTCCGATACAGCCAGCAACAGATAGGCAAAAAAACACGTCAGCCTTTAATAATGGGTGGACCTCGGAGAGCACGCGCGCAACCACGTCGTTCTCGCCTCAAAGGGCCAGTGTCACCACGTGCCAACTTATTTCGCGTCAATATTACAGCCGTGACGATGTGCAGCGCATGAGACTGCCTTGTGGCTCTTTGAGGCGTCCGTAAAATAGGACGTTGCGTTGTACTTGTCTTCCAGTGATAGGAAGTGTTGCATAATAGCCTCACGTGGCACGTTTTTCTTGTCAGGAGCTTTAAAGGACATGTCACGTAGAACTGGGCGGAGGCACCAGGGGAGCAATGAGATCACTACGCCCAGTTTCGTGGAGATCTGAGGAACTAAACCCAAGAGTTTCGGCAACAGTTGTGATAGCCAAAAAGAACGGCTGAGCTAGTGAACGCAGGCCTATTCGCGTACAGCTGTTCCGATGTTCGATTATTAGTGTCCTGCAAGGGCTAATATGTTGAGCTAATATTTGAGCTAATATGTTGAGGGCATATGTAATTCCTAAATATTGACGCAGTGGTGGGGCTTCTGCACCTCGGGACGGCACGCGCAAAGGTCGGCGCCATGAAAGACGATGAAGCGCGTCACCTGCTCGTTCTTCTTCTAGCCCGCCATTAAAGGGACGCGTCTATTTTTTCAAGCCTCCGTCTTCAGCCTCCGTTGCATTTTTCTGGTGGAGGTGCGGGGTACATGCTACCGCTTCCAGATCGAACCCCGTCTAGAAGCCCAGCACGAAGTCCCGTTGAGCTGACTCCAGTTCACGTACGAACAAGCCGTCGACTTCAAGGACTACCACCTGAGCACGAGCCCAACCGTGTCAGAAGGATGAGTACATCAGTTCCTTCTTCCTCAGCTGCACCGACCGAGGTCGTACTTAACCAGCCGCGAATCCCCAAATCCTTCCATGGGGACACCTTCGAGGATGTTGAAGACTGGCTCGATCACTTTGAGCGCGTCGCCGAATACAACGGCTGGACTCCGGCTGGACGCAACGCCTACTATGCCCTCGAGGACTATGCGCGGACATGGTGTGAGAACCGTGAAGCGGCTCTATCGACTTGGGACGAATTCCGACGGCAGCGATATGACGCTGAAGATCCTCCACTACGACGACAGCGCTATGACGAAATTGAGACGCAGAGAAATCAGTGCAGATCGGTGTCAGTATATTGCGACGCACCAGTTACCACAGATCATAAGCGGAAAGTTTGCATTTTTCCGGGGGGGGGGGGGGGGGGGGCTGGGGCCCGACCAGCTTTCCGAAACCTACCCGTATATATATATATATATATATATATATATATATATATACCCTCTGCTAACAATTTTCTGTTTCTGGCTTTATGGCGAAAGCAATTAAATCGATATATCAGGCAAATTGTCGCGGTTATCGTCGCCGTGATGCTCCGCATTAAATCCAAAAGCCATATACATGAGCGGCCCATACCCTGTGGGTGCGGACAAAAGCACGTACAGGGAGCCGAAAAGGTTGGCGGCTTGATGGGCATTATTTCCCACGCGCTCAATATTCGAGTTAGTTGTAGGTCACGTAATCAAATGCGAATGCGACGGAGAGCACGCGTCTTCTCCTCTAGCCCTGCCGTAGCTGTGAATGACTGTGCGCGGCTGACGCTTATGGGGCCCGCGTGCCATATCTAATTGTTGGTAATCGTTGGTGGATGCAATGATAAAGGGCAACCAGGGATGGCTGCTAACTTCATGCCTGCTGTCTTCCTTGCTGGGCTGTTTTTCTGCGCCCCTAGTGTTGCAGAGTTAAGAGACAGAGGTCATCGCAGATCACTCACAGAGGCCGTCAGTAGTGGTCCACTAGTTGTTACTAGTGGACATAAAAATAGACAGATGATGATGAATCTAATTTTCGGAGTTGCAGTGAATCACGCGGCTGTACGAACCGTTTGCCTCCGCTGCCGGCGTTCTTCACAATGCTTGCTTTGTAAAAGCGAGTGCTCGAGGTCATCCAGTGAGGTATTTACAGGTTTACATGGTCCATGCTTATATGTACACTATGTCCACTATGCTTACTATTTTAACTTTAGGTGAATGTTTACTACAATTTATATGGCCACTATAACTCGTGTAAGGGCCACACTTTTCCGTCGCGATTTTGACGAGCCTTTCATGGGACCGGGCCATGTGACCTCACTTTTCCAACTACGCGTATGAAATCCGCCGTAAACCTCCGCGATCGCCTCCTCTCGACATCCAGTAGCGACGCGCGAAAGTACGCTGCGCGCGACAATTCGCTGTTGAGCCCGATCAGAATGAACGCACGGGACGCGATTGCTTCTCAGTTGGATGTCTTTTTTTTTAATATTGGCTGTCAAGTTATGGGTGCGGAGCTTACACGGGTGCGATCCTTACACGGATTTACACGGCAAGAATCTTCCTTCGTGTAATTGTCTTCTACTTCGCTATCACTAATACTGCTTCGCCTTCCCGGCCAAACTGCACTCTTTTTTTATTTTTTTAGTACTTTGAGTCCGAGTATAAGCGCTGCTGCGCACGACTTCTAGACTTCTATTTATTCTCATTTTGAGTGAATCCAGCTTGGCATCATTTCGGTTACTGAGTGAATTCTATATACAATTAAGGTGTTTCAGCGAACAGTTTTCAAAATTTTTAAAGGTGGCCTGTGGCAGATAGTACAATTCTAGTTCATGAGCTCGTCTACTCGAAGAGGCGGGCATTACTTTTACAAAAAATGAAATGAATAATCGACTAATTAACAAAATTAACCAATTAGGTTTTACCTAATTACCTTATGGCCTGTGTTGCAATTTACAAATTCTAGCCATGGAGTGCGGATCCACTTTGAACAAATTCTCAGGCAAACCCCAGTGTCGAGATATTAATTCTATAACTTTGCGGAGAAATACATTGGCATGCCAGTCACTTTCTCAACAAAACGTCGTTTTATGCATCAAAGCACAAAAGTATGAAAAGAACAAATTATGGGATTTTACGTGCCAAAACCACGATCTGATTATGAGGCACGCCGTAGTGGAGGACTCTGGAATAATTTAGATCACCGGGGTTCTTTGAGGTGCACCTAAATCTAAGTATACGGGTGTTCTAGCATTTCGCCCCATCGAAATGCAGCCGCCATGGCCGTGATTTGATACCGCGACCTCATGCTTAGCAGTCCAACACCATAGACACTAAACAACCACGGAGGTTGAGCGCAAAAGTAACTGGAACGCCAATGCTTTCTCCGCAATTTTCGGATTATCTCGAAACTGGTGCCATCCTGAGAATTAGTTCCTAGAGCATCCGCCTTGCGAATTCCACGGCTAGAATTTGTAAATTGCAACACGGGCCATAAGTTACTATGTTACAAACCTAATTGGTGATTTTTTTAATTAGTCGATTATGCATTTCAATTTTTTGTGCAAGTAATGTCCACCTCTTCGAGTAGACCAGCTCATGAACTAGAATTGTGCTATCTGCCACAAGCAACCTTTGAAATTTTTTTGAAAGCGTTTACTGAAACACTCCGTATTTATGGCCTCTGCATGCAAGAAGCGATGTTTCCATCCCTAACGCGTAAAAGTTGTAAATAATTAGAAGAGCTTTTTTTCTTTTATTTTGTCGGCAGTCGTTAGCATTGCCTACTGGAAAGAGAATCTATATTGAGACACATGTCACTCACGTGCTTTTCACACGCCGTTGATAGAAGACTCTACCGAAGGGGTCACTGAAGTCTGCAGGTTTTTTTAAGGGTCAAAAAAGCACGCAAAGTAATTTGAATTGAGGTGAACATACATCAACATATTCATTTTCTAGGTATAGGCTATCCATTTAGTTGGATGCCTCCTTCTCTTTAAAAAATATAATAAACTTTGTCCTTTGTATATATTTAAATATATTGTGTCTGTGCGTGGTGTTCTCAAGGGAAATTTTTAAAAAATGTTACAGTGAGGAAACACGGATGAGGTAGCCGCCGATGGTGCTTCTAATGCTTTGTCCTCCTATTGTCAGCATTTGCCGAAATAAAGCGAAAGTATAAATTAAAAGCCGTGCACGTCCGCGCGAACAATGGTGCCGTAAGCTTTTAGCCACAACAAATGTGGAAATGTGGAGGCACCGCAAGAGAATCCTCAGGTTATGTGGGTAACAAAACTCCGGTAATGACATTTTAGGGGCGGGGGGAGGGGGGGGGGGCTCAGCCTCCCCAGGGAAATTCCGGAGGGGGCTCGAGCCCCAGAGCCCCCTCGTAGTCGGCGCCTATGCCATAGATGACCACGAAGTCACGGCGTTAATCGACACGGGTGCGGACACGTCTGTTATGAGCCAGAATCTCGCGCGTATACTGAACAAAGTTTCGACGCAATGGGCCGGAACCCAGATTCGTACTGCAGGAGGGCACCTCATAACTCCAGTGGGCCGCTGCACGGCCCGAGTCAAAATTCGGGGCTTCACGTACGTCGGCGACTTCGTCATTCTTCCGGAATGCTCAAAGGACCTTATACTCGGCATGGATTTCCTTCAGACGAATGGTGCCATCATCGACCTGCAAGAGTCTCGAGTCAGCTTCGCTACGACGCAAGCCATAGCGAACACTAATGACAATGACCGTGACATTGCGCTTCGCGTGGCCGATGATCACGTCACGTTGCCACCCAAGAGCAGCGTGCTTACCGTTGTCCGATGCGAAATGGAGGACGACACCGAAGGAATTGCTGAGGCAAAGATTCCCCTAGTTCTTGAACGCAACATTTGCATAGCCAGAGAAATTCTTCAGGTGCGAAACAAATGTTCAGTCGTTTTGCTAACAAACTTTAGCAACGAGTATCGGCATGTACCGCGAGGAACGACCATCACCTTTCTTCGCGAAATCATCGACGTTACCGACATTGGCACATTCGAAATGGCACCGCCTCAGCAATCGGAGTTACCGAGCCTAAAGGAACGGATTCACGTTAACACTGTTCTGCCAGACCATCAGAAAGACCGTCTACTGAGTCTTGTGAATGAATTCGCGGACTGTTTTTCAACGTCGTCCAAAGTACGGCGCACTTCCATCACAAAGCACCGCATTATTACGGATGAGTCAGCCCGTCCTGTTCGCCAGCGTCCCTACAGAGTGTCTCCAGTGGAAAGGGAAGCGATCAAGCAGCAGGTGAAAGAGATGCTCCAAGACGACGTGATCCAGCCGTCCACAAGCCCGTGAGCCTCCTCTGTAGTGCTAGTCAGAAAGAAAGACAACACACTACGCTTCTGTGTAGATTACAGAAAGTTAAACAGTGTCACCAAGCGCGATGACTATCCGTTGCCACGCATTGACGACGCATTGGATCGTCTACAACATGCAAAGTTTTTTTCTTCGTTGGATCTTAAATCCGGGTATTGGCAAATCGAAATTGATGAACAGGATCGTGAAAAAACAGCGTTTGTGACACCTGACGGCCTTTATGAGTTCAAAGTTCTCCCCTTCGATCTCTGTTCCGCACCTGCCACCTTTCAGCGGATTATGGATACCGTGCTTGCTGAACTCAAATGGCAAACCTGCCTCGTATACTTGGACGACGTCGTCGTGTTCTCGAGCACGTTCGACAAGCACCTCACACGACTCTAGAGCGTCCTCGCTGCGATCCTTAATGGCGACCTCACCATCAAGCCTGAAAAATGCTACTTCGGGTTCCAAGAGTTCAAATTTCTTGGCCATCTCGTTGGTCCTAAAGGCGTCCGACCAGCTCCCGACAAGTTAGCTGCCGTCGCCGAGTTTTCACCTCCCACAGAGAAGGCCGTCCAACGCTTCCTTGGTTTGTGCGCATATTATACACGCTTCGTCGAGGGATTCTCTAGAATTGCTGAGCCTCTGACACGGCTTACACGCGATGATGTGCCTTTCATTTGGGCGGACGAGCAACAGCAGTCGTTCAATGAATTGCGCCAGCGTTTGCAAGCTGCCCCAATGCTTGCTCATTTCGACGAGGACGCTGACACAGAAATTCACACTGACGCCAGCAATGCGGGTCTCGGCGCAGTTCTTGTGCAGTGGCAAGGTGGTGCGGAACGTACTATTGCTTATGCAAGCCGCAGTCTCACCAAGGCTGAGAAAAACTACTCAACCACTGAAAAATAATGCTTAGCGGTTGTGTGGGTGATTAGTAAATTCCGACCCTACTTGTACGGTAGACCCTTTAAGGTTGCCAGCGATAACCACGCCCTCTGCTAGCTGGCTTGCCAATCTCAAGGATCCTTCAGGCAGACTAGCCCGTTGGAGCCTACGCCTACAAGAGTACGACATTACCGCTGTCTACCGATCTGGAAGGAAGCACAGCGACGCTGACTGTTTGTCACGCGCACCACTCCCTGCGATATCATCGGACCCTGACCAGGACTTGCCATTTGTCGGCGTTATCGAAGCCGTAAAGATGGCTGAGCACCAGTGCGCTGACCCTGAGCTGCTGCCGCTGATCGAGCACCTTAAAGGAGTTGAAACTGTTTTACCTCGCTCGCTCGTTCGCGGCTTATCTTCGTAATGTTTGCACGACAACGTCCTTTACAGGAAAAACTGCGGAAGCGGTCCAAATACGTACCTCCTTGTCGTGCCGTCACCATTACGCCAAGACATTTTGCAAGCCTCACATGATGAGCCATGCGCGGGACACCTGGGATTCGCTAAGACATTATCAAGGATACGACAGAAGTATTACTGGCCCCAGCTGTTTTCTTCTGTGCACCGGTACGTGAAGACCTGCCGTGATTGTTAGCGCCGCAAGAAACCTCCGGTTAAACCGACCGGCTTTCTACACCCTGTGAACCCTCCTCAAGCACCGTTCCAACAAGTAGGAATGGATCTACTTGGGCCATTCCCAGTCTTCGCGCAACAGATGGATAGTCGTCGCAACCGACTACTTAACCCGGTACGCCGAAACCGAAGCTATTCCACAAGCAAACTCATATGAAGTGGCCAAGTTCTTCGTCCGCCACATCGTCCTACGACACGGTGCACCGTCTGTTCTCATCACCGATCGCGGTACAGCATTTACAGCCGAACTTATGAACTTATGCAGGACGTTCTCCAACTGACGCATAGCTCTCACCGCAAGAGCACTGCGTATCATCCTCAAACAAATGGATTAACGGAGCGACTGAACAGAACGCTGGCTGATATGCTTTCCATGTATATCGACGTGCAGCACAAGACGTGGGACGAGATTTTGTCATATGTCACATTCGCCTATAACACTGCTGTACAGGAGACCACACAGTTTACGCCGTTTGAACTTGTATACGGGCGCCACGTCACGTCACCACTTGACGCTATGCTACCTGTAGCTGATAATAGCCCGACCAGCGAACACGTGGAAGAGTTCATCCAAAATGCCAAAGCAGCACGCCAGCTTGCTCGGCATCGTATCCAGAGCCAACAGCATACCGACGCTCTTCGATACAACCAGGGTCGACGCGACGTCCATTACAATACCGGCGACTGTGTGTGGGTCTGAACGCCCATCCGTCACCGTGGACTTTCGGAAAAGTTGCTCCGACGGTATTTTGGTCCCCACAAGGTTACACGCCGCCTCAGTGTCGTAACCTACGAAGTCGTCCCCTGCAGTTCTGACCCCGGTTCACTCCGTCGTCGTCCCTGCGCTGAAATTGTTCATGTAGTACGCATGAAACCATACCATGCGCGTACGTGAACGTCCAGATGCACCTCAGAAACCCCATTTCCTGCCGTCGACCTCACTGACAGGACTTTTTGACGCGACCGAGACGGTCGCTTTTCGCATGGGGGCACTTGACACAGTGGTGGGGCTTCCGCACCGCGGGACGGCACGCGCAAAGGTCGGCGCCATGAAAGACGATGAAGCGCGTAACCTGCTCGTTCTTCTTGTGGCCCGTCATTAAAGGGACGCGTATATTTTTTCAAGCCTCCGTCTTCAGCCTCCGTTACAATATGTTCTCTGATACTCCAAGGGCCATTGATTGGACTCTGCATAGAAGCTTTGAACAGGGCTAGTCCGAAAAGCACCAGTAGCAAGCCGAATGCCTAAATGCTATATGAGGTCAAGCATCTTTAACGTTGTTTTAGATGCTGACTGAAATACTATGCTGCCATTGTCCATCTGGGACCGCACAAGACTACTGAAGAGTGATAGCAGACATTGCGTGTCAGTTCCCCAGGAAATGAGTAAGGATCTTTATGACGCTCATCGATTTTAGGCATTTTAGTTTTAAATTCTTGATGTGTGGAATAAATGTAAGTTTGCTATCGAAAATGACGCCGTGAAATTTATGTTCACTTTTGACCATCACTTTGTGTTCATTTAATTCAATGGATGGATCAGGGTGCAGGCCTTTCTTTCTTGTAAATAGTACACATATTGTTTTTTTCTGTACTCATTTGCCCATTTAGATAGTCTATTTACACTGAGCTGAACTTGACGCTCGCATATGGATAAATTGAAAGATTTAAAGCTGACTTGCAGATCATCCACGTAGACCGAGTAGGAAATTGTTGGCGGTACAGAAGTTCAAAGAGAATAAATTTTCACAGTAAACAGCGTACAACTAAGTACACCTCACTGGGGAACACCGTTTTCCTGCGCAAAGATTCGAGAAAGCCTGTCTCCTATCCTCACGCGGAACTTTCGATCGGAGAGGTAGCTCTGTATGACCTGGAGCATGTTTCCGTTTATCCCATATGCGGTCAAATCTTGCACTATGCCATACCGCCATGCTGTGTCGCATGCCTTTTCGAGATCAAAGAATACAGAACGGCAGTACTGATTATGGACAAAGGCGTCTCGTATGTGCGATTCAAGGAGAACCATGTTGTCGGTTGTTGATCTACCTGCACGGAAGCCGGCTTGGAGCGTATCTAGTATACCATTGTATTCCAAAAAGTGTATAATGCGGCGATTCATAATTTCTTCAAATAGATTGCATAAGCAACTTGTTCAAGCTATCGGCCGATCATTTGCAACCATGGAGGGATCGGCCTTGTTTGAGGATCGGTATAACGATTGCCTCTTTCCAACTGTTGGGCAAACAGCCAGCATCAAAAATTTTGTTAAAAAGGCCCAGCAAACACTCAAGCGTCCGCTTCAGCAGTTTCCTTATAGCATGTCGTAACTGATCTGGTCCTTACCCGGAGCCGAACTTCGGCAACTATTTAGAGCGATGTTCAATGCGTGCATTGTTATAGTGCTGTTATAGCCATCGCGACTTCGTTTATGGGAAAGACGTGGTCTGCGTTCAGCCTGTTTTTTGTGCGCTAAAAACTCTTTCGTATAGTGAACTGATCTAGAAATACTTTCAAAATGCTCACCTAGTGTGTCAGCTTGTTGTTCTAGTGTGTCGCCAAGATTATTTACCAATGGGAGTACGCTAGGAGCTTGGTCCTTAAGCCTTCGCACCCTCGCATAGACCTTCTTTTTATCTGCATGTGAGGTTATGTGCGAAAGATAGTTTCTCCAGCTTTCTCTCTTGGCCTCACGCCGGATGTACCTTCCACTAGTACTCTTGAAACTCTAGGCTTGAAAGCGATTAGATTTTCTGTGTTAGGGTAACGCGAAAGCTTACCCCAATCTTTATTTTGCCTCTTTTTAGCTATTGCACACTCGCGGTTCCTCCATGGCTTGGTATTATTACGAGTGCGTGCTGTGTGCGGTATGGACTCTTGGACCGCGTTTAATATGTGTTCTGTGAGAAATTCATTCATTTCCTCAATTTCCAAGTGTGTGATTGAATCACATGAAAGAACGGAGAGTTCTCTAAATTTCTCCCAATTGGCAGTACTAAATTTCCATTTGTTCGGGTAGACAAGAGGATCGAGTATATCTGCAGTGGTCAAAATTAGCGGGGAATGGTCACTTCCGTATGGATTTTTTACAACATTGCATTCTAGATATGGCAGTAGTGATGAGGAACCTATGGCAAGGTCAACTGAAGAAAATGTATGGTGCGCTGAGCTATAAAATGTAGGTTCCTTTTCTTTAAAAATACACGCACCAGTTGAAATAAGAATTTTTTCTAGGAGACGTCTTCTCAAGTCGCAGAGTGGGTCGCCCCAAAGCGGATTGTGGGCGTTCAGGACACCGAGTATTATGTAGAGTTCGTTAAGTTGGTCTATCAGGTTCTCAAACTGAACGCTGGTTACATGATGATTAGGATTGATATATAAAGAGCAAACCGTTACCAACTTGTTAGAGTATGACACGGATTGCTACGGCTTCAAGAGATGTCTGGATATTTAGATGTTGACAAGCAACTGATTTGTCTGTAATTATTGCCACTCCACCTGAGGGGGCAAGAGAGTTATCGCGGTCTTTTCGAAATACTGCGAACTGTTTTAGAAAATTGTGAGGCAGGGTCTTAAGTGTGTTTCCTGAACACAGAACTCTTTTGGTTGGAATTCAGATAAGAGTTCTTTTACATCATTTAGATTATGAATAAGTCCTCTGACACTCCATTGTAACATTTGTAGAGCCATTGTGGCTGGGATAAGTCGTTCTGTGTTCCCGATTGCACAGCTATGTTACTGGGCCTTTCACAGGCGCATTAACTCTTGTGAGTTTTCCTGTCCTGGCGCGCTCTAACGAGGCACGCCGATCCTTCGGCGCCGTTGACACCGGAAGGCCTGGGGTTACCTCCATCGCCTCCTGTGAGGCGCTGGACGCCCGCGCGGGCGGCAGTGTGCCACGCGCCATGGGCCTCGACTCTCGCGGGGTTTTGGGAGTCACTGACTCAGCGGTCAGCTTCCCTTTTCTCGGCTTAGGTGAAGCAGCACTAGCTGCTCCCACCAAGGGGGCGGGTAGCGGAACTGCAAGGTCACAGCTCGTGATCTTAGCCGCCGCCTTAGGCCGAGGGGGCGCAACCCCCTGACGCGCCACATCGACATACGTTGTGTGCTGAAGAAAGGAAAGACGCTTACGGGCTTCTTTGAAAGAAATGTTTTGTTTCACCTCGAGTGCTAGGATTTCTTTTTCTTGTTTCCATTTGGGACATGACCGCTAGTATGCGGCGTGTCCTCCATCACAGTTAGCACAGTGAAGTTCGCCTTGACAATCATCTGCAGGGTGGTCATTCGCTGCACATTTCGCACACGTCAACCGACCACGGCAGCTCTGTCAGCCGTGGCCAAACCTTTGACATTTGAAACATCGGCGGGGATTTGGTATATAAAGTCTAATACGGATATTCATATATCCTGCCCCATGGCGAAGGTCAAAATTAGGTGCTGTGTTGGTATTTCTTTGTTATCTCGTCTCAATTTGATTCTCTGTACGTTGATTACATCTTGCTCCTTCCATCCTTCAAGAAGTTCTGTTTCAGTTAGTTCCAAAAGGTCTTGTTCAGATATTACTCCACGGACTGTGTTGAGTGAACGGTGAGGGGAATTGGAGACAGGGTTGTCCCCAATCGTCATGAGGTTAGACAGCTTGCTGTGCTGTGTTTTATCACTCAGCTCAAGCAGCAAGTCGCCACTAGCCATCTTCGTTGCTTTGTAACCTGGTCCTATTGTTTCAGTGAGAGATTTTGACACAATAAATGGTGAGATTAGTGGAACAGTTTTGTCTGGAGTTTCACAATGTACAACGTGTAATTTCGGGAATGTTTCTTTAGGCTGGACGAAAAAGTTGAATGTTGTATCGGTGTGCCCCTTTTTGTGAGGGAGACGATCAGGTAGTGGAGGATAGCTTGATCCCATAATATGTAGCATTATGTTCAGCAGTGATGCCTGCCACCCACCACCGAGCCCAACAAGGGGACGTGACGACATAGCAAGGACAAGTTGTGTACAGGTCAGCAGTACATCATTGCTATAACCAAATATGCTGTAATCTAGGTTGATTACCCACACAAGGTGAACCCTTGCCGCCCAGAAATTCGGAAGTGAGAAGAAGTGACTAAGAACAGGAAAGATGGAAAAGTGAGAGAGAAAGAACATACTACTGCCCGATTTGTCTAGAGTAACTGTAAAGAAAGTTGGATGGAGTTCTCGGACGTACCTTTAGCCACAGCCTTATGGACTAAGCATAAGGAAGGCATCAATTCTGATTCGAGGGAAGCATGTATTTAGGCGTTCAGCGTACTTATACCCTATAAATCCTGGCATGAAACAGGGCAGAATCAATGAGAAACATCGGACGTGCTTCCATAAAGGCGCTGGCCGATTTGTCTGATGTAACTGTAAAGAAAGTTGGATGGAGTTCTCGGACGTACCTTTAGCCACAGCCTCATGGAATACGCATAAGGAAGGGACCAATTCTGACGCGAGGGAAGCATGTATATAGGTGTTCAGCGTGTTTATGCACTATGCATCCTGACACAAAAAAGGGCAGAATCAATGAGAAACGCCGGACGTGCTTCTGTAAGAGCACTGCCCGATTCGTCTAGAGTAACTGTAAAGAAAGTTGCATGGAGTTCTTGGACGTACCTTTAGGCACAGCCTTATGGACTAAGCATAAGGACGAGACCAATTCTGATGCGAGGGAAGCATGTAAATAGGTGTTCAGCGTGCTTATGCGCTATGTCTCTTGGCATGAAACAGGGAAGAATCAATCAGAAACGTCGGACGTTATTCCATTAAAGCACTGCCCGATTCGTCTAGAGTAACTGTAAAGAAAGTTGCATGGAGTTCTTGGACGTACCTTTAGGCACAGCCTTATGGAAAAAGCATAAGGACGAGATAAATTCTGATGCGAAGGAAGCATGTAAATAGGTGTTCAGCGTGCTTATGCGCTATGTCTCTTGGCATGAAACAGGGAAGAATCAATCAGAAACATCGGACGTTATTCCATTAAAGCACTGCCCGATTCGTCTAGAGTAACTGTAAAGAAAGTTGGATGGAGTTCTCGGACGTACCTATATCCACAGCTTTCTGGAATAAGCATAAGGCAGGCATCGATCCTGACGTGAGGGAAGCATGTATTTAAGTGTTCAGCGTGCTTATGCGACACGTATCCTGGCATGGAACAGGGAGAACGAATGAGAAACTGAGAATATAATGATGAATAATAATGTTTGTGAAACCGTTGCCAGATTATTTGAGCACGGGAGTCGCGTAAGTTTGTTATCGTACATACACACTGTCTTCCATATTTGAGAAAGATCGCTCAACGCACTAATGTGTGTGTGGTCTTCTGAGCCCCAGACAAGCTGGAAAAGCTGTGCAAGATCACAGCTCCAAACACACACAAAAATCTTGGTTGGGAAAAATCCACAAAAAGTCGCAGTTTCGCCGGAAAGGCGAAGCATTCATTGCGATAGCAAATTAGTAGACGGCTATACAAAGTAAGGATAGTAGTTTTATCGGCCGTATAAACTTGTAAACATAGGCACACTAACTAAATTAACAAGCACGGTGTCACGTGTGCACAAGCAAACATGAACGCATCTCAATCGATGGCCGCGCAAAGTCCGTCAAAACGCTGTAGTGAGTCAGCGCAGCAGCAGCAGCGAGCGAATTGAGCTTCGTGCCGGCGCTCGCATCAACGCGACCTTAGCCGCGAAAACACAGGGAGGGCGGACCCTGCCCCGCCGTAGATGGCTTTCAAGATGCAGCCGCGCAGACGGCCGCTCGCGGCGCAAAACGGGGGCGCTGCGAGCGCGCAAGCGAATAGTCGCATGTTCGCTACGTTCCGTCAATATTCCCTTTTTATTGCGATAGCAATTATATGGACACTTCAACCGGATTTCTGCCGTCGGCGTCGCCGTCGCCGTGAGGTTCCGTATAGATTCCAAGGGCGATAAAATCGTCGCCGCGCGCCGTATGCGCGAGCGAAAGCGCGCGGGGCACGCGCGCTATCACGGAGGGCGAACGCACGGCGGAAAGCAAACGCGACCGTCCCGCGAAAGGCCGTTGGGGTATGGGAGGGAGGGAGGGATGGAGGCGGGGCGGCGCTGTGCTCCGGCGCCAAAGGCGTATCTTACCACTCAATCTCCCACGTGAAAGCAAGAAACGGGAAAAGGGGGGGAGGGGGGGCAAATTCTTCTCTGCCAACAACTTCTCTGCCCGGCAGTCGCCCGCACCGTCTCTTATCTCCACAAGGCTCTGACCTTTGTATGGGCCCCTGTGCATTTGCCGCTCAGTTTCCGTTGAAGTGATAGACCGCGCGAACTTGCGCTTGCTGCCAGCGTTTTGACAGTCGTTGGCTGCGGTCATTCAGTGTGATCTATTCATGTTTGCTTGTGCGCGCTGACACCACGATTGTTAATTCAGTTAGTAAGCCAATGTGTCCAAATTTATGCAGCCGATAAAACTAGTATCCCTACTCCGAATAGCGCTCTACTAATTTGCTATCGCAATCGATGCTTCGCCTTTCGGGCGAAACTGCGACATTTTTTTTCCTGGAAACGCTTTCGAAATTCTGCTCTTCGACCGGCCAGTATACTCCACCCCGCCTTAGACGTTACTGGACAACTTTTCACGAGTTTGACCTCCAGCTCGGCACTGACAGGCACCGAAAGGCAAGCATAGCTGCCATTTCGACGATAAGCCTAACGGCGGCGGCGGCGTTCACGGCCATGAACGGCGAACAGAGCCCCGCCGGCTCCGCGCGCCTTCCGGTTCCGGTGCCCCTCAACCTCTCGCTGTCGTCTGCTCCAGAGCCATCCCCTGCCGCCCTACCACCGGCTGCTGAATCGCATGCATGCCGCCAGCAGCAGTTTCTTCTCAACCGAAACATCAGCTGCGATGCCATGGAACCAACCAATGCATCCATCGCGGTCCAGCCCCCGAACTCGACAATCCAGCCAACCCAAGTGAGAATGGACACTACGACCCCAGTGCAGACGAACAACCCGTCGGGGCCCACATCTAATGCTCCGGAACTCACGGCGGCACAGATAATGGACATAACAGCCCCACAACTAACAAGCACCCAATCATCGATACAACCTACTGCCTTCGAATCAACGCACAGTCATGCCACGCACGGCAAAGTGGTCAATCGATTTTATGCTCCTAACCCATTTCACGTGCTAAACCCCGGCAACAACCACATCGGCGACAGCAATTATGCCCCGACAATAACACCACATTTCCAAGCAGTGTGGAGCGCCCGCGCAGCGGAAGCTGACAACCGCCCATGCCGGCAGCAGCGAAAACGCACCAAAATTCAAGCATCAAGCTTGAATAATTCTCCGCAACCTGTGACTCGCACAACGCAAACGGTCTTGCTCCAGCCTGCCGAGCGTTTCGCCGTGTCGGAAATACCTGACGGAGCGCTGCAGGATGGTGTCATGGTCATCGGAGGCCCTCAAACCCAAGATTACCACATCCGCATTCAGCCCGAGGCGAATCTGATCGCCATTGACGCATGGAAACCCTCCCTCATGCCCCGTTTTCTCGGGCTAACAACCATTCAAGACGGAGTTCGAAATATCGCATTCCGCCCGTACGAAGCAACGCCGCCAGACCACGCGAGGGGCATATTTCATGGTTTCGACGTTAAAGACGATCGCCCCACGCTCCTCGCACAAATCGCCTGCCGGACCCACAAGCCGGTTGCCGCACGTCCGCTCGACAGCCAAGGCCGCAGCGTGCTCGTGACATTCGCCGGGCCCACACTCCCACGTTTCATAACTTACCGCCTACATCACAAGTAGATTACTCCGTTTCGCCCTAAGGCGACGGTCTGCACCCGTTGCCAACTGCTCGGACACACCCACGACGTGTGCCCGACAGAGACGCCATGCTGTTCCACATGTGACCGTCCACCTCACCGTGTTGAGATAGATGGGTGTCATGAGCCTCCTATATGCAGAAATTGTCAAGGCCCGCATATTGCCACCGATAACTCTTGCCCATTAAAGAAACAGCTCACGAAGCAGCGTCGCTCCCAACACAAGGTACGCATCGCTCGGCATCTGCAATCGCCCCCACCCACCCGCACTAATGCTCCCACAGCACCAACCAATCATAACAGTGAAATAATCGTTAGTACATTTCAACCAGGCGACCACAGCTCCCAGTCTTCGCCTCCATTGAGCCGCCATACCACTGACTCGGTGGAGTGGCCAAGACTCCCTCAGCACCCAAACCTTCATCAGGCAGCAGCCTCGGCTTCAACAGGCACCAAAACATCTCAGCCAGCTCCTTCTC
This sequence comes from Dermacentor silvarum, assembly GCF_013339745.2. Taxonomy (NCBI): domain Eukaryota; kingdom Metazoa; phylum Arthropoda; class Arachnida; order Ixodida; family Ixodidae; genus Dermacentor; species Dermacentor silvarum. The sequence continues at coordinate 173,221,300 of NC_051161.1, read as the reverse complement.
ACAATAAAGTAGCAAAGAAAACAAATTCGTCAAACTTGCGTGCACAGACGCCTGCAGTCTCTACGCCAGGCGCATCAGCGACACGAGTCCCGCGACCAAAAGTGATGGCCCCTATGCCCGAGCCGTACCGAGCAGCCCTGGCAGCTCTTGAGGAAAGGCTGAACAGTCGCCTACAAGACGAACTCATTCGCCTAACCACCCAGTTCACTCAAACTGTGGAAAATGTTTTCGCCAGGATGATGAGCACCATTTCGCCTCTCCAAAACGTCGTGGCACAACATGGCTTCACAACCTAAGGCAAGCCCTTACACTATCCTTCAATGGAACTGTCGTGGAATCCGCAACAAAAAAGCCGAATTCTCTGTTTGGATTGCCCAAGACCCAGTCCCTGATATTATATTGCTGCAAGAAGCGAACCTCTCGCCACTCACCCTGCGCGGTTACCGCGTCTTCAAGCAGCCCACCCCGGTACGCTCGCCAACAAACTCTACCTCCCCCCCGGTTTTTCTCACGTTTTCGTGAAATGGTCGATTCCTGCGACGCAAGTACCAACGTCTCACCTAAATACAGTCACTCGCGAAATCAGAACAGTTATTGTGCAACTTGGCTCCCAGCCACTGTCTGTGTCGTCGGTGTACTGGAAACCAGCTCCCGGTGACACGGACGCATCATGGCTTGCCCAGATTCCAAATCTCACTCCCCATCTTTGTGTCATCGGTGGCGACTTCAATACCCCACATCGCGCGTGGAGCTGTGCACACGATAGTGCCCGCGGTTCATCGACTTTACAAGCTGCTGAGCGAGTTCATCTTTCATTGCTCAATTCGCCAGACAGGCCCACCCGCTACCCTCTACATGCGGCTCAATCAGCCACCACGCCAGACCTTACCTGGCTCTCTCAGAAACTTACCGGTACATGGAATGTCCTCGCAGACGCCAGGGGCAGCGACCATTTCCCTATCCGAATACAACTCACGGCACTGAGCGGCTCAAAGGCCCGCTCACTTGTTCCCATTATTCAGTGGAATGCATTCAGAGCTGCACTCGGAGATCTCTCCCGAGAACGGCCGTTGTTTGACCCCTTGCAAGAAGCCAGACGTGCCGCCACACGTACTTTGCAGCTTACTGACTCCCCGCCAGTCCCCGACCAACATCTTCTCAACCTCTGTACGGCCAGGCAAGAAGCCCAAGACATCTACCTCGCCCGCGGCAAAACCACGCCTGACAGAATTCGCCTTAACCGCGAAACTGCCGACTCAACCGAATACACCAACCGACTGGCTCGCGAAAATTGGCAGCGGCATTGTGAATCATTTGACAGCCACACAGGAGCCGGCCGCGTTTGGCGCACCTTCTGAGGATTATCCCAGCGCACCCGCCTTCGCACAGCAGGAAAAGACCAAGCTCTTTCCCTCCGAATCACCGCACAAGTGACAGACATCGCCGGAACCCCCCGCAGGGCGTCTGCGTAAGCAGGCGTTTGGTGTGTGGCGACACCACGGACCCGAGCATACGAGGGTTGGACCCTCCCGCGTGTAGCCGTGCGCGGCTTAGCCGTGTCTGGGGAAAGGGGGATCCTGGGGGTTGAGCCAATGCCGGGTGTTTGGACATTTAAGGCCCCCCCCGGCGGAGGCAACACACCTCTTCGGCCTCTGCTTCAGATAGACGGCACCTCCAGACTGACCCACCTGGAGGAAATCGGCAGTCGCCTTTTCCTGTCCCCCTCTTCAATCTTTTGTCTTTTTCTCTTAGTTACTTTTCCATCTGTCCTGTCTTCTACTCACTTCTTCTCATTTGCGAATTTCTGGGCGGCAAGGGCCCACCTGACCCACCTGAAGGAAATCGGCAGTCGCCTTTTCCTGTCCCCCTCTTCAATCTTTTGCCTTTTTCTCTTAGTTACTTTTCCATCTGTCCTGTCTTCTACTCACTTCTTCTCATTTGCGAATTTCTGGGCGGCAAGGGTAGCCAACCTAGGTTATTTCATATTCGGTTATAGTGGTGACGTACAGCTGGCGTCTGCAGGTCCTGCGTTTACAGGCACTGCAGCGTCCCCTAGTAGGACTGCATGGTGGGTGGCTGGCGTTTCTGCCTAAACATGAACATTCGCATGGCTAGTTCTTTTCCCGCGCTTTCTGATCGCCGAAGAAGTATTTAATTTTTGGGCCACCAAATTGAGAACTTTCCACGGTACCACGTGGTGCATAGTGAGAAAACTGACAAGTCCGTGAGAGTGATCTCACTCTTTATTGTTGCAAAGACTCTGACAGAGACTATAGGACCAGGTTACAAGACGACGAAGATAACCAGCGGTGACCTCCTTCTGGAACTCCGCAATATGAAACAACATGATAAACTACAGAATCTAGTGTCGTTTGGAGATTTGCCTGTGACTGTGACCCCGCACCGCACCATGAACACCACCCGCGGTGTTATTTCTGATGACGACATGTTGGAGCTCACTGAAGATGAATTTCTGGAAGGATTTAAGGAACAAAATGTTTTGGCTGTAAAACGAATCAAGATGAGGCGCGATGGTAAGGAGATTCAGACAAAACACATAATTCTTACTTTTGGTTCAAGTGTTCTACCCGAGACCATTCAGGCCGGATACGTCAAAATACGTGTCAGGCCATACGTGCCAAACCCGCTCCGATGCTTCAAGTGCCAAAGATTCGGCCACAGCTCGCAGAACTGTCGAGGCCGGCTGACATGTGCTAAATGTAGTGCCTCAGAACACACATCTGAATCGTGTGAAAACTCTGTCCGCTGTGTGAACTGTGATGGGGAGCACGCCGCATACTCGCGGTCCTTCCTGCCCATCCTGGAGGAAAGAAAAGGAAATTGTAACTATAAAAGTGAAAGAGAATATTTCATTTAAAGAGGCACGAAGGCGGATGACCTATACCTTTCTAAAACCAGCTATGCCGATGTGGCGCGTCAGGGGGCAGCGTCACAACGGCCTCCGGCTGCTGTCCGGCTCACACGTATATAGTGAGCCAGCGGTGACGCCATCCGCCCCCTCGGCGGCTGCGGCTAGCGCTGCTCCGAGTTCCTATCAGTCGGCCGAAGTGAACGGACGTGCCGTCGGCGTGCTCCCCAACCACCGAAACGCCGCGACCTTCACCAGCCGCCCTTGCCCGGGCCTTTTTCGCCGGGAGTTGTATGGGAAGCGGCCTTCTCACCGTTTCCCACGGTTCGTCGTCTTATCGCTAGCCCGAACGCCGACGAGGCGTTCCGGCAACGCGTGCGCCGGCGGCACGGGCTCCGGCTCGGAGCTGACCTAACCATGGCTACGGAAGCAACTAGAGATTTCACGAGCACCGGAACGCTACACCGGCAAGTATCAAACGACGAAGACGGAATGGACCTCACCGGCCCCAGCACGTCGACAGGGTACTCAACCAACCATAGGGAGGTGAGCGGACCTACTGAACCTTCCACTAACCCCCCCCCCCCTCCCCATGACGATGCAGACTGGCAGACGGCGCTAACGCTACGCCAACGGAAGCAACAAGCGTTGGAACGAAAGCGCGGCAAAGCGCCGGCCAAAGACAAGCTCGAAGTGAACACGGACACCAAAAGACCGCCCACTCCGAAAGGAAGGAAACTACCCAAGCTCCCACCTCTACCAAAAGACGATTTCAAGATCGTCATACGACCACATCAGGGCTTACCTCTACGCAACATCCTCACACCAGCGATGGCGACAGCAATCATTAAAGCCTGCAACCATGAATTTTCTGGGGAACAATTTCTCCTGCGAATCAAGCCAGGCTCTAACATAGCCATCCTCTCTACTCCGCACCAAGAGGTGGCCATGAAAGCACGGGGACTTCGCCTCCTGACCATCAACGACACAGCCCATGCCGTCAAAGCATACGCGGCCACCGGGGAAGACGCACTGAGAGGGGTGGTGCACGGTATACCGCGACACACTCCGTCAGAGACCCTGCTTGCCAACATGCGAATTCGCACGCAAGGAGTCGAGCTGATCCAGGCCCACATGATCGGCGATACCCAAAGTGCCACCCTTACGTTCAGCGGGCCCATACTACCGAGAACCGTATACTATTACGTAGGAGAGCTCTTGTGTCACCCGTTTCGTGCTACCCTCCAAGTGTGCAAGCTATGTCGCGGCAAAGGACACCGCACGGACGTTTGCCCAAATCTAACGCTACGAATCTGCAAAATATGTGGGCTCGTGAACCCAAGTGAAGGACACCCCTGTGAACCGAAATGTGCCTCGTGCGGGGGGGCCCACCTTACCGGGGACAAGAGCTGCACCAAACATTTAAAGCAACCGCAACAACCACGAGCATCACGGACCCCACGTCCGCAGAACACCAGACCACAAAGATGGTTCTCCTCCGAGTACGGGGAAGAAGACTGCAGGGCGGGTCGAAGCCACAGAAGCAGAAGCGCCAGCACGGAGAGATCCCGCTCCAGATCCGCGCAGCGCACTGCCGCCTTCACCCAGTCAACAAGTACGCAGAAACAAAGTTCCCGATCCCGGACCCTGACGAGCAACAGCCAGCAGCAGGGATCAAAGACCAATGCAAAGAATACACCTGCACAGGTAAGCTGGGCGGGAGTCGCGTCTTCCACGACCAAATTCATCGCGCAAAGTGAGGAATACAAGCGAGCCATCTCAGAGGGCAAACAACTTAAGGCAACCTTACACGGTAAAACGCAAGAGGTAGAAACACTCAAGCGACAGGTAGCTATGCTCACGGCGCAAATGGATCAACTTAAATCCAAACCACCCACTCCGACACCGCAACAGCAAGCACAATCACCACCACCACTCGCGACACAAACAAAACAGCCAACACAACAACCACTGTCACAGCGGGCACCAGCAGAAACACAATCCTCGCCACAAGATGCGACAACACAAGTGGCACTACAGCAAGTCGAACACATGTTTGCATTACAGCAGCAACAAATCCAGCAACAATTTCAGCAAATGCAAGAGCAACTACAAGCGCAAATGCAGCAGATGTTTACGGAATTCCAAGAACTAAAACGATATGTAGACGATTCAGTTCAGAAGTTCCAGCAGCCGCGCAAACGACGACACAGCCTCGCCTCGGGCCATCTGAGCGCGAAGATCATGGTCACCACGGACACTGAGGATACCACAACCTCCGAAGTTCCTCATCATGGCTAACAACACAACCAGGCAACAAGAGAATCTCACTATATGGCAGTGGAACTGCCAATCACTACACAACATACACGCGATACTATCACAATACATCAAGACGGCGCTAATTTCTCCCGACCCCATCTGCTTGCAAGAGGTGGGGAAGCGACCGAGATCCATAGAGGGTTACTGCCTGTACACGAACCCGGATCACCCGATGGTGGCAACGCTGGCTCGAAAAGACCTTGCGATCAGCAGTGCCGCAGCACCGGGAGTATAAATCCAGCACCAAATTATAACAATCTGGCCAGTGAAGAAGGGACGACCAAAGTGCGTCTTGGTTAACGTCTACAGTTCACCCAGAGACCAAAAAGCTGACTTCTCACCATTACTTAACCATGTATCCACCCTCCTCGTGCAACGTGATAGGCTAATTCTCCTCGGTGATTTCAACGCCTGGCATTGAGAGTGGGGATACAAGAGAGCCACGGCGAAGGGCTCCAACCTTCTCAGAACGACGCAGACACGTGAACTCTTGCTGATCACGCTGCCAGGCGTCCCCACCAAAGTAGGCAACAGCGTGGCTCGCGACACCACGCCTGACTTAACTTTTGTTAATGACGACAGAGGAGTCACCTGGAGCAACCTGGACGAGACGCTAGGCAGTGACCATTACATTATAAATGTAACCTGCAACACGGCAAAAGTACGCCAATCCCTGGGGACGGCCAAACTCACTGACTGGAAAAAGTACAGAGAAAAACAGCAGACAGGCAATTCAACGCCAACCTCTGCAGGAGAATGGAGCGCTTTTCTTCAATAAATCTACAATGCCACCACCAAAGAGCATCAGACCACACCGGAAGCGCCGGCGGTGGACAACCACCTGGCACACCTCTGGGAGGCCCGCCGAAGTCTATCAAAGCGTTGGAAGCGACAAAGACACAACCGCAAACTCCGACGCCGGATAGACCAACTGGCAAAATAAGCCAACGTCTTATATATATATATATATATATATATATATATATATATATAACGCCATACAGCCAACGCCATACAGCTCAATAACTACTGGCGAAGTTTTTGCGACTCCCTACGAGGCACCTTGAGCACCAAGAAAACCTGGGATATCCTCCGTTGCATGCTGGACCCATCAAGCACACGTACGCAAGCGAATAACGTCATGAGGAAACTCGTCGGAGAATATCCAGGCACAGAAAACGAGCTTATCCAACTACTAAAGAACACTTACACCGGAGAAGCACAGACGCCTTCACCTAGCCCCAGAAACTATCACGGCCAAGAAAACGGAGATCTGGACGCCCCTATCACCTTCGAGGAACTCTACACCGCTACTCAGGCATTCAAGAAGAACACGGCACCGGGCACCGATCGAATTACCAATGCAATGCTGAGAAACCTAAGCGACTCGGCCATCCAACAGCTAACCGATTTCTTTAACGACACGGTATGGAAACCCCACGGCCGACTACTCTCGGAATGGAAAACGGCAAACGTTATTCTAATACCGAAGCCAGGGTAACCGCGCGAACTAGGCCAACTACGATCCATCTCGCTCACCTCCTGTCTGGGCAAGCTTTTTGAGCGAGTCGTCCTCACCAGACTCGAGAGACACATAGAGCAAAACGATCTGCTTCCGGCCACAATGCTTGGCTTCAGGAGAGGGGTATCGGCCCAAGACGTCTTCTTACTGCTAAAGGACGAAGTCCTGAATCCCCCGTCGGGTAGTCCAGACAGGATCTTGCTCGCACTCGACATTCAAAAAGCATTTGACACTATCTCGCACTCCACGATTCTTGAGGGACTCGATGACGTAGGATGTGGTGATAGAATACATTGCTACGTGCAAGACTTCTTCAGCAACCGTACCGCCCATATTGGGATAGGTACGACACGATCACTCGCATATGACCTACCGGGGCGAAGCACCCCTCAAGGCTCTATACTATCACCGCTCCTTTTCAACATCGGCCTTCGCAAACTGGCACTACAACTGGAGGAGCACAGAGATCTCGGGTGCTCCATATACACGGATGATATTACGCTATGGGCCACTCTAGGCTCGTACGGCGACCGGCAAGATATCCTCCAAAGAGCCATTGATACGGTCCAGACCTTCACGAAACAAGCAGGCATGAAATGCGACCCGGCCAAGTCGGCATACCTACACATTATGCCCAAGCATACATAAGCGAACACAGCACCGACCCTACAACTCTTTCTCGATGGGGAACCCATCAAGAGGACAACAAACATGCGGGTTCTCGGGATGCACGTACAAGAAACGGGCAGCGTTTCCATCGCGCTCTCTAAACTCAAACGCACTGTAAGCAGCATCACTGGACTTATTAACAGAATCTCGCGCGGCAAAGAGGGAATGACGGAGGCGGACACTTTGCTATTGGTGCAAGCCTTCGTCATTAGTCGCATGATCTGAAGTGAAGGCGCGAAAACGACGACGGACGAAGAGAGAGCACACACACACAGGGCGCCTGGGCGCCCTGTGTGTGTGTGCTCTCTCTTCGTCCGTCGTCGTTTTCGCGCATTCACTTCAGATCATGCTTAATCAACACGCCTAACTATCCATCCTAATAGTCGCATAACTTACGCGCTGCCCTTTCAAGCCACGCGCCGCACCGAGACCGACCAAATGGACAAATTGATTCGAATCGCCTGTAAGGCCGCGCTCGGCCTTCCGGCGAGCACAAGCACGGGCCGCCTCCGGGAGCTAGGGCTGACCAACACATATGAAGATCTCGCCGCAGCCACGATGATCGCCCAGCGAGAGCGTCTTAACGCGACGCCCCAGGGACGTTGTCTATTAAGACGCCTGCACTACCCCCTGGCGCCGCAATTCTGCGGGGACGAGACTCAACTGATACCACTCGCTCTGCGAACACGGCTACATGTGTATCCCATCCCACGCAACATGCACCCGACATACCACGCACGACGAAGACGAGCCAGGGCGAGAGCCCTGCTACAGAGGCAGGGCCACCTGGACAAGTATTTCGCGGACGCAAGTCTCTAGCCCCACACAACACGAACCCCCGCCTTCGTGGCGGTCGCGACAAATAGGGCACGCATGGTCGCGGCTGCGTCCTTGCGCACCTCGTCCCACGCAACGGCGGAGGCCTCAGCCATCGCCCTAGCCGTACGAGCCGCCGAAGCAAGCAGTCAATCGGCACACGTGCTAACGGACTCTCAGGACGCATGTGGACTATACATGCGGGGAGTTCTGCCGGCCAGCGTCGTGTGCATCCTCGGACCAAGACTCACTCACGACCATGGGATCACATGGTGCCCGGCACACGCCGGAGTGGATGGAAACGAACGGGTACGTGGACCGCCTGGCTCGAGATATGACAGGCCGAGCCGCGGATCACTCCACCCTAACGGAGCCCCCCACACCAGGCACGCCCCGAGAAATACTGGAGCTGCAAAGACTCGGCCGACAAACAAAGGCTCCTCCCCATCCCAAGCTCAACAGGGTGCAGGCAAGGGACTGGCGCCGCCTACAGACGAACACCTTTCCTCACTTGCACAGGCTACACAAGATATACCCCAACAGACACAAAGACAAATGTCCCTGGTATGAAGACACCCCGACACTCCAGCACATCACATACGAATGCCCGAGGCGCCCGCCACACGCCGTCTTGCCGCTAGTCAGGAACTCACTCGTTAACTGGTCGTGGGAGGCGCGACTCACCGAACTGGACTTGGGAAGCCAGCTGGCGACCCTCGACCAGGCCCGGCGAGCCGCGGAAGCCAGTGGGGCCCTGGAATAGGGGCTCCACCCATAGACACCAGTAAGATTTTTGTTTCAATAAAGTTGTTATTCTTCTTCTTCTACCGCTGCTCCGCCATCTCACAAGAAGGAGCCATCGACCTCCGGGCTCGTGGCCTGAAAGGTCTCGTCCATCGAGACGAGGCCCTCACGTCAAACACTGCGCTCGCAAGAGCGCGTGTACAGCGCCTCGCAAGAGCCGATGGACACAACAACCGGTCAGACGGTGCCGCCAGCGCCTAAGGAGCTCTGCGAATCTAGCGATCGCTCCAAAAAAGAAAAACCCTGCAAGGCCTGACAAGGGCTCCGTAAGCTAATTTACAGTCTCTTCACACACAGCACAAACTTCTTTTTCAATATGGACACGCAAATATTGCAGTGGAACGTTAGGGGACTTCTCCATAACCTCGATGACGTTAAAGAGCTCCTTCATAAATATAGTCCGAGGGTGCTGTGTGTCCAGGAGACGCATCTGAAATCAGGAAACGCAAACTTTCTAAGGCAATACGCCGTTTTTCGCAAAGACCGTGCCGACGCTATAGCGCCTCGTCGGGCGGTGTCGCTATAATTGTCGATAAAGGCGTTGCCTGTCAGCAATTAAACCTCCGAACTTCCCTTGAAGCAGTTGCTGTCCGAGCAGTACTGTTCGGTAAACTAGTCACGGTTAGTTCGATTTACATCCACCCTTGCTATCAACTTTCCAAGACACAGTTTCAAAATTGCATAAATGAACTTTCGCCACCATACATAGTTGTCGGAGATTTAAATGCACACAGAACTGAGGAGATATTGGCAAAGCATGTGGGACAGCGAAACACTAATAAACTCCACATAATTAAGCCCAACCTAGGAAATTGGCAGCCTATAACAAAAATACGACAAACCGAGGTTATTTTTTGCGTCTTAGAATCGGGCACACTTTTGCTACACACTCATACTTATTGATTGGTGATGAGCCACCTGTCTGTGGTAAATGTGGCGCTACCTTAACGGTCCTTCACGTGTTAATTGAATGTCGTGAACTAGAGACTCACAGAAAAAACACTTTTATTTACTACGCCGTGAAGAAGTTCCACTACACCCAGCAATGTTTCTAGGCAACGAACCAGTCTTTGACGTTAAATCAACCTTAGCTTTTTTAAAGGATGCAGGTGTACTGAATGTTATACATCCAAGTGATCCGTAGCACGGCCTCTTATCAGAGGCTGCTGCTGCGGAAATAGTATTAGGAGCACGTGCCTTCAGGTCCTTGCGCTCAAGGACCCGGGTAAGGCAACAGTGCTACTTCCATACTTTTACATTTTTATCTTCTATTTCGCTTTGCCTCGTATATATTTTATGGTCATAGCATACCTCACTTTTTACACTTATAGCATATATACTTCACGCACTCACACATTGAATGATTTTAGGCCCTCTACAGCCATGGTGCATTTTAGACTTCATTAACCATTGTTAACTCATTGTATCATGTGTATGGCACTCTTTGGCCAGAACTGGCCCTTGCACCATTAAAACCAAATCATCATCATCATCATCATCATCGCCGGAACCGCTTTTTTCCCCAATGAACCCCCCTACCTCATACGATCCTTCAAACATAACTTCGAACCCAAGTCCACCTGCGATGGACGATGGGATGAACTCGCCCTTCACCAAGGCGGAACTTCGTGCTGCACTGCTTTCCACCAACACGTCCAGCGCACCAGGCCCGGACGGCATTACATACGCTATCCTCCGCAACCTTCCGGACAATACCCTCGAGGAAATTCTTGCTCTTTTTAATCAGGTTTGGGACAGTGGAAAGCTGCCCGAGTCATGGCAGCTATCAACGGTCATCCCCATTCCCTCACCCGGAAAATCACCCCCTATTCTGAGCAACCTTCGGCCTATATCATTAACTTCCCAGGCTGGAAAGCTTCTAGAAAAAAATGGCACTGAGTCGCCTTGACAGGCACATAGAAACTAACAGCATCCTTCATGCCTGCCAGACTGGCTTCCGCCATCGTCACAGCACACAAGACAATTTGGAACTACTCTCGCAGGACCTTATACACACCCGCCATCGCTTGGATGTGAAGATTTTGGTTACGGTCGACATACGCAAGGCGTTTGACTCCGTACCTCACCCCTCGATCCTCGCTTCCGCAGCTGGCGCCGGTATCACAGTAAAGCCCTGGGGCATACATACGCGGATTTCTCTGTGACCGTGAATTTCAAGTCGCTGTAGGTCAGACACTCTCTGCACTGAAGAAATCAGGAGTGGGAGTGCCGCAAGGCGCAGTCCTCTCGCCGTTGCTGTTCAACTTGGTGATGGCACCACTTTGCTGTCGCCTGGCTGATATACCTGGACTTCGCTTCAGTGTGTTTGCGGACGATGTCACAATATGGACTAACGGAGGCTCCGACGGCGACCAGTCCGATGCCATTCCATCCGGACTCGACACAATTGCCACATTTCTGAAGGAGGTCGAACTCACACCTTCTTCTGACAAAACTAACTTCGTAATACTGGGCACGAAGGCAGCCCGTTCTGCGTCGCAATTTTCGTTCACCTTTGACGGTGAGCAAATAACTCAGCAAGACAGTGTTCGAGTTCTAGGCATCTACATCGATGCTGATGGTGGTGCAGCAACATGGCTTCGCAACATCACTCGGACCTGGCATCAGATACTCCACCTAATCCGCCGCATCGCGTCCAAGAACTGGGGCAGTGAGGAGCGAACTCTCCGTCGTCTCGTGACTGCTCTACTAATCTCACGTGCTCTATATGGCTATAACTTCTACAGTCTTACCCAAAAGCAACGAAAAAAACAGGAATCGCTTAACCACGAAGCCATGAGGGTTGTCACCGGCCTGCCGCGTTTCACACCCTTACACCGCCTTGCCCAAATGGCCCAGATGAATCCGATCGAGGCAATAGCCGAGGCTGCGAAGCATTCACAACAGTCCCGACGAAGAGCCACGATATCCGGTCGCAGCATCCTTTCGCTTCTTCATCTGCCAGTCCCCTCAGCACCTCTGCCCTCCTTCGCTGCTCCGTGGGACTGTCCCCTGACCGGGGACTTTGCACCGATTCCCCAAAATGTGAATGCCAATCACGCAGAGAGGCAGTTGTCTTACCCAAGGCGGCATGAGGCAAAAGTTCGCGACGCCCCTCCCCATCACCACGCTGTCTACACCGACGCCGCCCTCAGTGACGAACCTTCAGCCATAGCCTACTATTCCCACGCACCGCCACGGCCTACTCCTCCTGTCATCCTGCCTGCAACGACCCATTAACGGCGGAACTGGCTGCGATATCCGCTGTATGCGACGCCGTCCTCAAGCCTCCTTTCGCAGCCTGCACTCATCACACAGTTTACACAGACTCGGAGGCCTCCATAAAGGCCTGCGCCCGGAGGAGGAGGTGGCTCCGATGCGAGTGCAGAGACAGCCGAACTCGCCACGCCGGGAGGCAGTGGCGGAACCGTCAGGGATAGTCACGAGGGGGATACCACTGACGCGGCCGCGGAAGAGAACAAAGTCAAGGGCAAGGCTAAGACAGGAGGGGAAGGCATTGAGACCTCCGGGGCAGCCTTCGGCGGTGAGGGGGAAGAAAAACGTCGAGTAGTCTTTGTTGGGGATCCCAACATGCGTAATGTAGAACCGGCGATAACAGAGAGGGTAGCTGCAGGCGAACGAGTCCAGGTTAGCGCGCTTCCGGGAAAGCCGATTAGAGAGGTGATAGCGAAGGCCAAGGAACGCGCATGTGGATGGATGGATGGATGGATGGATGGATGGATGGATGGATGGATGGATGGATGGATGGATGGATGGATGGATGGATGGATGGATGGATGGATGGATGGATGGATGGATGGATGAGGCTGAACCCTTTAAATCGGGCGGTGGCGTACGCCACCTAGCCATGACTATTAACATATTTTGTACTTTGTGGTGGGTGAAATTTCACGTTAGCAGGGAAGAAGTTTGGGCGTGTTGGTGGGTCATTGTAATCTTAACTGGGATTCATAGCGCTAAAACGACACAAGGACGAGGAAGAACACGGGACGAGCGCTAACTTTCAACAATTGCTTTATTGCAGTTAGTAAGCATATATATACTCACTGGGAAGGCACTGCAAAAAACACTCTGAAGGAAAGAAGAAAGGAAAAACAGTCATGTGGCTACTGTGCCAAAAGTGCAAGCTCTTTCTTGGATAAAAAAATAGACGGCGTGCTAACGCAATCATCACATCCTCTAGCTATCTCTGCTGCTTCGACAATTTCCCTCGTTATCTTATTCCTGTGGCGATACACAACAACAGTTTGTTTAAAGAGAGGGTAGCATGGTTCCTTCGCGTCACATTTTCTACAGTGGGCAGCCAGGTGCCCATCTATTGCGGTGCTCTCTACTTTATTATTATGCTCCGCCAGCCGCACGTTTAAACATCTGCCCGTCTGGCCCACGTAGTACTTCCCACACGAAAGTGGAATCTTATACACTACGTTCCGAGTGCACGTGACAAAAGGTTCCTTGTGTGTAGTAGTGCAAGCAGGCTTCCGCTTCCTCGTAGGACAGCTCAGCCCACTCAAACTCAAAAGTTTGTTAGGAGCTGTAAAGACAACGTTTACACCCGACCGTTGCCCTACTTTTTTTAGGTTGTGGGAAACCCTATGAAAATAGGGAATTACAGCCACCTTTTGTTTGTCCCTTAGTTCTTTCTTCCTTCTTGCGTCATCCGCTCTCTGCTCTTCACTCAGGCGTGAAGTTGCCTTCCTTCGACGATGCAGGCTTTCAGCAACCGAGATAATGATGTGTCTCGGATAGTTCGCTGCTTCCAAGCGAGCCACCTGCTTACTAAGTCCTTCATCCAACATGTGGGTACAAGACTTCGAAAGAGCGCATGATAAGAAAGAACGTACAATACTTCTTTTTATGAGTTTCGAGTGAGCAGAACCGTACCTTAAGGGCGGCTTGTTTGCTCTGGGCTCATACACCCAACACACGTGTGCAGCTTTAAAATGCAAACGCAAATCTAAAAACCTGATATTGCCCTGCGCAGGAAATTCAGTGGTGAACGTGAGTGGCCTAAAATACTCATTGAACGCGGCAAGAATGCTATCAACAGCAGGGTTTGAACAATCTAAACAGCAGTCTACAAGAGAGCTGGCCGCCGGAACAACGCGTGATCTATCTAAAAAAACCAAAAAATCATCCACATATCTAAAAACCTTAACAACACCCAAGTCCCCCAGCTGCGCGGAAATGGCTTTGTCACAACGAGCTAAAAACAAATCACTTAATACAGGGGCTATGCATGAGCCTATGCAAACACCCTGCTTTTGCAGGTAAATGTTATTGTCAAATTCAACGAACGTGGACCTCAAATAAAATGATAAAAGCTCTAAAAACCTTGCCACACTAACACCACAAGTGTTGGAAAAAGGGACAGCGCCGTGCTCGTCTATTGCCGCCTCTACGCTAGAGAGCAAACCTTCATGTGGCAAAGAATAGTACAAATCTTTTATGTCGACCGAGAATGCAGTTAAACACTCGCTGTCAGATACATTTAAAAAATCGATTACGGCTGAAGAATCTTTGGTTAGGAAAGGATCCACCACCTCGAGGAGTCTCAGGTTAGTTTGCAGGAATTCCGCGACGCACTTCTGCCATGTCCCAGATTCGGAAACAATGACACGAAAAGGACAGTCATCCTTATGGGTCTTGGCGGCGAAAAACATTTCTAAGCAGTCTCCATCAGTGCCATTGATTTTCTTAACAACATTAGCCAAATTAAGGCCCTTACACATCTGCTTAGCTCGCGACCTTACTTTCTTCAACGAAACGCGTCGAATAGGATTAAACACAGCAAGTACCGCCGCAGAAGCCTTATCACGGAAATCACCTTGCGTAAGCACTACGAATCCCCCCTCCTTGTCCGCGGGCAGGACACAGAGCCTGCGATCCCGCAGTGTAGCGGCCACCCGACCGATCCGCACTCCCGTGCGCTCATGTCCACCACGAAGGAGCACGTTGACTCCCTGAGAAACACAGGACTCACGTTCCTCCAACGGCGCCAGCTTAGCCACATCATGGACACAACTGAGAAGTTCCGCGGCATCTTTCCGAGGTTGGACTGCGAACTTGGGTCCAAGACGCAGAATCCGGCGAACTTCCTCAGGAACGTCGGCGTCACCTATAGTGTGGAGCCTGTCCTCGCTAGGCGTGACCCTGCGGGACGCCAAGGGACGAAGGACATCCAGAACACTGCGCCAGAAGGTTTCGGTGGAAGACGCCAACAGCCTGGAGTGCTCCCGCCATTTCTGGTGGGCACGCCTAACGTCGTCGTCACAAAAGATGCTAGCATATAACCAGTCTCGGTAGAACGCAGCCTGTCGTCGCCACTCAGCTCGGAAAATCTTGCACAACCTTCTGCCATGGTTTAGAGACGGAGGGAACCCCCCAAGCATAGCCAGAATTGCAGGAGGTAAGATCCTGGATCGAACACAGAAGGAGAGGGCCCGAGCTTGAACCTCGGCATAGGCCGCACGAGTAACCAAAGAACAGAGATCTGGAGGAACAGCATAGGAAAGGCCCAAGGTACTAGAAATGCACGTTAGCAGGGAAGAAGTTTGGGCGTGTTGGTGGGTCATTGTAATCTTAACTGGGATTCATAGCGCTAAAACGACACAAGGACGAGGAAGAACACGGGACGAGCGCTAACTTTCAACAATTGCTTTATTGCAGTTAGTAAGCATATATATACTCACTGGGAAGGCACTGCAAAAAACACTCTGAAGGAAAGAAGAAAGGAAAAACAGTCATGTGGCTACTGTGCCAAAAGTGCAAGCTCTTTCTTGGATAAAAGAATAGACGGCGTGCTAACGCAATCATCACATCCTCTAGCTATCTCTGCTGCTTCGACAATTTCCCTCGTTATCTTATTCCTGTGGCGATACACAACAACAGTTTGTTTAAAGAGAGGGTAGCATGGTTCCTTCGCGTCACATTTTCTACAGTGGGCAGCCAGGTGCCCATCTATTGCGGTGCTCTCTACTTTATTATTATGCTCCGCCAGCCGCACGTTTAAACATCTGCCCGTCTGGCCCACGTAGTACTTCCCACACGAAAGTGGAATCTTATACACTACGTTCCGAGTGCACGTGACAAAAGGTTCCTTGTGTGTAGTAGTGCAAGCAGGCTTCCGCTTCCTCGTAGGACAGCTCAGCCCACTCAAACTCAAAAGTTTGTTAGGAGCTGTAAAGACAACGTTTACACCCGACCGTTGCCCTACTTTTCACCCCTGCCTTGATTTTAGCCACCAATCATATAACCTCCGTTTGGTTAGTTCTACCCGCTTAAAGTCTATTTTGCCTTCACTGTCCCTAAACCCCAATGGAGCAGAGATACACCTATTGGTGATAATGGGCGGAGTTATTGACGTACTGCACGGACGAGGAGCAGGGATCACAAAGTAAATAGCCAAAGGGGTCACCGACCTGCGGAATGTTTCAAAGGAAGTACAAATCGCGGTGTGCACGGTGCCAGAGGTTGAAAGGCAGGGCTATGAAATTGAAAGGGCAATTCTTGCAGTAAACAGGGAAACTTGGACTAGCTAAAGCAATGAATTTTGCGGTCATTGACATCAACCGAGAAGTGCACCGTGCAGGCAGTGAAGGCGCTTTTGTGCGTGACGGGATACATTTTAGCGAAAGGGTAGCAACACCGGTCGGACGTCGATTCGCAGCGCGAGCTGTAGCTTTTTTAGGCGGGCCCCAGCCAATCAGGAAGCAGGATAAACCATTGAACGTAGCGAAACACAAGTAAAGGGCAGAATTAGACGAACAGGAGTCAGGAAAAGACACAGAAAGGATAAGAATAGAGAATGTAAAATTTGCTACATTAACATGCAGGGTGGTCGCAAGCAGGAAAAATGGCTGGAAATTCAAACGCAGCTGAATGATGAAGCGATTAGTGTGTACGCCTTGACCGAAACGCATCTAAGCGATTTGGAGCAGCCGCCTGTTATTGACAATTTTGTATGGGAAGGGTGCAATAGAATGACCGGGTGAAGGAAAGGCGGAGGCGTAGGCGTACTAATTAGGCGAGGTCTGAAGTGGCGAAGGGTAAACGAGACATGTAAAGAGCATTTATCGATTAGCGGCACATGGCAAGGTAAAAAGACGTGGCTGGGAGTAGCTTACCTATGGACAGGTAGTGATAGCAGAAAAAAAATGTCACAGTTTCGCCCTAAAGGGCGAAGCAATGAATGCAATAGCAACACAGCAATGTCATACGAAGTAAGGTGAGCGGCTTTGGTAGCAATATGAATTGTAGTAAACATGAGCTGACTAAGTAAGCAGGTGTGCTGCGGCGTAAGTAGACCGACATGAAGAGAGACTCGATGACCACGAGAAGGCGCGTGTGAAACGGTGGTGTTGATGAGAAGCGCTTCCCGTGGGCAGCGCGTGCGAAGCGACACACCAGTAGCGCTGCACTGCCGATCCGGGCAGCATTGCATGTGTAGCGTGCGTTGGAAAATGTGGCCCGACTATCACTAACTGATTGAACAAGCGTGGTGTGAGCGCGCACAAACAAACATGAATAGATCACACTGAATGACTGCAGACAACGACTGTCAAAACGCTGGCAGCAAGCGCATACGCCGCAGCGGAGAAGGTACGTGCGGGCTATCGCTTCAACGGAAACTGAGCGGCGAATGCACGTCGCATAAAGGTCAGAGCCATGTGGAGATAAGAGACGGTGCGGGGAGCGACGAGCGCGGTTGTTGGCATAGTAGGAGTGCGCCCCCCCCCCCCCCCCCCCCCGTCGCTCCCTCCGGCGCTGGCTTCCCGCTTCCTTGCTTGCGCGTGGGGGATTGAGCGCGTTCGCTCTCCGTTATAGCGCGCGTCCCCGCACGCTTCCGCTCGGGCATACGGTGCGCGGCGAAGATTTTATCTATAGGGAACTTCACGGCGACGGCGACGCCGACGGCAGAAATCCGGTTGAAGTGTCCATATAATTGCTATCGCAATAAAATAAGGAATTGGTTCATTGCATTACAAGCGATATTAATGAGTTGAGTAAATCGGGCCAGGTGATATTAGTGGGAGATATGAACGCACACATGGACGATTTAGACGGATATACTGATTACAACGGCTCTCCAGTGCTGGATCTGTGTGATGAACAGAACCTTATAGTAGTTAACAGGGAGAATAAGTGTCATGGAGAGGTAACGTGGCAATGCGGAAACAGGCAGTCATGTATCGACTACGCCTTAGTCTCAGAAATGGTCTACGAACAACTAGACCAAATGATAATAGACGAAAATGGAAAAAATAGCCTGGGAAGCGATCATAGGCGTTTAGCATTAAATTTTTGACGAGATACTAGCGCAGAACATGAACCAATTGCTGTGTAGGGCAGGAACGCGGCGTAACCCGCGTCGGGCCGACGGAGAGGCCGGACGCCGGGAGGGCGCGTAAAGTGACGACACGCAGACAAGCTTCGACGAGACTGACGGGAGACTGCTCTCCCGCGTTTATTGCAGGTGGTTTTATGGTGGGGGAATACCCACTATTGGTCAGCGAGGCACGGGTCACATGATCGGCATGGCCAAGCCGGGTTGGTGGTAGAGTGTACTAGACAATGGTCGAGTGGGCCGAACGGCGCTCTGCCGCTGAGGCACCGCATGTGGCAAAATAGTGCGAGGGCGCTGCGAGCGAACTGGATTGGGGTGGAGACGCGCTTCGCGGCATATTCAACGTACTTTCGCTGCGGGCGCCGAGCCCGATTGCGCATAGTACGCTCTTAAAATAGCGCTTTATTTGAACTGCAACTTTATGTTTACACCATTTTGCCAAACATATATATTTGAGGCATAGATTATACAACGCGACGTCTTCAATTTTGCTATCGTTGTCAAGCGCGTCGTCTGCTAGCGAGCGCGCGTTCGATACGCGGACGCTAGCGCACGCCCAGTTTTTCTCGCAGAACCTCTGTGCAGTACATTTTTTTAATGATTTAGTTGCTTCGGTGCACCCATGACTCTTGACGGCCGGTGCCAAATGTAGTTTTAGCCTAGTGAACTGCTGTTTTTAACACTGTCCTCTAAAAGTAACTGGTATCTCCACGCCATGAAGGCTACGCAAGAAAATTTTATTATTGATATCGTGTCATTTTACACGCGCTTCTTGTTGGTGGATATTGATCAGGGACAATGATCTAAGAAAACAATAGTAGAGTGAAATAAACCAGGTTTATCGGCGTGGCGCGAAGAATGACCAATGTATTTCTAGGTAATTAAATGAAAGGGTACATAGACATATATATATATATATATATATATATATGTGTGTGTGTGTGTGTGTGTGTGTGTGTGTGTGTGTGTGTGTGTGTGTGTGTGTGTGTGTGTGTGTGTGTGTGTGAGGGAAAAATAACAAATATTCTAAGTGCAATAATTGAAAAAGTAAGAACTTCCGACCGGAATAAGCGCACGTGTTTGCAGTAACAAACACACTTATTAGTGAATACTAGAAATAAAACTCTCATTTGCAGAAATAGCTTTCATAGCAGGCAAGACCATCTTGTATATATATATATATATATACATACACACACACACACAAACACATATATATATATATATATATATATATATATATATATATATAGTAGTAACTGGATTTTTCAATGGGCCAAGCGTATTTAGGAAAATCAGAAGCACAACTTCGCGGTTATCTAGGGTTTATTATTTTCCCAACAGTTTCGGTCGGTGGACCGACCTTTTTCAAGGGTCGGTCCACCGACCGAGACTGTTGGGAAAATAATAAACCCTAGATAACCGCGAAGTTGTGCTTCTGATTTTCATATATATATATATATATATATATATATATCAGTGTTATAATAATAACACTTGCACACACACAAACACACGCACGCATATATATATATATATATATATATATATATATATATATATATAGATATGCGTGCGTGTGTTTGTGTGCGTGCAAGTGTTATTATTATAATGTATGATGCGGAATAGTCATTTCCGTTCGAATGTAACGCATAACAGCACTATTGAAATCGCAAAGGTGAGTGACTGGATACAAGTGAGGACTGTTATTCCGAATAATTTTGCTGCCAGAGAGTCGTGGCTGTTGCGCAGAGGCGCGGTTCCTGAGACAATTAACGGACGGGTGTTAATAAGTACTGCTTAACAAGTTCCTAGCTCTCATTCAATATAAACGCCCCGTTTTGGGGCAGCCTGTAAATCTGCTAACTTGATTCAGACAAGAATTTTTGAGTCTCACCATGTTTGCAACCTACTAAAACTGAGTGCTCCATGTGGTACCTCACTTATCTTCTTCAACGAACGCAACAGATCTGCACACATCTCTACTTGCCTGTGAGACATGCCGTTCCTTTAATTATTTCATTATGGTCGCTATGATAGTGCAGCGGATAACTGAACGCTACAGAGTTGAGCGGTCATACATTTGGGAACGGCATTACATTTACACATGAAATATAGGATAAGCGTAACATGTTTTTCTCGGAAATCAGACTCGAGAATAATTTATGTTGTTTACACCCCCAGAAATAAGCCGAAGAACGCAGCCACCTGCTTTTTTTCTTTTTTTAATATAAGCAAATTCTTGGGTTTTACGTGGCAAAACCACGATATGATTATGAGGCACCCGGTTTAGCTTTTGCCACCTGGGGTTCTTTAACGTGCACCTAAATAGAAGTACACGAGTCTCTTTCCATTTCGTTCCCATCAAATTCCGCGACCTGGATTGAACCCGCGAGCTCCAGAATTAGCAGCGCAACGCCGTATCCACGATATAGGCACTAATTAGGCTACCGCGCAGGCATTCTTTCTTTTTCTTTTCTTTTTTGAAGTATCGACTGGGAAAAAAATTCCACGTACGGCTTACGGCAAAACATTAGCATATAGAATGGCTAACTAAAACCGTTTTCTGCGCTCGCGGTCCGACTGCAATAAATGACCCCGTACCAATTACTCCGCATTCTCTTACGCGAGAAAGGTGGAAACTTGAATGGAACGTTGCACTGCAGTTTACTCTTTTTTTTTTTAAATCTATACCAGTGCTTCCCGTAAATCAAAGTACAAGGCGCCGGATGGGGCAGATATGCTTTACTTGTTTGAAGCGGCAAGCATGAAGGTTACATATGTTGCTTCGTCTGCGTTTCGTCAGACCTACTGATAGAAAACTATATGCGCAACAATACACACGAGAGATGCCTGTTGCTTGAAGAACGAGAATTTTTTTTTCTCCAAAGGGAACCGTACAATAACATAGTAGAATGAAAGCCGACACTGCGGCCGCAATGCACGCGCAATCACCGAGCGGCATTAGAAAGTAATAAAAAATAAATAAAGAAGAGAAAGGAAAGGAATCTCTTCTTAAGGCATAAATACATGTCATATGCAATTATTAACCCCATTTGATCGGTCTGAACGCAAATACCAGCGCGCGAAGTAGTACGAATGACCCTGCCGAGCAGTATCGCCAGCAGTTTCCAACGGCGAGACCTTGATGCGGCCCAATCCACTTCGACCGCAGCGCCGCCCCAGTATTTTTCCACGTCCGGCACCTCACTGCAAAGCATGCGCCGCCCCAGCCGCTCGTCCCACTCGACCTAATTCTAGTACACTCTAGTGGTAGCAAAGAGGCATGGGAGAGACCCAGCTCCACCCAGTGACACGAATAGAGACCCCCACCGCACCGGTGTTCCAGCATGTCACCAGGGGTCGCACAACACAACACCAATAGCCTCAGAATTTTTAAAAATGAATGACGGGCAAATAACAGAGATCGCAAACAATATAGAGAAGAAAATTGAGGATTCTCCTACAGCAGCCTTGGAATATAAGGAACTGGTGGACGTTATGCAGCATGAAATAAGGCGGACACGGCAAAACAATTGTTGGATTGGCAAGAGGAAACCACGTAAGAGGTGGAACAAGGAAATAAAACAAGCTATAGAAGAGCGTAAAGAGGCATCTAGGGCTCATCGAGAAGCCAAAAAGTTGCGATTACAAGAAGAGGTGCTCCTTAGATGGAACACATACCGATAAAAGAAAAGGGTGGCGAGTGAGCTCGTGCAAGAGAAAATTAAGTGCGCAAGTGAACGTTGGGTGCATAACATTCACAAAAGAGACAAAGGCGCTCCAAGAAGATTCTCTAACCATATAAAAGCACTCGGAGCTCCAACTAAACACTCGCAAACGGCTATAAGGGATGAAGACGGTAACATCTATGAAGGAGATGATGCGATGCGGTACATCAGAGACGTTATTACGGATAACTTCGGCACGAGAAAAAGCGTAGTTCAGACAAGAGATCCAGCAACAGCAGAGAGGCCAGAGAGATCAAAATTTAGCATAGAAAGCTTTTATTGTAAAAAGGCAGCAGAAAATGTCCCTAACGACACGGCAGCTGGACCCGATGAAATCCCAATACAGCTAATCAAAAACCTCGGTCCAAAAAGCAAGGCACTGCTGACTAATGCCATAGAGCAAGTGATTAGAACAAAGAATATTCCCGATGGATGGCGTGAAAGCAAGATGAATCTCATCTACAAAGGCAAAGGAGATAAGGATAAAACGAGCTCGTACAGGCCAGTTACAGTAACGTCGGTGATATATAGAATGGCAATGCAAGCCATAAAATTAGAACTGTCGAAGTGGGTGGAGGAAAACGATGTATTGGGGGAACTACAGAATGGGTTCAGGCCAGGCAGACGCTTAGAAGACAATATGTTTGTACTAACTCAGTGCATAGAGATTTCAGTAGCTCAGAAAAGACCTTTATGGATAGCATTTCTAGATATTAAAGGAGCTTATGACAACGTAGACAGGGAATTGTTGTGGGATATTCTTCAATACGAAGGCATAGATGTCGATTTCGTGGAGCTGCTAAAGGAGATATATCGAGACAACCAAGTACAAGTGGTATGGGAAGGCCGAAAAGGAAATGAAATGGTGGGAATTCACCAAGGATTGAAGCAAGGATGCCCTCTGTCACCATTGTTGTTCACGCTTTACGTCAAGGGTATAGAAAGACGACTGGAAAACAGCGAATTAGGTTTCGATTTATCCTACATGCGTAATGGACAAATGGTGCAACAGAAGGTCCCTGGACTGATGTACGCAGACGACATTGTGCTACTAGCGGACAATAAAAAAGATTTACAGATACTTGCGAATATCTGTGGGAACGCAGCGACAAATCTAGGGCTTAAGTTTAGCACAGAGAAATCAGGGATTATGATCTTTAATGAACACACGAGTAACTTCGTGGTGTCAATTCAACAGCAAGTAATACCCATAGTGAAGCAATATAAGTACCTCGGCGTACACATAAACGAAGGGAAGAATTACTCAAGAAACCACCAAGATAATCTGAAAATAAAGGGGAAGCGGAATGCAGCAATAATGAAACACAGAGCACTATGGGGCCACAATAAGTATGAGGTGGTGCGTGGAATCTGGAAAGGAGTAATGGTGCCAGCGCTAACATTTGCAAATGCCATTATATGCTTAAAATCGGATATATTGGCGGGTTTGGAAGTTAACCAAAGATCAGTAGGCCGGTTGGCTTTGGGAGCACACGGTAATACGACAAATGAGGCAGTGCAGGGTGACATGGGTTGGGCCTCTTTTGAAGTCAGAGAAGCACAGAGCAAAATTAGTTTTGAAGAAAGGCTCAGGAACATGGATGAAAATAAATGGGCGGCTAAAGTGCACAAGTATCTCTACATGAAAAGCGTGGACACAGAATGGAGGAAGAGGTCAAGGAAGTTGGCAACCAAGTACAGGATAATCGAAACTGTAAATAGACAACCGGGGGTCATCAGAAAGAAAGTGAGAGAAATAGAGACCGTGAATTAGATGCAAAGAATGGAAATAAAAAGGACAATGGAGATTTACAAGAATGAGAAGAAAGAAATTAGAAGGGAAAATTTGTACGATAACACAAAGGGCAGTGCCTTGCTATTTGAGGCTCGAGCCGGTTGCCTAAGGACGAAAACATATCGGAACAAATATTCGGAACTAGATGAGACATGTGTATGCTGCAGTAAAGATCCAGAGACCACTCAGCACATCCTAATGGAATGCGACGGGATCCACCCAGCGAGAACCGTAGGTAACGTGCAACTCCCAGAAGCGCTTGGGTTTAAAGTGGAAGGAAACATAAACAGATCAGCCGTAGAGATCAGCAAGAGACGACTAGAGTACTGGTGGGAAAAAAGCAGGGAAAAGATGGATACGACCTGATGTCTTAAAATCATAGGCAGCGGTACAAGGTAAATTTTTGAAAAATAGAAATAATGAGAGGTATACAAAAATGATGGATAAAGAACATGTATAATATACCTGATTAAATCAAGCAGGCTAGGTGACTATTTGTCGCCGCCCCGTTTCAAAGGGGATGCCAATAATTCATCATCATCATCATCCTGTCATGTGGGACACCATGGAGGAGAGACACCTAGTGGTGATAATGGGTGGAGTGATTGACGTACTGCACGGACAAGGAACAGGGATCACAAAGAAAATAGCCAAAGGGGTCACCGACCTGGGGAATGTTTCAAAGGAAGTACAAATCGCGGTGTGCACGGTGCCAGAGGTTGAAAGGCAGGGTTATGAAATTGAAAGGGCAGTTCTTGCAGTAAACAGGGAAATTTGGACTCTAGCTAAAGCAATGAATTTTACGGTCATTGACATCAACCGAGAAGTGCACCGAGCAGGCCGAGAAGACGCTTTTGTGCGTGACGGGATACATTTTAGTGAAAGTGTAGCAACACCGGTCGGACGTCGATTCGCGGCACGAGCTGTAGCTTTTTTAAGCGGGCCCCAGGCAATCGGGAAGCAGGATTAAGTATTGAACATAGCGAAACAGCAGTAAAGGGCAGAATTAGGCGACCAGGAGTCAGGGAAAAACGAAGAAAGGATAAGAATAGAGAAGGCAAAATTTGCTACATTAACATGCAGGGTGGTCGCAAGCAGGAAAAATGGCTGGAAATTCAAACGCAGCTGAATGATGAAGCGATTAGCGTGTACGCCTTGACCGAAACGCATCTAAGAGATTTGGAGCAGCCGCCTGTTATTGACAACTTTGTATGGGAAGGGTGCAACAGAATGACCGGGTCAAGGAAAGGCGGAGGCGTAGGCGTACTAATTAGGCGAGGTCTGAAGTGGCGAAGGGTAAACGAGACATGTAAAGAGCATTTATGGATTAGTGGGACATGGCAAGATAAAAAGACGTGGCTGGGAGTAGCTTACCTATGGACAGGTAGTGATAGCAGAGAAAAAAATAAGGAATTGGTTGATTGCATTAGAAGCGATATTAATGAGTTCAGTAAATCGGGCCAGGTGATATTAGTGGGAGATATGAACGCGCACATGGACGATTTAGACGGATATACTGATTACAACGGCTCTCTAGTGCTGGATCAGTGTGATGAACAGAACCTTATAGCAGTTAACAGGGAGAATAAGTGTCATGGACAGGTAACGTGGCAATGCGGAAACAGGCAGTCATGTATCGACTACGCCTTAGTCTCAGAAATGGTCTACTAACAACTAGACCAAATGATAATAGACGAAAATGGAAAAAATAGCCTGGGAAGCGATCATAGACGTTTAGCATTAAAGTTTGGGCGAGATACCAGCGCAGAACCAATAGCCTCAGAGTTTTTAAAAATGAATGACGAGCAAATAACAGAGATGGCAAACAACATAGAGAAGAAAATTGAGGCTTTTCTTACAGCCATCTGGGAATATAAGGAACTGGTGGAGGTTATGCAGCATGAAATAAGGCGGACACGGCAAAAGAATTGTTGGATTGGAAAGAGGAAACCACGTAAGTGGTGGAACAAGGAAATTAAACAAGCTATAGAAGAGCGTAAAGAGGCATCTAGGGTTCAGAAGCCAAAAAGTTGGGATTACACGAAGAAGAGGTGCTCCTTAGATGGAATACATACCGAGAAAAGAAAAGGGTTGCGAGTGAGCTCGTGCAAGAGAAAATTAAATGGGCAAGTGAACGTTGGGTGCATAACATTCACAAAAGAGACAAAGGCGCCCCAAAAAGATTCTGGAACCATATAAAAGCACTCGGAGCTCCAACTATAAACTCGCAAACGGCTTTAAGGGATGAAGACGGTAACATCTATGAAGGCGATGATGCGCTGCGGTACATCACAGACGTTATCAGGCATAACTTCGGCACGAGAAAAAGCGTAGTTCAGACAACATATCCAGTAACAACAGAGAGGTCTGAGAGATAAAATTAGCATAGAAAGCTTTTATTAGAAAAGGGCAGCAGAAAATGTCCCTAACAACACGGCAGCAGGACCCGATGAAATCCCAATACAGCTAATCAAAAACCTCGGTCCAAAAAGCAAGGCACTGCCGACTAATGCCATAGAGCAAGTAATTAGAACAAAGAATATTCCCGATGGATGGCGTGAAAGCAAGATGAATCTCATCTACAAAGGCAAAGGAGATAAGGATAACACGAGCTCGTACAGGCCAGTTACAGTAACGTCGGTGATATATAGAATGGCAATGCAAGCCATAAAATTAGAACTGTCGAAGTGGGTGGAGGAAAACGATGTATTGGGGGAACTACAGAATGGGTTCAGGCCAGGCTGACGCTTAGAAGACAATATGTTTGTACTAACTCAGTGCATAGAGATTTCAGTAGCTCAGAAACGACCTTTATGGATAGCATTTCTAGATATTAAAGGAGCTTATGACAACGTAGACAGGGAATTGTTGTGGGATATTCTTCAATACGAAGGCATAGATGACGATTTCGTAGAGCTGCTGAGGGAGATTATATATAGAGACAACCAAGTACAAGTGGTATGGGAAGGTAGAAAAGGAAATGAAATGGTGGAAATTCACCAAGGATTGAAGCAAGGATGCCCTCTGTCACCATTGTTGTTCACGCTTTACGTCAAGGGTATAGAAAGACGACTGGAAAACAGCGAATTAGGTTTTTATTTATCCTACATGCGTAATGGACAAATGGTGCAACAGAAGGTCCCTGGACTGATGTACGCAGACGACATTGTGCTACTAGCGGACAATAAAAAAGATTTACAGATACTTGCGAATATCTGTGGGAACGCAGCGACAAATCTAGGCCTTAAGTTTAGCACAGAGAAATCAGGGATTATGGTCTTTAATGAACACACGAGTAACTTCGTGGTGTCAATTCAACAGCAAGTAATACCCATAGTGAAGCAATATAAGTACCTCGGCGTACACATAAACAAAGGAAAGAATTACTCAAGCAACCACCAAGATAATCTGAAAATAAAGGGGAAGCGGAATGCAGCAATAATGAAACACAGAGCACTATGGGGCCACAATAAGTATGAGGTGGTGCGTGGAATCTGGAAATGAGTAATGGTGCCAGCGCTAACATTTGCAAATGCCATTATATGCTTAAAATTGGATATATTGGCGGGTTTGGAAGTTAACCAAAGATCAGTAGGCCGGTTGGCTTTGGGAGCACACGGTAATACGACAAATGAGGCAGTGCAGGGTGACATGGGTTGGGCCTCTTTTGAAGTCAGAGAAGCACAGAGCAAAATTAGTTTTGAAGAAAGGCTCAGGAACATGGATGAAAATAAATGGGCGGCTAAAGTGCACAAGTATCTCTACATGAAAAGCGTGGACACAGAATGGAGGAAGAGGTCAAGGAAGTTGGCAACCGAGTACAGGATAATCGAAACTGTAAATAGACAACCAGGGGTCATCAGAAAGAAAGTGAGAGAAATAGAGACCGTGAATTGGATGCAAAGAATGGAAACAAAAAGGACAATGGAGATTTACAAGAATGAGAAGAAAGAAATTAGAAGGGAAAATTTGTACGATAGCACAAAGGGCAGTGCCTTGCTATTTGAGGCTCGAGCCGGTTGCCTAAGGACGAAAACATATCGGAACAAATATTCGGAGCTAGATGAGACATGTGTATGCTGCAGTAAAGATCCAGAGACCACTCAGCCCATCCTAATGGAATGCGAAGGGATCCACCCAGCGAGAACCGTAGGTAACTCCCAGAAGCGCTTGGGTTTAAAGTGGAAGGAAACATAAACAGATCAGCCGTAGAGATCAGCAAGAGACGATTAGAGTACTGGTAGAAAAAAAGCAGGGAAGAGATGGATACGACCTGATCTCTTAAAATCATAGGCAGCGGTACAAGGTAAATTTTTGAAAAATAAAAATAATGAGGTATACAAAAATGCTAGATAAAGAAAATGTATAATATACCTGATTAAATCAAGCAGGCTAGGTGACTATTTGTCGCCGCCCCGTTTCAAAGGGGATGCCAATAAATCATCATCATCATCATCATCATCATCATCATCCTAAAGTCCCTTGATCTTGAAAGTTGCGACACTCTTCTCCGCGCGCGCGCTTTCCTCCTCAATTCTCCTCGCCCGCCGGCTGCGCGCGCTGCGCACGACACGCTATTGCGCCTGGGCTCCCGCGGACGGGCCGCAGAATTCGATGGAGGCGCATTATTTTGGGCCAGTTGCGCGCCCCAGTGGCGTAGAATATTTTGAAAAATGGAGATAACAGCAAGGAGAATGCTGTAGGCAACGTTTATGAGGATGTTGGTTTCATTTTAAAGCCGTATGAATGACACACATACAGATGTAAAAGGAGCTTTGAGGCGAGTTCTATACTCCAGTTATTTTTTCTGCCACATGATACGCTGATTTACTTTCTGCATCTGATCTAGTATTGCTTGTGGCAAATCACTCTGTGTTTCGCAGGTTTTTTCTTGCATGTGCACCGCATGTATTATATTCAGCGTGCCTTCTTATAATGAATTACTGGCTAGAGCATAGTCCGTCCATGTGTTTATCTGAATGTCAAAGTAGCTTTTGCGCTGTGGTTTCTGCATTGAATAGGACGGTTGCGCAATTTCAGTGCGATGAAGCGGTACCGGCAGCCACTCATCACCCACAATAACAGAATCTGAGGAAAGGTATTTACAGATTATTCTTTAGGCGTCGGTGTCAATGAAGCTTAAAAAATACTCGGTATACCTATGGGAGAAGGCATTCTATATTTTTAGGCAAAAGAAACGCCTCTGGAAAAGGTATTTTGATAGTTCACACCAACATACCTTTAGATTATTCAGTAGGACAGTTTTATTGTGATTTTGATTAGACATCAGAAAAACATTTATCACACAAAAAACAAGAAGAATGGTCAGTAAGATGCTTTATTTTCGTTCACGCGCAAAAAACGTTATTTGACAAGATACAGATAACGTAGAAGAGTATCATATAATATTCAGAATGAGAAACAATGCTAGTGTACAAATATGCCATTTCCGATTGAATAAGAGTTGACGACGTGCGAGGTGATGGAGTCCCAGCAGAATATTCAGCATTCTGAGGAGAACCCCATTTTTATGCAACGTACAAATTGCCGCAGCAAAAACGCTAATGAGCAGGCCGGAAGAATTGAAAAAATGCAGCATTAGGGGATGCTTTGATACGAGCAATAAGAAAGGCGCCTTACCTCGCAAACAACACTGTTCCTTGTCGGAACAAAGTTCTTCCCGCCAATGCTGTGCAGCCACTGCTTCTTGCGCAAGCCATCACGCTTTCCTTGCGGTATCGTAAAAACTGCATAGCCATCATCACGCTTCTTGCTGCAGTTATATGGGCAGCAGCACGGCATAGCGCCAGCAGACAGTGCACGAAACAGCGTGCAATGTTAGCGTGCGACGTTCTCTATACGCCGAGCCAGCCGAGCTGAGGCGCAAAATGGCGCGAACGAAAAAGCAAAACACAAGCAAAACGCAAGCTCCGCTCTATTCCAGGGGCAACGGCAGGGAGACCAATCATTGTGCAGGAAAACGGGCGCAAGACCGTCCGCCGCGGAGGGGACTCGCGAGGGGCGAGGAGGAGGCGAGGAGGTCGCGCGCCGGCAGCAGAGCACAAAGAGTGGCGGTACTTTCCTACATCAAGGGACTTTACATCGTCCTAAAGTCCCTAAAAAAACTACAGTAGCGCCATTCGTGTCGCCCATGCAGGCTCCTCCTCTCCCGCGTGTCTTGCAGATTGTAAATGGAGCCAGTTGAGGGGTGGCATGGCTGTTGGCCGAAAAGATGGGCTTGTTCAAATCTTTCCGCTAAACGGACTAGAGCGCTGCGGTCTAAAGCGATTCATTGGAAGAGTGTTCGAGAGATAGATACGGCAAGTATCATGCTTTGTAGACCAGTGAAATAATAAAAACGCTTGCACTGCAAAAAAAAGTTGTCGCAGTTTCACCTGAAAGGCGAAGCATCAATTGCGATAGCAAATTTGTAGAGAGCTATACGGAGTAATGATAGTAGCTTTATCAGCTGTATAAACTTGGACATGCAGCAGCACCGGCAACACGCAGAACTGTTGTCGACGCCGTCGGCGTTTTTCCCGCGTTCGCACAAAATGCATGCGGCGTTGGTGACTGTTTCCGGAGCCTCTGATATAAATAGGCACTTGGTGCCGCAGCTAAACGTCACCTCCCTTCCCTCCCCCAAGGCCTCTCGCGCGTCGGAAGAAGGCGCGTTTGGTCTACATATATGGTGATTGTAAAGGAGGAAAGAGACGCCTACTTCTGCAGCCCTTAAGGGACCACGGCACAGAACGCGCGTTTGTTCTCCGCCATGCGTTCACTCCCCGTGAAAGCGCGCGTCCCTCGCACCCTTTCACTCGCACATACAGCGTTCGGCGTTGGCGCTGAGCCGTGCTCCCTCAAGGGCTGCAGAAGATAGCGCCAACCTTTCCCCTTTCCCTCAAGAACCACTTACCTACCGCGCGGCGACGATTTCATCTCCATTGACGTCATACGGAACCTCACGGCGACGGCGATGGCGACGGCAGAAATCTGCTTTTGAGTGTCCATATAATTGCTATCGCAATAAAACATCACCTCAAGCAAGCAATACTCGATGCGAGAGCCGACCGTTTGCTTGCGGACGCGCTCGGCGCTGACGCTCTCGATGGCAGCGCCACTATCGCCGTGTAAACTCGGCGGCGCTAAGAATCTGCAAGCTTTTCAAGCATGACGCACTAGCTTTTCTGAAGGTAGTGAAGGAGCCATTTTGTCTGTCCACTGCGTTGTTTATTTTTGGCACGGCGTGCGAGTGTTTTGTGGCGGGCGTTCCACCGCGCTCGAATCTGGCGCGTTGGCCCTGCACGTGTCGCGATGCCGACCTGCTGTGCCCGCAGTTGCAAAAACAGGTACGCGAATGGAAAGAAGCTGTTTTATTGCGATAGCAATTATATGGACACTCTAAAGCAGATTTCTGCCGTCGGCGTCGCCGTCGCCGTCGCCGTGAGGTTCCGTATGACGTCAATGGAGATGAAATAGTCGCCGCGCGCCGCCGAACGCTCTATGTGCGAGTGAAAGGGCGCGAGGGACGCACGCTTTCACGGGTAGTGAACGAACGGCGGAGAACAAACTCGCGTTCTGTGCCGTGCTCCCTTAAGGGCTGCATAAGTAGGCGTCTCTTTCCTCCTTTACAATCACCATATATGTAGAGCAAACGCGCCTTCTTCTGACGCACGAAAGGCCGTAGGGGGAGGGGGAGGGAAGGGAGGCGACGTGTAGCTGCGGCACCAGGTGCCTATTTATATCAGAGGCTCCGGCAACAGTCACCAACGCCGCAAGCATTTTGTGCGAACGCGCGCAAAACGCCGACGGCGTCGACAACAGTTCTGCGTGTTGCCGGTGCTGCTGCATGTCCAAATTTATACAGCTGATAAAGCAGCTGATCAATACTCCGTATAGCTCTCTACAAATTTGCTATCGCAATTCATGCTTCGCCTTTCAGGTGAAACTGTGACAATTTTTTCCTTCCGCGAGGAAAAGAAAATGCCGTTCGGCGAGAATTGTGGCTACAGCGTATTGGGCGGACTGACTTGAACTCTGCGTCGTCGCGGCTTTGTGAGGTGAGTACGGGTGATCTGCCTTATCTTTTTGCTTGTATTCGTGCATCCAGTGTTGCGGTACATTCAAGCTCGAGTCTCACGCATGGAGCGTGTATCCACGTCGATGGTAAATGTGCATGCCAGTTGCAACATGTGCCGTGTATACGCTGCCTATGGCTTCATCCAGAACTCATCCTCGAGTATGTTCTAAGTACATGTAATGCATACATACAAGTGTGCATCAAGTTTTGTTTATTCGCCTTCGTATACTTGAATTTTGACCACTGTGTAACTCCTTCGTGTGTGTGCAGCGAAGTAAATGGCGCATTATTGCGCTTAAGCATGTGCTCCAGCTCGGTGAGTATTCAGAAGCTGTGTGGTTGCATTAGCGATACGCAAAGTTAAATGGTGCGCATTTCTGCATCGTGTTCTAGTCTGGTCGGAAGAGAATGTGCCCAACAGTGCGTCGTCGTCGGTAAAGTCACTTTTTTTTAAGCGTGCTGTTTTATTGCCGTGTAACAGTAGCCGCGAATATTCCCTTGCCCAGGACCACTTCTCTGCAAACCAATTTGAGCCGATACTGCTGAGGAAGTTTGGTACTAAGAAGTTGAAGAGAGACGCGACGCCTACGATCTTTAGTCAACAGCATTTGCGAACGTCAGGTAAGCCAACCACGTTAGGAATTGCACAATGTTTGTTCAGTTGAGGAAACGGTAAGGACGCAAGCCACTTAGAAGAAAAAAAACAAGACGATGGGGTCTTCTACGCTTTACTTTTACGTGGGTTGCGTCCTAGCCTTTCCCTCAGCGTGAAGCAACTAGCTCAACAACCGCGCCGAAGACCCGCGAAACGAGCGCGCGTTCCACAGACGACACAGGCGTACCGTTCGCCGACCGGCTGCCCGAGCGCGGCCGCGCGCCGCTTTCGCTTTCACGTCCGTAGTTTCCTCCTGGACGCTGTAGGGGCGCTGCTGCAGCTGCTGAGAGAGGAGGCAGAGGCGAAGGGGTGCGGTTGGCGCTACTTTAGTTTTTTTTAGGGACTTTACATCGTCCCTCCCTGGGAGGAATTGCATCCATTTAACATTTGAAGCAGTTCATCCACATGGGGCAGTGGGAACCCGTCGATGACGATGGCCTTGTTCGGTTCTCTCAAATCTACGCAGAGGCGGATGTCCCCGTCTTTCTTACGGACGACCACGAGTGGCGACACCCATTCGGATGCCGACACCCGCTCGATGACGTCGTTATCCTCGAGTCGACGCAGCTCGCTAGCGACTTGTTGCCGGAGCGCCAGAGGCAGGCGACGCAGCTTGGCGGACACTGGTACGATGTCCGGCTGCCTCTTGACCCGGTGGACGTAGTCCTTGACAAGTCCCAGTTCCCCGTCGAACAGGTGCTCGAACCCCGGAGGCACACCTGCAGGAAGCTGCCAGGAAACGGGTGTAGCCAGACGACACGTTAGCGTTGCGCCGTCGATCAGGAGTCCCAACTGCTGGATGGCGTCGAGCCCCAGCAGTGAAGTGCCGTGTGCTGTCACGTAGAAGGTGACAAAGGCCTGCTTGCAATGGTGCTGCAAGTCTGTGCGGAAATAGCCCAGGACCGGTATGCGGTGCTTCGAAAAATTATGCAGTTGGATGGACGTTTGGAGCAGTCGATGCTTCGAAGCGAAAAGCATGTCGAAGTCCTTCTTGGTCATTAACGATGCAGTGGCTCCGGTGTCCACCAACAATGACATGTGGCTATGTCTTCCGACGACGACAGGGATGCGTAAGTCCATTGGGCTAGTCGGCGCAGCTTGGACGGATAGCACTGTGGCAGTGCCCGAGGCAGCGTCTTGGACTGGGGTAACTTCCTGCACCGACGCTTGTCGTTTACGGCAGACTACCGCGAAATGCCCCTTGATGCGGCAAAATTGGCAAGTTTTGTTTTTGGCCGTACAATTTCTGGAATTCACAGAATGCCCTAACTTGCCGCAGCGAAAACAAGGGCTGATGTGAGGTTTGGAAGCAGGTTGACCCTCTTGTTCACGAACGCCGTCCTGGAGGCGCGCTGACGAACCCGCGTAGCCATCTTGGACGCGGCCATCCGCGTTGGGGAGGAAGCCGCCGCCATGTTGAGTCGCATGCGGGGCTGCCGAAGCAGCCGAGCCGCCATTCTGTGCTGCTGCTGCGAAGCCACGTGCGACGCGGTGGACGCTACCGCCGTCACCGGCGAGCGAGCCGAGTAACCGTTCATTCTCTCCGAATGCCGCGTTGGCTTTGTTGAGCGCCTCCAAGTCGCGTCCAACTTCTGCTTTCTGCAGCGTAAGGGCTTCTCCGTACGACAGAAGTTTGGTCCGTACCTGTGCGTTGGCAACCCCGTGAATTATTTGGTCCCGTACTCTGTCGTCGTAAGTGGCGCCAAACTTGCACGAGAGGGCTTTCTCCTTCAGGGCTGCGACAAATTCGAGGAAGGTTTCGCCGATTAGTTGTTCGCGGCTCGGCAACAGGTGCCGCTCGGCTAGCACGTTCCTCGTCTCGGCAAAGAGCCTGTCCAGGAATTGTAGCAACGTGTCGAACTCCGTCGTCGCCGCCGCTTCCGTCGTCGACACCGCTCCCGAGTCCAACGTTGCCGGCGCGCTGGTTGTGGGTGGTGCATTTTGGACGCCTTGTGCTTCGAGCTGCTCCTGCGCGGCGAAGTATTTGCGCTGGCCCTCGATACCGAGAGCGCAGATAAGTGCTGACGCGCGTGTTTCTTCCTCCCAGCCGCTTCCGCCGGCCGCCTTCAGGTGTATCTGGAACATTTTTTTCCATCTATGCCACAGAATAGGAGGCGTGCCGGGCACGTCGAGAAATGGAGGAAGGTTGGCAAAAAGGGCCGCCACGTGTGCCGGGTTCAGTACTTGAATGAAAATGCGCTGTAGCGCTCAGCGTCCGCGGCCCGAAGCAATAATAGAAAGCACACACCCGGTTATCAGCAGTAGCGTTGCACCGGAGGCTGGGGTCCGTGGACGCAGTGGACGCGTCGCAGCAGCAGCGTTCGAAGCACGGTCAGCGCCCGGCTAGCGTCTGAGCCGTTCCGAGAACGAAGAAGTGGTCGCTGGAAGCAGGAGCGCGTCTCCGTAGTAGCATCCGAGGTCCGCAATGTCAGTCGTCGCAGCATCAATAGCACACGTAGAACAGGGATGCGTCTCAGTAGCAGCAAAGTCCCTGGCGTCCGAAGCAGTAGTAGTGTAATCCGAAGTAGTAGTGCCGTAGCAGTGGCAAGGTTCGGAAGTATTGCCCGCAGCAGTAGTAGACCTTTTCACCTCGTCGCCATATGTTGTGTAGGGCAGGAACGGGGCGTAACCCGCGTCGGGCCGACGGAGAGGCCGAACGCCGGGAGGGCGCGTAAAGTGACGACACGCAGACAAGCTTCGACGAGACTGACGGGAGACTGCTCTCCCGCTTTTATTGCAGGTGGGGGAATACCCGCTATTAGTCAGCGAGGCACGGGTCACATGATCGGCATGGCCACGCCGGGTTGGTGGTAGCAAAGAGGCATGGGAGAGACCCAGCTCCATCCAGTGGCACGAATAGAGACCCCCACCGCACCGGTGTTCCAGCATGTCACCAGGGGTCGCACAACACAACACCAATAGCCTCAGAATTTTTAAAAATGAATGACGAGCAAATAACAGAGATCGCAAACAATATAGAGAAGAAAATTGAGGATTCTCCTACAGCAGCCTTGGAATATAAGGAACTGGTGGACGTTATGCAGCATGAAATAAGGCGGACACGGCAAAACAATTGTTGGGTTGGCAAGAGGAAACCACGTAAGAGGTGGAACAAGGAAATAAAACAAGCTATAGAAGAGCGTAAAGAGGCATCTAGGGCTCATCGAGAAGCCAAAAAGTTGCGATTACAAGAAGAGGTGCTCCTTAGATGGAACACATACCGATAAAGGAAAAGGGTGGCGAGTGAGCTCGTGCAAGAGAAAATTAAGTGCGCAAGTGAACGTTGGGTGCATAACATTCACAAAAGAGACAAAGGCGCTCCAAGAAGATTCTGTAACCATATAAAAGCACTCGGAGCTCCAACTAAACACTCGCAAACGGCTATAAGGGATGAAGACGGTAACATCTACGAAGGAGATGATGCGATGCGGTACATCAGAGACGTTATTACGGATAACTTCGGCACGAGAAAAAGCGTAGTTCAGACAAGAGATCCAGCAACAGCAGAGAGGCCAGAGAGATCAAAATTTAGCATAGAAAGCTTTTATTGTAAAAAGGCAGCAGAGAATGTCCCTAACAACAGGACCCGATGAAATCCCAATACAGCTAATCAAAAACCTCGGTCCAAAAAGCAAGGCACTGCTGACTAATGCCATAGAGCAACTGATTAGAACAAAGAAAATTCCCGTTGGATGGCGTGAAAGCAAGATGAATCTCATCTACAAAGGCAAAGGAGATAAGGATAAGATGAGCTCGTACAGGCCTGTTACAGTAACGTCGGTGATATATAGAATGGCAATGCAAACCATAAAATTACAACTGTCGAAGTGGGTGGAGGAAAACGATGTATTGGGGGAACTACAGAATGGATTCAGGCCAGGCAGACGCTTAGAAGACAATATGTTTGTACTAACTCAGTGCATAGAGATTTCAGTAGCTCAGAAAAGACCTTTATGGATAGCATTTCTAGATATTAAGTGAGCTTAGACAACGTAGACAGGGAATTGTTGTGGGATATTCTTCAATACGAAGGCATACATGACGATTTCGTAGAGCTGCTGAGGGAGATATATAGAGACAACCAAGTACAAGTGGTATGGGAAGGTAGAAAAGGAAATGAAATGGTGGGAATTCACCAAGGATTGAAGC
Source organism: Dermacentor silvarum (assembly GCF_013339745.2). Lineage (NCBI taxonomy): Eukaryota > Metazoa > Arthropoda > Arachnida > Ixodida > Ixodidae > Dermacentor > Dermacentor silvarum. Next base: position 173,184,521 of record NC_051161.1, on the reverse strand, counting down.
AAGGATGCCCTCTGTCACCATTGTTGTTCACGCTTTACGTCAAGGGTATAGAAAGACGACTGGAAAACAGCGAATTAGGTTTTGATTTATCCTACATGCGTAATGGACAAATGGTGCAACAGAAGGTCCCTGGACTGATGTACGCAGACGACATTGTGCTACTAGCGGACAATAAAAAAGATTTACAGATACTTGCGAATATCTGTGGGAATGCAGCGACAAATCTAGGCCTTAAGTTTAGCAAATATAAATCAGGAATTAGGATCTTTAATGAGCTCACGAGTAACTTCGTGGTGTCACCCCCCCATTGTGACCCTCTTTGTTCCCCTCTTTCCCTTCCTTTACGTAGAATAGGCCAGATGCTCCGTAATCCGGCCGGCCTCTCTACATTTTCAAATCAATAAACTACTTCTCTTCGTGGTGTCAATTCAACAGCAAGTAATACCCATAGTGAAGCAATATAAGTACCGGATCGGCGTACACATAAACGAAGGAACGAATCACTCAAGCAACCACTAAGATAATCTGAAAATAAAGGGGAAGCGGAATGCAGCAATAATGAAAGACAGAGCACTGTGGGGCCACGATAAGTATGAGGTGGTACGTGGAATCTGGAAAGGAGTAATGGTGCCAGCGCTAACATTCGCAAATGCCATTATATGCTTAAAATCGGCTATATTGGCGGGTTTGGAAGTTAACCAAAGATCAGTAGGCCGGTTGGCTTTGGGAGCCCACGGTAATACCACAAATGAGGCAGTGCAGGGTGGCATGGGTTGGGCCTCTTTTGAAGTCAGAGAAGCACAGAGCAAAATTAGTTTTGAAGAAAGGCTCAGGAACATGGATGAAAACAAATGGGCGGCTAAAGTGCACAAGTATCTCTACATGAAAAGCGTGGACACAGAATGGAGGAAGAGGTCAAGGAAGTTGGCAACCAAGTACAGGATAATCGAAACGGTAAATAGACAACCAGGAGTCATCAGAAAGAGAGAGAAATAGAGACCGTGAATTGGATGGAAAGAATGGAAACAAAAAGGACAAATTTTTCAAGAAGAAAGAAATTAGAAGGGGAAATCTGTACGATAACACAAAGGGCAGTGCCTTGCTATTTAAGGCTCGAGCCGGTTGCCTAAGGACGAAATATCGGAACAAATATTCGGAACTAGATGAGACATGTGTATGCTGCAGTAAAGATCCAGAAACCACTCAGCACATCCTGATGGAATGCGACGGGATACACCCAGCGAGAACCGTAGGTAACCTGCAACTCCCAGAAGCGCTTGGTTTCAAAGTGGAAGGAAAGAAACAGATCAGTCGTAGAGATCAGCAAGAGACGATTAGAGTACTGGTGGAAAAAAGCAGGGAAAATGGATACGACCTGATCTCTTAAAATCATAGGCAGCGGTACAAGGTAAATTTTTGAAAAATAAAAATAATGAGAGGTATACAAAAAATGCAAGATAAGGAACAGGTATATAGTATACCTGATTAAATCAAGCAGGCTACGTGACTATTGGTCGCCGCCCCGTTTCAAAGGGGATGCCAATAAATCATCATCATCCGACTCTCTGGCAAGGGACCTTCTTTCCTGCCCCTCAGAGACGCGTCCACAAGTGCCTGACGACCCGTGCCCCATCAACCCGGACACAGTCTTGGCAGAGGCGAAGGCTGCTCGAAGGGCCGCGCTCCGGAACATCCTCCCGGGAAAATCCTACGCCCCTGCCGGGGAAGTTTACCCGTGCTCAGGTCACGCGCCTGCGACGCATCGTCACGGAGACAGCAGTGACACCAGGCCCGCCGCGCCATGATGCACCTCCATACCTGGCAATCAGCCACTTGCCGCTCCTGTCCAGGGAACCAGCTGCTGGATCAGAATCATATACTCTGGGGCTGCTCGGATCTCGCCGAGCACCGGAGAAGAGCGATAGCCACCCTTCCCCCTACTCCGAGGCCTCAGGATTTGGACGCCTGGCGCCTTCCCCCCGAGAGACGGCGCCTCATATTCCAGTCGTTACTACAATTTTTACAAGAGTAAAAAATGATGAATAATATTTGAACCTCCTATTTTACCCCTCCCTCCGCCCTGATGGATTCATATCCTGGGGGCGGAAACTTTTTATGATTATTTTAATAAACGTTCTAACCACAAAACGGCGCAAAACCTGCGCCCCCTCGCACGTCCCCCCCCCCCCCCCCCCCGGAGCTTTCCGGCCCGGTGGCGTATTTCCAATTGCTAGTAGGTACAGCGTTTCACCGCTGGCGCCACGCTGCGCCGCTCGCGCGTACCAGTTTCGAGCCGCCGCCGTTGGAACGGAGGAGGCGTTGACGGAGAAAACGCTGGGCTGGTGGTGACTAGCCTGCTGTTGGGATCGGTGGTATTATAAACGCATCACTGTTTTGATGATCCAAATATAATCTCACTATCAGGGAGGGAGCAGTCTACCTGACTAGAGCAGTATTTCTTTATTTGGGGTGTTGCTACGCTGCGCTCCGCAACACCCCAACGACCGCCGCTTCGCGTCGGCGCCCGGTACCACGGCTGCCGCCGTGGCACCGGGGTTCAAACGACCACGCTGGCAAACAGAGAGGAAAAAAAAGAAACGCGTGATATTAAGAAAACAAATTTCACAGTTTCGCCCTAAGGGCGAAGCAATGAATGCGATAGCAACACAGCAATGTCATACGAAGTAAGGTGAGCGGCTTTGGTAGCAATATGAATTGTAGTAAACATGAGCTGATTAAGTAAGCAGGTGTGCTGCGGCGTAAGTAGACCGACATGAAGAGAGACTCGATGACCACGAGAAGGCGCGTGTGAAACGGTGGTGTTGATGAGAAGCGCTTGCCGTGGGCAGTGCGTGCGAAGGGACACACCTGTAGCGCTGCACTGCCGACCCGGGCAGCACTGCATGTGTAGCGTGCGTTGGAAAATGTGGCCCGACTATTACTAATTGATTAAACAAGCGTGGTGTGAGCACGCACAAACAACCATGAATAGATCACACTGAATGACTGCAGACAACGACTGTCAAAACGCTGGCAGCAAGCGCATACGCCGCAGCAACGGGCGAAGGTACGTGCGGTCTATCGCTTCAACGGAAACTGAGCGGCGAATGCACGGCGCATAAAGGTCAGAGCCGTGTGGAGATAAGCAACGGTGCGAGCGAGCGACGAGCACGGTTGTTGGCAGAGTAGAGGCCATATGATTGCGTTCGAGCGCCCTCGGCCAAAGAAACCACCTAGAAACGCGGTACGCGCGAGCGGCGCAGCGGCGCAGCGTGGCGCCAGCGGTCAAACGCTGTACTGTAATTGGAGTGTTGCGGCCCCGGTGGGGGCGCGCCGCCGCAGTAAAGCGTAAAACCCCTTGATGTTAGAAAGTAGCGACACCCTTTGATCCACGCCGCAACACCCTCGCCGGCGCGGTCACCTCCTCCTTTTCTCCCCCTCTTTCGCGGAGGCAGCGCATCCGCCACGCTGAATGGCTGCGGCGCGCAAGACTACCCCGTCAGGTGACCCTGACGTCACGAAAACTGCGCGGAACTTGCTTTCGCGCGCCTTTAGTTTCTCCCGCTCGCCATGAGCAGTCCAAGTCGTGGTCGCCCTGCCGTTCCGCACGTGTGTTTCCCAAGTTTTTCCATCCTTTCGTAGGAATCTGAGCTTCGTTCTCAGTGAAAATGCCTTGCTGCTGCGCGTTTCAATACAGCAGCAGGTCAGAGAAAGGGCAAGCCTTATTTTATATCCCCCGAGGTGAACGGAATGTCGTGCGTCGGAAGCAGTGGCTCCATAACATCGGGAGAAGGGATTTCGCCCCTTCTAAGCACGCCGTTCTTTGCGAGGTGAATGTTGCAGCTTTCCTCATATTTGTGGATGAAGTTGCGTGGAGATTTTAATGCTCTTCGCATAGCCGGACTCTTCGTTCCGTTCAATACAGAGCACCGATAACTGTGCATATAGTTTTTTTCTTAAAGTGAGTCGGCTGAAATTTTTGTTGACTCTTCGAGCAGTGACAAAGCTTTTTGTGTTTTCGCGCGTGCGTTAGTTTTCAAATGTATGTAATTTGTGAGTTAATGCCTGTAACTCATATTTTGTAGTTGTGTGCGTGTGTGTGTGCGTGTTTGTGTATGTGCGCGTGTGTGTGTGTGTGCGTGTGATCCTTGCGCCTGATACTTGTGAAGCCAAGGAACTATTTTATTATTATTGCGTGCTTATTGTATCTTTGCAAAGTTTCAATACTGCGAGCATTTCTTTTTCTTTACTGTAGTAAATCAGTCGGACGCCCAGTGGTGAAATGAACGTAGGTTTATTGACGCACACTCCTTTAAGAAGCATGAGTGAAACTCGTGATAAAGCCACCGCTGCTTGCGTGGGTGATAAGCGATGAAATGTACATGTGACGTCAGTACATAACACTCCTTCCTTCTAAGATTAGTTATACAAAGAATACAAAGCTACGTTGGGCTATTCATTAATGTCATAACGTAGGACAGGCCGTCGAACGCGCGTTGACCTTCGAGGCGCGATCGAATCTTGGTTGGTATGCTTTGGGCTTGCCTCTGGTGCCTCTGGGTTCGTCAGCTGCTGCTGTGGGCGTCTTGCGCTTGGCTCTTGAACAGGTTGACTCGGGCTCGCCCTTGTGGTTGCTTCTGGGGCCGTCGGCTGCGGCTGGGGTCGTGTTGCCGTGGGAAACAACTCGGCATGGCAGCCCTCCCCGGTACCTTTGTCTGATTCGGACCTCGTCCAGGCGCTTCTCAGTTGGTTCCGATGTCGGTGATGGCGCTCGCCGTTATCCAGTTGGACCGTGTACGACACCGGGCCTCTGACCGCCACCACTCTGGCCGCCTTCCACCTGGGACCTGGAGTGAAGCTTTTAGAGTAGACAGTGTCACCGACACAGTACCTCTTGGTAACTGGGTGTTGAACCTCAGGTGCATGTTGTCGGTCCGGATGAAGACGATCCAGCGCAGTTCTCAACCTTCGCCCCATCAGCATTTCTGCTGGCGATTTCCCTGTGACAGAATGTGGCGTCGTGTGCTGTTTAAACAGGAATCGCGAAATCTTGCACTGTGTTGTTCCTTCCCGTTGCTTTTTTAAAGCTTCTTTCACTTCTCTTACCATCCTCTCGGCTCTGCCATTACTGGCGGGATGATAAGGTGCAGTAAAAACAGTACGCACACCATTACACTTCAAAAAAGTTTGCAACTCAGCGCTTGTGAAGGCCGTTCCATTATCCGAAACGATAACGTCTGGCACACCATGTGTCGCAAACATTTTCCTTAAGCTTGTCACGACGGCCGCAGCTTTCATTGATGACATGATTTCAACCTCCGCCCAGTTGCTGTACGCATCTACCACGACAAGGAATACATCTCCTTTGACTGGGCCCGCGAAATCCATGTGTAGACGACTCCAAGGTTGGTCTGGTTTGACCCAAAAGTGAACGGGAGCCTTGGGGTCACTTTGTCGGTTGCTCTGACATGTCTGGCAGTACCGTACGTACTCTTCAATCTGGTGGTCCATTTTTGGCCACCACATGAGCCCTCTAGCTGCTGCTTTCATAGCGCTCATCCCCGGGTGATTTGCATGCAGTAGTTGGAGCACTCGCTCTCTTGCGGCTTCGGGAATTATCACACGATTCCCCCAGAGTATGCAACCCCGGTGCAACGACAACTCTGTCTTCCTCACCTCGTATGGTGTAAACGTGCTGTCTAGTTGTGTCGAAGGCCAACCACTCAGGATCCAGTCCTTCACCCTGGTCAAGAATCAGCTTGACGATGTCCGGTGCCTGTAACGGTGCACACTCGACAGCTTCCAGTAGAAGCACGTCTCCAGGCGGTTGTGGTTCGTCCTCGTCCCCGGGGGCTGGCAGTCGACTGAGTGCATCAGCGTTGGAGTTGTCCTCACCTCGCCTGTACTGGATGCGATAGTTATACGCAGACAACAACAAAATCCAGCGCCGCATTCTGGGTGACAGTACTTCCGGCACTCGCTTGTCCGTGTTTAATAAACCCAAAAGCGGTTTGTGATCTGTTATCACCATGAATTCTCGCCCAGCCAGGTACTGATGAAATTTTTTTACCCCGAAGACGACTGCTAGACCCTCCTTGTCAATTTGGGCGTAGTTACGCTCACTTGCGCCTAGAGTTCGTGAAGCATAAGCTATGGGTTGCTCCCTCCCGTCAGCTGCTTTATGGGCCAGCACCGCCCCCACCCCTACAGGGGATGCGTCACAGCACAGCATCAAGGGACGCTCGGGGTCATAAGAAACAAGTACGGCATCGGAGCTAAGTAGCTTCTTCAGCTTCTCGAAAGCACGTTGGTGCTCACCTTTCCATTCCCATTCGTGGTCGTGGTCTAGGAGCCGGTATAGAGGTTCCGCCGCTCCGGTCCTGCCCTTGAGGAAACTGCTATAGAAGTTCAGTAGCCCCAAAAAGGCTTGCAGCTGCTTTTTGCTAGTGGGCGTTGGCGCTTGCTGGATGGCGTCAGTCTTGCTTTGGCTCGGGTGGATCCCTGTATTATCAATCCGATGTCCCAAGAATTCAATGCTCGTCTGGTTGAATTCACACTTCTCCTTGTTAACTCTCAACTGCGCTCTTTGCAAACGCGACAGCACAGCCTCCAGTCTTTCTGCGTGTTCTGCTGCGTTACGCCCGAAAATCAGGATATCATCAAGATAAGCTTTAACGCCAGGAATGCCTGCCAACAACGTGTCGATGACTCGTTGAAACACCCATGGCGCGACAGAAATTCCAAACGGTAGCCGCCTGACCTTGTGTAGCCCCTTGATAGTGTTAACTGTGAGCACTTCGGCCGACACCTCATCCAGAATAAGCTGTTGATAAGCTTGAGCTAGGTCGAGCTTAGTAAATATCTTGCTTGACCCGAGAGTCGACAATATTTCCGCGGCAGTAGGCAAAGGATACCCGCTGGTTTTAACTGCCTTGTTTACCGTGCTACGGTAATCCCCGCAGAGACGCAAGGTTCCGTCTTTTTTCCTTACCACCACGAGCGGAGTTGCCCAGTTGGAGTACTCGACTGGTTCCCAGACTCCTTGTTGCACCAAGCGGTCCACTTCCTTGGCCACATCGTCTTTCAGTGCTAGTGGAACTGTACGACTTTTGAGGAACGTTGGTTTGGCGTCGTCTTTCAGTTCGATGTGCACTGGCGGTCCATTGAAGCCAGGAAGGTCACTGCGAAACACCTCAGAAAATCGTGAAGTGACGTCTTCAACATTCAGTTGCTGAATTCCATGCAGCCCAATGCCCAACGGCCTAAACCAGTTCCGCCCAAGCAAACTGTTACCGCTTCTCTTCACTACCAACAAAGGCAGCTTTGCCGTCCGACCATTGAATTCCACCACAACACTTGCGCGACCAACTACAGGCAACGCCTCTTTTGACCAGGTTACGAGCGTTGTGCTTGACTCTCGAAGGGGTATTTTACTTTGCTTTCCCTCGATAGAGCGAAACGTTTCTTCACTCACAATTGAGCACGATGCTCCAGAATCAATTTCCATGGGTACATTCTGCCCTTCAATCTGTACTTCAACCATGAATTTTTCTTCTTGCTCATTCACCTCGCAGAGGGAAAATAATTCGGTCATTTCGTAGGCGCCCTTGCTTTTACTCTATTTTTTCTTCTGCTCGTGTGAAGTTTTTCTTTGAAACTTTCTAACTTCGTCTTTCGAACGACAGGCTTTCGCAATGTGTCCGATTTTCTTGCACTTGAAACATGCCGCCTTTCTAAAACTGCATAAATGCGGAGCGTGCTTACGGTTGCAGCGATAGCAACTGGACTCTTCCGCTGCGGTGTCTTGCTTCGTGCGAGTTGCTTGAATTAGGCCCTGGCTGTCTTTTGTCTCGTCTCGTCTCGTCCCTGGTTGGGTATGTCTCGCTGCTGCTTTGCTGTAGCCTCAGCTGTCACGGCCATGTCGTACGCGACCTGGAACGTAAGGTTGGGCTCGGCGAGAAGTCTCTGCTGGACTGCTTCGTTCTTGATGCCGCACACGAAACGATCTCGCATCATGACGTCCAGCGGTAGTTGCTTGTCACCAAAACCGCAGTCTTCCGTTAGCTTCCGCAGAGCCGTGACGTAGTCTGCCACCGATTCATCAGCCGCCTGGTTTCTCCTGTAGAACAAAAACCTTGCGTGCAGCTCGGAAGGCGTCGGATGCAGGTGCTTGCGAACGGCCGTCTTGATTTCGTCGTAGCTTGCCATGGTCGGTCTTACTGGCTTCACCAGGGTTACGATGAGCCCGTACGCTGCTTCGCCGCAACAACTCAGCAGAACTGCTCTTTTCTGCTCGTCCGTTGTTATCTTGTTCGCGTCGCAAAACATTTCCAACCGCTCGACGTACTCATCCCAAGACGCGCCCGTGCCAAGACGATACTCGCCGATCTTGCCGACAGCCATCCCGCCTTCTTTAACGGCGGCCTCGCCGGGCCGGTCCGCCTCGTCGCCAATGTAGTAAATCAGTCGGACGCCCAGTGGTGAAATGAACGTAGGTTTATTGACGCACACTCCTTTTATAGCATGAGTGAAACTCGTGATAAAGCCACCGCTGCTTGCGTGGGTGATAAGTGATGAAATGTACATGTGACGTCAGTACATAACATTTACGTACTTTATGTTGCGAAGGCATGAACCGCAATATATAGGTAGATAAGTGGTATTATGTATTATTCGTGCATGCTCAGTAAGTACAAGCCACGCGCTTCTGATAATCTCCCTCAATTGTGATAAACTTGCCATCTTTAAGTCTGTAAGTTAATTATCAAGTGCCAGTCTTAGCAGTTTCCGTGTAAGCAATCAGCCTTTTGTTGTTGTTGTTGTTGTTTTTTTGAGAGAGAGACTTAGGTTACTCCCAGAGGTGATGGAATGTAATTTCTCGTCATTTCATAGTGACGGAATACAGGCGCATGTGTAAAGTTCTATGTTGGCTGTTTCGTAAACACAGCACCTATTTTGCACAGTGGCATTGGTACAAAGACTTTTGGCCCACTCATTTTGGCGAATTCACTTTAAGTAAACTATCACATTTCTTCTTGGTTACCTTCTCTGAGCATTTTAAGAGCGAAGATTGTGAACCAAATTCTAGTTTATACTCTACACTGCTTATATTGTATATAAGCGCTCCGCGTTACGGACTATCCAAGTGGCGACGTAGAGGTAAACAGCTCAGCCACTGCTTGGTACTCATTTTTTCGGAGCGCTTCCACTTGTATGTATCGAAGCGTCCTCAAAAAAAATGTCACGACGTTCTATCGGAAACGTACTTTCGTCATGACAGTTTTACAAGGGATAAATTCCAAAACAACGCTTGAAAGGACCGAATAAACAAGCGCGCGCATTGATTCTAATGCGGCTGCAGCGAGCCACTGGAGGGTTCAGCGCCGCGCCGGCCCGGTGAAGGGGAGAAATACGAGGACAATTGAGGAGGAAAGCGCGCGCGCGGGGGAGAGTGTCGCTACTTTCTAACATCAAGGGGTTTTAGTAAAGCGCGGCTCTTCCCTACCCTCCCTCCGGAGCGTTGTGCGCGACTGAAAGACTTGCGCTTCCTTCCCGCTCCTCACCCTTGCGTGCGCGAGCTGCGATTGCCAGCTAAGCGTCGCATGCTGTCACTCGCACATGCAGCAAACGGCGCGCGGGGACGATTTTATGGCCCTTGGACTTTACAGGCACCTTCACGGCGACGGCCACGGCAGAAATCCGCTTGGAGTGTCTATATAATTGAATAAAAACAAATTTTGAGATTGTGCTGAATGTGTAATTTATTGCTTACCGTTGTCATGTGGTCGCAGCTATGTTGCGCAAACCCGCCGTTGCGTTAATGATCCGTTGCCCGAGCACAGTTAGAATCTCAAGAACCTGGTCGGTGGCGATCTTGCGATGCACTGTAAGCTTTGTGTTCCGTTGTTTGACACTTGCAGAATTGAATGCCGAAAGAGGAATCTGCTTACAAGAGAGATTATAGAAACAAATAGAAAATATGGTGTATTGTGCGTAAGCATGCCGTCTATCGCGCTGACAAGAAAAGAATTTGATTTTCTGGGTGTGCCAGCCTCGCTCGTGTAGATTTGTGGTGTATGAAAAGATACAAAAAGAGGCGCAATGCTAACGCCGGTTGGCTCCGAGGTTAACATACATTCTTGCGTTTCCAGACTCTCAAAGGTGGCGCTGCCTCTGTCTTTGAGCAAAGTGGGGGAAAAGGTGAGGTAGTGAATGGACAGTGGAGCTGATGGGCACCTAGCTAGTCCGGGCTTTTGGGCTAGGCTAAGCACTACCAAGTCATCCCCAGCATTTCCCGGAATTTATCGCGAAACGCGACCACTTCTTAAGGAGTACGAACTATCTTTGGGCGTCCCATGGCTTCTGCCGAGTGAGCGCCGCCGCGCACACGCTTACATAGCTGTTGCCTCAAGGCTAGTGCATGCGCAGGTCCAATCGTTATAACGGCGCATGCGCAGATCTCGGCGCGGCGGCGGAAACCGGTTGCGCGCAGTTTCTCCGAGCTGCTGCCGACGCGGGCCAGTGATGCCACGGCTGCTGATTTATCAGTAGATCTACTGATTTTTTTTAATTTTCTGCTGATTCAGTGATAAAGCGCTTGAACCTACTGATTTTCTTGCTTTTATACTGAAACGAAAGCAAAAGCTGCTACTTTTACAGTACATAGTTTATATTAATGTGACGCCACCTAGCGAGCGAAAAAAAAAAAAACGCCGGTTGGCTCCGAGGTTAACATACATTCTTGCGTTTCCAGACTCTCAAAGGTGGCGCTGCCTCTGTCTTTGAGCAAAGTGGGGAAAAAGGTGAGGTAGTGAATTTGTGAAAGTGGGTGCACTACCGTATAGTGAACCGACACTGGAAACACCATACTGTAGTGAGTACACTGGAACCATACTTTTTACGGCTAGCTTAAGCAGCTTCGCTGTGAGAAGTAGCGTCGGAATCATAAATGAATTGTTACAAGTAGCGCATTGTGTGTGTGTGTGTGTGTGTGTGTGTGTGTGTGTGTGTGTGTGTGTGTGTGTGTGTGTGTGTGTGTGTGTGTGTGTGTGTGTGTGTGTGTGTGTGTGTGTGTGTGTGTGTGTGTGTGTGTGTGTGTGTGTGTGTGTGCGTGCGTGCGTGCGTGCGTGCGTGCGTGCGTGCGTGTGTGTGTGTGTGCGTGTGTGTGTGTGTGTGTGTGTGTGTGTGTGTGTGTGTGTGTGTGTGTGTGTGTGTGTGTGTGCGCGCGCGCGTGCGAGTGAGTGAGTGAGTGCGTGCGTGCGCGCCTTTTTCGTCCGTGTTTCCCCTGCGCTTTTACAGTTCTTAAAAATGAATTTAGAGCCAAAAACACGACAGGAGGACATAAAGACAGAAAGGCGCTCATTCGTTTTATGTCATTTCCTCCGAGTAATCGTGTTTTAGCACTAAATTTATCATTATTTTTTTATGCATCAACTAGCCCAACAACAAGTACTGGAATTAGTACCTAACCTTAGAATTAGCCTCAGACGGCAGCTTGAAACCGGAACGCAACTATTTCATAATTAAACCACGTACGGCGCGAAGGCCAAGGACTCAGAGAGACGACACACGGGTGAATTACCCGCTAGTGCAACCCTTATCAGCAACCTTTTTGTCAACTAAAGCATTATCTAGCCTCTAAACTTAGTGCTACAACGGGTTGATATTTTATTTGCGCGCTCCCTGGTTATATTATAGGAAAGACCGACAAAAGTTCTGACGTTTTCATTCTAACCACGAGGACTGCATAAAAGCTATTAGGCTTGAAGGAGAACCAGTGACAGATGAAGGGATAGCCGAATGCTTCAATCGATACTTACAAAGTGCATTTCATAAAGCTTGTGACACGACTTGAACAACTTCGCCCAGTGTTTCAGAGATGAAACAACAATATCGGTAGAAGGCGTTCTGAACATGTCGCATATCTGTACACGTACGTGCACTTGCGTGATAGCGTTCCCTTGCTGTCACGCGGCCCATATCGCGATCACATCACCCTCGCCTACTATCGCTGGCTGCAAGGTTGGGTGGGCATTTTTGTCCTTTGTACTCATTGGCTGTCATTCTGCCACCGTTGCCGCCATGCAAAAAGCATGTTTCAAGTACAGTCTGCTTCTTCGTTCACGGAAGCCCCGGAACACGACAGAAAATTCTGTGTAAATTGACCTTTAAAAAGAGTTCTCACTTGAACGCCCTTCCTTACGCAATTTCTGAAACGATATACCCTTCATAGCCAGAACTTTTAAGTATCATTAACGTCTGGCGACATACCTGATGACTGCCATAAAGCTAGAGTAGTGCCTACCTATAAAAAACTCCAGAAGTGTGTTTTAGCATATGATCGGCGTATATTGTAGGATATGCGTCCTGCAAGTTAGAAAAATCCGTGGGCTGGCGAAATTTAGGATTTTATAACCACATTTTGCCTCCACAACAACATGATCCACGGCGAAGAATGTCATCTGTCACACCACACATAATTGTGCATGCTTCTGACTTTGTTTTAGTTGTAACTGTGTTGTAAGCCTACTGTCTAATATGTGCAAAACATTCGATTAAAATATTTATTGGGCTCTGATGTGCTTGTCCATTGGTGTCCGGTAACGCCAAAGATAGTTTAGCCACTCACCTTCGGGGATGCTGCTGTCCAGCAGCGTTGGCTGCCCGCTCCACCGGACCACTTCTCCGCGCTCATCCCACGTGACGGAGATGTTTCCCATGTACTTGCCCATGTAGAAGTCCTGCACCACCAGGCAGCGGGAGCTTGCGCCACGATCCACCACTATGGGGTACGGACCTTGAGGCTTGTCACCCGACACCAGACCACCTACGGGTGCACATAGTATATGCTTTGCTCTTCGGGGTATGTTGATCAAAATGAAGTCTTCAAAATAAATCAAGACAAAGTATCGCTACTGCCAATCCCCCACTGAACTTTGTAAGCTTGCCGACTTACCTCCGCTAGATTTACGTACCAGGTATGAGTGACTGAAACATATTTACCTTATCATTAATGGTCACTTGCTTGTCGACAAACACAACTACTTGAAAATCTCGACAAATGAAATATCCAGACATCGTCATAGCCAGTACATCACACCCCCTCAAGTCAGTAATGACTGTTTTAATTAAAGCTTTATCCCGAGAGGTATTACAGAATGGAATGCGCTCCCCGACTCTGTCATGTCAGCCTCATGCATTGAAGAATTTTTACAATGTGTACACGATATTCTTTTTGCCACTAACTAATATGTATATCATAACTTTGCCAAAGGTGTATCTGTTAATTGTTTGTTTCATATTTTCCGGGGAAATGTGCACAGTGCATAGAATTTAAACTGATTCACATCCCAGTTGAGACGTCTGCAGTTGTTCATTTACTTGCTTTTTGTTGTCATACAGTATTATTGTATGTGTTCGTATCTTCCACTCCTGCAATGGCCCTTCATGGGCTGACAGTATTATTAAATAAATAAATACAGTATTATTACATAAGAATTAAAGATGTTGAAAGGTATTGTCTCAGGAAAAGTGCCTTTACCAACACGCCATGATATATCAACGCCTCCCGCCAAGCTGCAATGTCAGAGCCGTTTTACATTATAATCAGCCGGATAACTCTTGCGACACTCAACTCGAATCATTTTGTGATAAAATTAGCTGAATTTGGTCCACGGTGTAAGATATACGCGTACATTCTTTAGGTGAGGACACTCGCGAGACGCGATTGACCAGATAAAATCGCAACGACGCGCGTCATTCGGCCCAGTGAAAGCCGCGGGTACCTATCGGCGGGACGACGCAACTTCGTGACAGAGAAGGTTTTATCTACCGTTGGTATAGCAACCGGCGGTTCGCGGGAAATCCGAAATGATTGAGTGACGCCCAAAAGTAGGTCACAGTAAAGTCCGTGTATACGAATTCGGTCACAGTGGTGAAGGGCGTGAAGGGAAGAGGGCATCGCCTCGACGCAGCAGATAGGGCGACGCGACGCTGTGCTCGCTTGCTTGTGTTATCCGCGCGCTCCTTGTCCGCGCTATCTCTCGTCTGCGTTTTAAATGCGCCTCGGTTAAGTCCCACCGTGATAATGCCAAACCAAAACGCGCCAAGCGACGTTCAAACTCGTAGAAGTGCTTACCTCGGATTTTGTGCTGTGGAAATTATTATTGCGATAGCAATTATATGGACACTTCCACCGGATTTCTGCCGTCGGCATCGCCGTCGTCGTCGCCGTGAGGTTCCGTATAGATAAAATCTTCGCCGCGCGCCGTATGCCCGAGCGGAAGCGTGCGGGCACGCACGCTGTCACGGAGAGCGAACGCACTCAATCTCCCACGCGCAAGCAAGGAAGATGGAAGCGAGCGCCGGAAGGAGCGGGGGGGGGGGCGCACTTCTACTCTGCCAACAACCGTGCGGGTCGCTCGCCCGCACCGTCTCTTATCTCCACACGGCTCTGACCTTCATGCGCTGTGCATTCGCCGCTCAGTTTCCGTTGAAGCGATAGACCGCACGTACCTTCGCCCGCTGCGGCGTATATGCGCTTGCTGCCAGCGTTTTGACAGTCGTTGTCTGCAGTCATTCAGTGTGATCTATTCATGTTTGTTTGTGCGCGCTCACACCACGCTTGTTCAATCAGTTAGTAATAGTCGGGCCACATTTTACAACGCACGCTACACATGCAATGCTGCCCGGGTCGGCAGTGCAGCGCTACAGGTGTGTCCCTTCGCACGCGCTGCCCACGGGAAGCGCTTCTCATCAACACCACCGTTTCACACGCGCCTTCTCGTGGTCATCGAGTCTCTCTTCATGTCGGTCTACTTACGCCGCAGCACACCTGCTAACTTAATCAACTCATGTTTACTACAATTCATATTGATACCAAAGCCGCTCACCTTACTTCGTATGACATTGCTGTGTCGCTATCGCATTCATTGCTTCGCCCTTAGGGCGAAACTGTGATATTTTTGTAACTGTCCTTCGCTCGCCTTCCGTCACATCATGTTAGTTGCTTGCGTGTCATAGCCGTGTTCTTCACTCATCAAGAAATTGACATATTAGACCGTTTTAGTTGGAAGTGCTATCTCTCCAATGCTTCGGTGCCTGTCGTAAGCAACCTTCGGCTTGCGTCGAAAGTTGCTCACGACGAGGCACAAATAACTATAGGACAAGCACACTGCTGACAAGTGAATCGTGTTATTCTAATACCGGAAAAATCAGAAAACACCTTAAAGAACAAAAAAGTGGCTTTAGACAGCAGCTGAAACGCTCGGGAACACTGTCTCGAAAATTAAAGTTTATTTCATCATCATCAGACAGCAGCTGAAAATCAAAAAAGGCGAAATTTTAGTGTCCATTAAATTTATCAACTCTAATGGTCCACCGGTTATCCCTCAGGCATTACATGGCCGGCTCTGCTCCTTTTTTAACAGCGAAGCTGTACTAGCTAACCGTAAAAAGTGACGCCTGCTGTCGCAAAGCCTCGCCGAGCTATGACGTCACTGCGTTGCCTAGCAACCACCTCGCGGAGCGGCGTGTGCCTTGCCTCCTCTCTGTGCCGTGCACATGTTGCCTTGACATGGGACGTTAAGGAGAGGGAAGGAGAGCATGCTCGCAGCGCGCGCAATGCTCGGGAGAGGGAAAGAGAAAATGAGAGCGAGATAGAGAAACAAATTGTAGCAGCACCAACGAGGCAACGCGCAGAGCTGCTGCCGATGCCGCCAGCGTTGCCTAGCCACGAATACACCGAAGCAGTAGCGATGATGTCACCTTGCGTTGCCAAGTAACCGCCGGCGCAGGTGCGCGCTCGCTTCGCCCAACACAGACACGGCTCCTGTCTGCCTGCCTGCGTTTGTGGCATGCCAGGAACGCTGTCGCTCGAACGCGTCCAGCGCCAGTTACGCGAAATGTCGCGAAAGAGAAGGTACACTGGCGACAAAATATTGCGGGGCACGCGTGGCGAAACGTTCCTCCTCGCCTACTGGCGCCGCACCCCTGGTGTCGAGACCAACGCTTGCGCGCATGCGCGTCCTTCCGTTACTGCAAGCGTGCATGTTTCTGCGCTTCTTCCTTGCGCGCCGGCGATATCCGAGTGCAGCCGCGGATATCTTGCGATTGGCGCTGTGGCAGCTTCGACGGGCAAAACTTCGTTGATATAACGGAAATAAAAAGTTCCTTTTATCTTGCCTGGTTCTTTCAATAGAGCGTCTTTGTGCCTCGCTCTTCGGTGGGAGAACGTCTCGTTCGTGAAAAAAAATAAGGAACGATCATTGACCACGAAAAGGCGCAGTGCAGAAAAAAATGTCACAGTTTCGCCCTAAGGGCGAAGCAATGAATGCGATAGCAACACAGCAATGCCATACGAAATAAGGTGAGCGGCTTTGGTAGCAATATGAATTGTAGTAAACATGAGCCGATTAAGTAAGCAGGTGTGCTGCGCCGTAAGTAGACCGACATGAAGAGAGACTCGGTGACCACGAGAAGGCGCGTGTGAAACGGTGGTGTTGATGAGAAGCGCTTCCCGTGGGCAGCGCGTGCGAAGGGACACACCTGTAGCGCTGCACTGCCGATCCGGGCAGCATTGCATGTGTAGCGTGCGTTGGAAAATGTGGCCCGACTATTACTAACTGAATGAACAAGCGTGGTGTGAGCGCGCACAAACAAACACGCATAGATCACACTGAATGACTGCAGACAACGACTGTCAAAACGCTGGCACCAGGCAGCGGGCGAAGGTACGTGCGGTCTATCGCTTCAACGGAAACTGAGCGGCGAATGCACGGCGCATAAAGGTCAGAGCCGTGTGGGGATAAGCGACGGTGCGAGCGAGCGACGAGCGCGGTTGTTGGCAGAGTAGAAGTGCGCCCCCCCCCCCCCCCCGCCAGCTCCCTCCGGCGCTGGCTTCCCGCTTCCTTGCTTGCGCGTGGGAGATGGAGTGCGTTCGCTCTCCGTGATAGCGCGCGTCCCCGCACGCTTCCGCTCGGGCATACGGCGCGCGGCGAAGATTTTATCTATAGGGAACCTGACGGCGACGGCGACGACGACGCCGACGGCAGAAATCCGGTTGAAGTGTCCATATAATTGCTATCGCAATAAAAAAGACTTGTTGCGTTCGCGACCGGCGATATGCATTCGCGCTCGTGACTCGACAAAAAGCGACCGGTGTGGCGCGCGCCAGCTCACGCTTTATTTACTTTTGCCCGTCGAAGCCGCCACAGCGCCGATCGCAAGTGGGGCCCCTCGCGGCTGCACTCGGATATCGCCGGCGCACAAGGAAGAAGCGCAGAAACATGCACGCTTGCAGTAACGGAGGGACGCGCATGCGCGCAAGCGTCGGTCTCGACACCAGGGGTGCGGCGCCAGTAGGCGAGGAGGACCGTTTCGCCACGCGCTCGCGTGCCCCGCAATATTTTGTCGCCGAGTGTACCTGCCAAAATGTTCGCGCAAGAATATCTTCCCTACATGCGTAGTTAAGTTAAACGAAGTTAAGACCTAGCAACAACCAAGTTAATACCTAGCAGTAGCAGCCAGTAAGACTTCATGATTGACACTTTCGCTGTACCTAAGCTTTGCACGACAGAGTGCAAACTTGTCCGTTTTTTTCCCCTCTAAATGTCAACTAGAATATCGGCTATCCCCGTTTTCTCTGTGATCCACACTGCTCTATTGGTGTCTCTTTGCGCGGTCCTTAACTTGTACTCGAGCTTCTTTGTTAACCTCTAAGTTTCTGCCCCATATGTTAGCACTGGTACAATGCAATGATTGTACACTTTTCTTTTCAACGACAGTGAAAAGAGAAGAGACTGGAAGCGCAGTCGAGACAGCGAGAGCGAAATAAAATTTGATTTTCTGAAACGGTAATCCGAGTCAGGACCCGGTTCACCCTAGGTGGGAGGATTCGTTATTCCAGGAACCGTCTGGCTTGGGCTGCCTCCTTAGCCCGGGCGACAAGACTGGGTTGGTCGTCCAGGTCATCAGAGGGAAGCTTCGCCTCCCACGTTTCAGTGGTGGTATTGAAGTGCGCCGAGTTGGGGTGCTCTTCAGCCTCTATGGGGCGTCCTTGTTTGGAGTTGTCTTGTTGAGCTTGTGAGCTGGAGCCTGGGGATATGTCACGCAGTGGGCAATCCTGGACCATGTGTTGCAAGGTGTCTGGGACGTCACAGTGGGTGCATGTGTACGAGCAATGCGTAGGATATAGTTTGTGCATTCCGTGTACATGGCGTAATAGTTCAGCGGAAATCCGCTAGGTGGAGATGAGTAATTAAAGGGAAACTGAGACATCCACCCAAATGTAGCAATTTGCTACAATGGAAACCCAACCGGGTTCCTCGAAAGAAAGCCTCGCAGCTGAAGAAAAATTCGTCCTGGTCCGGGACTCGAACCCGGGACCACCGCCTTTCCGGGGCAGCCGCTCTACCATCTGAGCTAACCAGGCGGCTAGCAGATGGCAAGGCGAAGTCGAATTTGTCGACAACTCGAAGCAAAGGCAAGTGTATGGCGTAATAGTTCAGCGGAAATCCGCTAGGTGGAGATGAGTAATTAAAGGGAAACTGAGACATCCACCCAAATGTAGCAATTTGCTACAATGGAAACCCAACCGGGTTCCTCGAAAGAAAGCCTCGCAGCTGAAGAAAAATTCGTCCTGGTCCGGGACTCGAACCCGGGACCACCGCCTTTCCGGGGCAGCCGCTCTACCATCTGAGCTAACCAGGCGGCTAGCAGATGGCAGGGCGAAGTCGAATTTGTCGACAACTCGAAGCAAAGGCAAGTGTATGGCGTAATAGTTCAGCGGAAATCCGCTAGGTGGAGATGAGTAATTAAAGGGAAACTGAGACATCCACCCAAATGTAGCAATTTGCTACAATGGAAACCCAACCGGGTTCCTCGAAAGAAAGCCTCGCAGCTGAAGAAAAATTCGTCCTGGTCCGGGACTCGAACCCGGGACCACCGCCTTTCCGGGGCAGCCGCTCTACCATCTGAGCTAACCAGGCGGCTAGCAGATGGCAGGGCGAAGTCGAATTTGTCGACAACTCGAAGCAAAGGCAAGTGTATGGCGTAATAGTTCAGCGGAAATCCGCTAGGTGGAGATGAGTAATTAAAGGGAAACTGAGACATCCACCCAAATGTAGCAATTTGCTACAATGGAAACCCAACCGGGTTCCTCGAAAGAAAGCCTCGCAGCTGAAGAAAAATTCGTCCTGGTCCGGGACTCGAACCCGGGACCACCGCCTTTCCGGGGCAGCCGCTCTACCATCTGAGCTAACCAGGCGGCTAGCAGATGGCAGGGCGAAGTCGAATTTGTCGACAACTCGAAGCAAAGGCAAGTGTATGGCGTAATAGTTCAGCGGAAATCCGCTAGGTGGAGATCCACCTAGAGTCGACAAATTCGACTTCGCCCTGCCATCTGCTAGCCGCCTGGTTAGCTCAGATGGTAGAGCGGCTGCCCCGGAAAGGCGGTGGTCCCGGGTTCGAGTCCCGGACCAGGACGAATTTTTCTTCAGCTGCGAGGCTTTCTTTCGAGGAACCCGGTTGGGTTTCCATTGTAGCAAATTGCTACATTTGGGTGGATGTCTCAGTTTCCCTTTAATTCCGTGTACATACGTGTTTGTCTGTAGGCGGCGGAGGATGACTCCTTCCTCTTTGCTCAGCTTCTTCTGTGGTGATGGGTACGTCCTTCTGCCGAGTCGGTGGTGTTGCAGAAGCTCCGAGTATTTTAGGTCGATGTCATCAACGCTGCTGGCCGGCCTAGTGTGGGATGGCAGGAAAGCCCGGCTGATATGCTCGCGGGCCGCCTCATTTCCTGTCTTGCCCTGATGGCCGGGAATCCAGTTGATGTGGGTGTCAGGGAGCGGGGCGCGTGCGATGTGATTTTGAAGTATCTTGAGTGCGGTTTCTAATATGCGTCCTTTTTTATAGTTGCGAGCTGCTGCTTCGGAATCAGTGAGGATTACGGCTACTTCAGGGCAAGTTCTTATCGCCAGAGCGATTGCTGTTTTCTCTGCAGTCTCGGCGGCTCTTGTCCGGATGGTGATAGCGGCGAGTTCGTTGCCTTGGTGATCCGTGACACTTAGGGCAAAGGCGTTTCGTTTGATATACCGGGCAGCATCGGTATACCTCGTATCAGGTTTGTCGCGTAGTTCTTGCTGAGTGCGCGGATTCTGCTTTGCCGACGCTCCTTATGGCAAGTAGGATGCATATTGCGCGGTATGCGCGCAACGCTGATGCACTCACGGAGTGCGCGTGGGATTCTTGCTTTCTGGTATGTTTCAGCAATGTAGCTTTCACTGTAGTTGAGGTAGCGCAAAACTTCATGTCCGGTGGGTGCGAGCTTGAGCCGCTCTAGCTGGCTGATTTTAGGAGCCTCGGAGAGGCTCATAAAATCGCGCATTCGCTCAATATTCGGGTTAGTTGTAGGTCACGTAATCAAACGCGAATGGGAAGGAGAGCACGCGTCTTCTCTAGCCCTCCCGTAGCTGTCAATGACTGTGCGTGGCTGACGCTTATGGGGCCAGCGTGTCATATCCAATTGTTGGTAATCATTGGTGGGTGCAATGATAAAGGGCGACCTGGGATGGCTGCTAACTTCATGCGCGTATTGTTGACGCCGAGCTTGGAGTTTCTCCGTTGATGCTGTGGGTGGGACGGTCAAGCCTACTTTGATTGCCTTTCGAATGATGACATTGAGTTTCTTGATTTCAGCCCGCTTGAGTGTCAGGTAGGGAGTGCCGTAGGTGATACGGCTAGTTAGGAAAGCTTGAATTATCCTTAGCGTGTCTTCCTCCTTAAGTCCGCTTCTTTGGTTTGTTATCCTCTTGACGAGGTGCGTAACGTGTGACAGTGTACGTTGGAGACGCGGCAGAGTGGCCGCTCCTGATCCGTCCTTTTATTTACAATTTGAACAATTTATTTCCGTAGTTTACAAAATACAATTATACAGGGTAAGTACAATCGGAGGTCCCAAAGTGAGAACTGTCGCGGGGACCTCCTAGCAGAACGTAGGCAGGGGATGAATACATTATACAGCAGACAATGGCGGATTAGCAGAATAAAGATACATGATCAAATATGTACATGAAGATTATGGCAACGAATAAGAATACTTACAGGTTGTTCAAAACAAAGAACTCAAAAGAATGAAAACAATGATATCAAACCGATGAATTATCTAATAAATAAATTTTAAGACATCTACAAAATGAGTACATCGTACATGTTTTTAAACCAGGCGGTAACATGTTCCAAAGTGATATACATTAAAATCTTTCTGTCATTCGGCCGTAGTTAGGTCGTACTTTAGGTAAAAGCAGATTATGGTTAGTGGAAAACCTGGTGTTAATGGTATTCACAAGACTACAATCACTAAAACTGGGAATACATAATTCATGATGTATAAGACGATACATGATGATCAGCATTTTATAACTAACAAGTTGGCGTAGAGGTAAAATACTCAGGTTACAAAAAATGGGGGCTGATGGACACGAAAATGGGTTGAAGGTGATGAGTCTCAAGGCTTGCTTTTGCAAACGTTCAAGTTGTCCAAGATGCGACCAGTACGTATTTCGATATGAAGATAGGCAGTATGACAGATGACTATGAATAAATGCATAGGCGGAAAGTTTTCATTTTTCCAGGGGGGGCTGGGGCCCGATCAGTTTTCCGAAACCTACCCATATGTATATATATATATATACCCTCTGCTAACAATTTTCTATTTCTAGCTTTATGGCGAATGCAAGTATATCGACACTTCAGGCAAATTGTCGCGGTTGTCGTCGCCGTGATGTTCCGCATTAAATCCAAAAGCCATATACATGAGCGACCCATACCCTGTGGGTGCGGGCAAAAGCACGTACAGGGAGCCGAAAAGGTTGGCGGCTTGATGGGCATTATTTCCCACGAGCTCAATATTCGGGTTAGTTGTAGGTCACATAATCAAACGCGAATGGGAAGGAGCGCAGGCGTCTTCTCCTCTAGCCCTGCCGTAGCTGTGAATGACTGTGCGTGGCTGACGCTTATGGGGCCCACGTGTCATATCCAATTGTTGGTAATCATTGGTGGGTGCAATGATAAAGGGCGCCCAGGGATGGCTGCTAACTTCATGCGCGCTGTCTTCCTTGCCGGGCTGTCTTTCTGCGCCCCCAGTGTTGCAGAGTTAAGAGACAGAGGTCATCGCAGATCACTCACAGAGGCCGTTAGTAGTGGACGTAAAAATAGGCAGATAATGATGATGAATCTAATTTTCAGAGTTGCGGTGAATCGCGCGGCTGCACGAACCGTTCGCCTCCGCTGCCGGCGTTCTTCACAATGCTTACGTTGTGAAAGCGATTGCTCGAGGTCATCCAGTGAGGTATTTACAAGTTTACATGGTCCGTGCTTACTATGTCCACTATGCTTACTATTTTAATTTTATGTGAATGTTTAGTACAATTTATATGGCCACTATAACTAACGTATAGTCTCGTGCAAGGGCCACACTTTTCTGTCGAGATTTTGAAGAGCCTTTCATGGGACCGGGCCATTTGACCTCATTTTTCTAACTACGAGTATCAAATCCGCCGTAAACCTCCACGATCGCCTCCTCTCGACATCCAGTAGCGACGCGCGAAATTACGATGCACGCGACAATTCGCTGTTGAGCCCGGTCAGAATCAGCGCACGGAACGCGATTGCTTCTCGGTTGGATGTCTTTTTTTTAATATTAGCTGTCAAGCTGGCGGTGCGGCCCTTACAAGGGTGCGGCCCTTACACGGGTGCGGCCCTTACACGGATTTACACGGTAAGAATCTTCCTTCGTGTAATTGTCTTCTACTTCGCTATCATTAATACTGCTTCGACTTCCCGGCCAAACTGCACTCTTTATTTTTTTAGTACTTTGAGTCCGAGTATAAGCGCTGCTGCGCATGACTTCTAGACTTCAATTTATTCTGGTTTTGAGTGAATCTGGCTTGGCATCATTTCGGTTACTGAGTGAATTCTATATACAAGGTGTTTCAGCGAACAGTTTCCAAAATTCTTAAAGGTGGCCTGTGGCAGATACTACAATTCTAGTTCATGAGCTCGTCTACTCGAAGAGGCGGGCATTACTTGTACAAAAAAATGAAATGAATAATCGACTAATTAACAAAATTAACCAATTAGGTTATACCTAATTACCTTATGGCCTGTGTTGCAATTTACAAATTCTAGCCATGGAGTGCGGATCCACTTTGAACGGCAAACCCCAGTGTCGAGATATTAATTCTATAACTTTGCGGAGAAATACATTGGCGTGCCAGTCACTTTCTCAACAAAACGTCGTTTCATGCATCAAAGCACAAAAGTATGAAAAGAACAAATTATGGGATTTTACGTGCCAAAACCACGATCTGATTATGAGGCACGCCGTAGTGGAGGACTCTAGAATAATTTAGACCACCTGGGGTTCTGTAACGTGCACCCAAATCTAAGTATACGGGTGTTCTAGCATTTCGCCCCATCGAAATGCAACCGCCGTGGCCATGATTTGATCCCGCGACCTCATGCTTAGCAGTCCAACACCATGGCCACTAAACAACCACGGCGGGTAAGCGCAAAAGTAACTGGAACGCCAATGCATTTCTCCGCAATGTTCGGGAATTAATATCTCGAAACTGCACCACATCCTGAGAATTAGTTCCTATAGTGCATCCACCTTGCGAATTCGACGGCTAGAATTTGTATATTGCAACCGGGGCCATAAGTTAATATGTTAAAGCTAATTGGTGATTTTTAATTAGCCGATTATACATTTCAATTTTTTGTACAAATAATGTCCACCTCTTCGAGTAGACCAGCTCACGAACTAGGATTGTGCTATCTGCCAGAGGCAAGCTTTAAAAAAAATTTTTTGAAAGTGTTTGCTGAAACACCCCCGTATTTATGGCCTCTGCATGCAAGATGCGATGTTTCCATCCCTAATGCGTAAATGTTGTAAATAATTAGAAGAGCTTTATTTTTTATTTTATTTTGTCGCCAGTCATTAGCATTGCCTACTGGAAAGAGAATCAATATTGACACATATCACTCACATGCTTTTCACACGCTGTTGATAGAAGACTCTGCCAAAGGGGTCACTGAAGTCTGCAGGTTTTTCAGGGTCAAAAAAGCACGCAAAGTAATTTGAAGTGAGGTGAACATACATCAACATATTCATTCTCTAGGTATAGGCTATCCATTTAGTTGGCTGCCTCCTCTTAAAAAAATATAATAAACTTTGTCCTTTGTATATATTTAGATGCATTGTGCCTGTGCGTGGTGTTCTCAGCGAAAATTTTAAAAAAATGTTAAAGTGAGGAAACACGGATGAGGTAGCCGCCACTGGTGCTTCTAATGCGCTTGTCCTCCTGTTGTCAGGATTTGCCGAAATAAAGCGAAAGTATCAATTAAAAGCCGTGCACGTCTGCGCCAAAAATGGTGCCGTAAGCTTTTAGCCACAACAGAAGTGAAAATGTGGAGGCAACGCAAGAGAATCCTCAAATTATGTGGGTAGCAGAACTCCGGTGATGACACTTTAAAAGCGGGGAGGGGGGCACCCCCCCGGAGTCGGCGCCTATTAATTCATGATATGGAAGGAAGGATGTCTGTTTCGAGGTACAACCGTGTTTTGATGGTCACATGAATGCCAAAAGAAGTTTTTTGAATCAGGGACTGAGCATGCTCACGGAATTTTAGATGTTTATCCAAGATGACACCAAGAAATTTCGTAGACTCAGATGTATGAATGAGGTGACCATTAAGTGTCACCGCTAGGGATGGAATCAGTGGCAATAACTGAGGGGAAAGAAACACCATGAATTATGTCTTCAATGGATTGATGCGCAATGCGTTCGTTACGCACCATAAGTGAACGTTGTTTAAGTCGACATTTAGTAAATGTTGCAGCGTAAGTGTATTATTATGTGTGTTAAAAATTGTGGTATCGTCAGCATAAAGGAGAAAGTTAGTGTGTTTCACTCTGATCGGTAAATCGTTAGTGAATAGCAAGAACAAAAGGGGCCCCAAAATTGGCTCATGAGGTACACCTATGTTAGTGATTTTTGGTGTTGAGAGACAATCATTTACCTGAAAAACCTGCGTCCGGTTAGTAAGATAGCTTTGAATCAGTTGCAAAGGTGGCCCAGATATGCCGTAACAGTCCAGTTTATGAGTGAGGATGTGGTGATTAATTGTATGAAATGCCTTCGTGAAATCAATAAACACAGCTCCAAAGAGTAGGCCCTGATCTATTGATAGCTTAACTCTGTCAGTGAAAGCGATTAGTGCGACTTCAGTAGAGAGGCCTTGTCGGAAACCAAATTGATCATCAGATAATAAGTTAAATTTGGATAAGTATTTCGTTAAACGGTTGCAGATTAGTTTTATTGCGATAGCAATTATATGGACACTTCAACCGGATTTCTGCTGTCGGCGTCGCCGTCGCCGTGAGGTTCCGTATAGATAAAATCTTCGCCGCGCGCCGCATGCCCGAGCGGAAGCGTGCGGGGACGCACGCTATCACGGAGAGCGAACGCACTCAATCACCCACGCGCAAGCAAGGAAGCGGGAAGCCAGCGCCGGAGGTAGCGGGGGGGGGGGGGGGGGGGGGGGGGGGCGCTCCTCTACTCTGCCAACAACCGCGCTCGTCGCTCGCTCGCCCGCACCGTCTCTTATCTCCACACGGCTCTGACCTTTATGCGCCGTGCATTCGCCGCTCAGTTTCCATTGTAGCGATAGACCGCACGTACCTTCGCCGCTGCGGCGTATGCGCTTGCTGCCAACGTTTTGACAGTCGTTGTCTGCAGTCATTCAGTGTGGTCTACTCATGTTTGTTTGTGCGCGCTCACACCACGCTTGTTCATTCAGTTAGTAATAGTCGGGCCACATTTTCCAACGCACGCTACACATGCAATGCTGCCTGGATCGGCAGTGCAGCGCTACAGGTGTGTCCATTCGCACGCGCTGCCCACGGGAAGCGCTTCTCATCAACACCACCGTTTCACACGCGCCTTCTCGTGGTCATCGAGTCTCTCTTCATGTCGGTCTACTTACGCCGCAGCACACCTGCTTACTTAATCAGCTCATGTTTCGTACAATTCATATTGCTACCAAAGCCGCTCACCTTACTTCGTATGACATTGCTGTGTTGCTATCGCATTCATTGCTTCGCCCTTAGGGCGAAACTGTGACATTTTTTTTTTGAATTTCTTTACTAAAGAATGGTAAAATGCAAATTGGTCGATAGTTGTTGATGCATTCGCGATCACCTTTCTTAAATATGGGGATTATTTTTCCTGCTTTCAGGCTTTGCGGAAATACAGCAGCTAAAAAAAGTTTGTTAACTAAATCGGCGAAGATTGGCGAGAGTTCTTTCGATACAAGTTTAATTTGGGAAGGGTAAATTTGATCAAGCCCTCGGCCGGTAGTCTTTAGTGATGAGATAATACTGTTAACTTCTTGTGGTAGTGTGGGGTACAGAAAAAAAGAACGAGGACTGCCCGGAAGACTGGGCAGTGCGATTTCTGACTGAGTGTTATCTGTATCCACAGGGGCGCTGAAATGAGAGCCAAAAGCGTTAGCTATGTCATTAGGATCCGTGTATCTATTTTTATTAAAAATTATGTTCGTTGGGTGTGATTGAGGTTCGTTGGTGTTAAGAAATTCTTTAATTATTGGCCATTTATGTTTGGTATTGTTACTGTTGTTCTTAAGTTTATTTTGATAGTACTCGTGTTTAGTGTGTTTCAGGACAGTTCCCAGTATGTTAGAATAAGTTCTTAGTTGACATCTTAGAGAATAATTGAATGGTTCTGCCTTGAGCTTCCGACGAAGATTTTCTTTTTTAATTATCAAACGCATTAGTGCCTTAGTGATCCAAGGATGCCTAGGTGTACGAAACCAATTCTTGACTGTATTTTCAGAAGAAAACTGACTGGTAATTTCACTTATCTTTGCTGAAAATGAATCAAATGCCGTTTCTGCGTTATCTTCCTGATATACATTGTTCCAGTTAGTCTTTCGAAGGATATCAACAAATTTTTTGCAGTCAAAATCAGTACGCACGTTGTTTCAAATGTGGTGAATGTGTTTAGAGCCAAAACATCGAATTACCGGATAATGATCTGTAATAGCATAATCTAACACTCCTGCTGTAGTACAGTCGGTAGTCAAACTAACTAAAATATAATCGATCAAAGTATTAGAACCATTTGGATCATATCTAGTTGGAGTATGTATTAATGATGAAAAAACGCAACTAAGAAAGCAGCGTACGTATTCAGAACAGGATTGGTTGTTGAGGTCAGCAATGTTAATATTGATGTCAACACAGATTACTATGTTCTTGTTCTCTTCGATTATTTTGTTTAGCATTAGTTCAAATTCTGAGCAAAATTCTGCATATGATGAGGAAGGTGAGCGGTAAAGTGATGCAATGATGGTGTTACGATTATTCACTCGCAAAACATTACGGTCAATTTCAATCCATACGGATTCACAAAATGGGGTGGTAAACGACAAGTCACACCGGCGCCGATAAGGCAATCCAGAATTAACAAGAATGGCTGAACCGCCACCACGATTACCCTCGCGATGGCAATATTCTGAAATGTAGCCGGGGATTCCGCATAAAGTACCGCCATATGACGTCAACCATGGCTCTGATAAGCATATGAATGAAAACGTGTGATCGATGATTGAAAGGAAAGCGCTAAGGTCATCCTGGTGTTTGCGGAGGCTACGGATGTTAAAATGAACCAAAGAAAATGCAGATGAATTGTGCTTGAGAAGTGTTTTAGTGTGTTAGCACGATAGAATTGGTGAATCCATGCTGAACTGGGACAAAAGTAATGAGTAGTGCTTACAAAAATTGTCGAAGTTTCACCCGAAAGGCAAAACAATTGCGATAGCAAATTAGTAGAGAGCTATACGGAGTAAGGATAGTAGTTTTATCAGCTGTATAAACTTCGACATGCAGCAGCACCAGCAACGCACAGAACTGTTGTCGACGCTGTCGTCGTTTTCCCCGCGTTCGCACCAAAAGCGCGCGGCGTTGGTGACTGTTGCCGGTGCCTGTAGGGGTGGCTCGGAGGCTTTCAACGAGATCAGAACGAGACACTCGTCGAGCAGCGTCGGAAGACTTTACCCCCTTCTCGCCTCGCAACGTTTTTATATAAATAGGCATTTGGTGCCGCATCTAAACGTCGCCTCCCCTCCCTCCCTCCCGTACCCCCACGGCCTCTCGCTCGACGGAAGTCGCGTTTGCTCGGTGTATATGGTGATTGTAAAGCAGATAAGAAACGCTTAATTCTCCAGCCCTTCAGGGAGTACGGCGCATAACGCGCGTTTGCTCTCCGCCAGGCGTTCCCTCCCCGTGAAAGCGCACGTCCCTCTCGCCCTTTCACTCGCACATACTGCATACGACGCGTGGCGCAATTTCATCGCCGTTGACGTCAAACTGAACCTCACGGCGACGTCGACGGCGACGGCGACACCGACGTCAGCAATCCGCTTTGGAATGTCCATTTATTTGTTATCGCAATAAAACTAATATGCTAAACATTCGAGAAATTTAATACGTTTAATATACGTACATATGCGATAAAACGGAATTGTGTAGATCCACGGCACCCGGGTGAAACAATCATGGATTTTCACAAATTATTACATAGGAGTACTTTCAGAGCTGGAAAAAAAATGACACAGTTTCGCCCTAAGGGCGAAGCAATGAATGCGATAGCAACACAGCAATGTCATACGAAGTAAGGTGAGCGGCTTTGGTAGCAATATGAATTGTAGTAAACATGAGCTGATTAAGTAAGCAGGTGTTCTGCGGCGTAAGTAGACCGACATGAAGAGAGACTCGATGACCACGAGAAGGCGCGTGTGAAACGGTGGTGTTGATGAGAAGCGCTTCCCGTGGGCAGCGCGTGCGAAGGGACACACCTGTAGCGCTGCACTGCCGATCCGGGCAGCATTGCATGTGTAGCGTGCGTTGGAAAATGTGGCCCGACTATTACAAACTGAATGAACAAGCGTGGTGTGAGCGCGCAGAAACAAACATGAATAGATCACACTGAATGACTGCAGACAACGACTGTCAAAACGCTGGCAGCAAGCGCATACGCCGCAGCGGGCGAAAGTACGTGCGGTCTATCGCTTCAACGGAAACTGAGCGGCGAATGCACAGCGCATAGAAAGGTCAGAGCCGTGTGGAGATAAGAGACGGTGCGGGCGAGCGACGAGCGCGGTTGTTGGCAGAGTAGAAGTGCGCCCCCCCCCCCCCTCCGCTCTCTCCGGCGCTGGCTTCCCGCTTCCTTGCTTGCGCGTGGGAGATTGAGTTAGTTCGCTCTCCGTGATAGCGCGCGTCCCCGCACGCTTCCGCTCGGGCATAAGGCGCGCGGCGAAGATTTTATCTATACGGAACCTCACGGCGACGGCGACGCCGACGGCAGAAATCCGGTTGAAGTGTCCATATAATTGCTATCGCAATAATAACAAAATATCTAAATACTGCAAGTTCACTCACGCCGGAGATGCGGTGCACTCGACTTTCTTCCGATTTCCCAGCCTTGATAACGCAGTTATCTGTCCGGAGAAATTTCCATCTCTTGGCTTTCTTAAGCTCAAGGGCGTGTGCAAAAAGTCGCTTATTCTCCGGTGTGAGACGATCATTGATATAGATAGGTGCACTGCATTCCCCGAGAACCCAATAGCTCTCGTATTAAGTCTTGCCTTCCTTGCCTTAGCTGCAAAATCTGTCTTCTTGGACCGTGAACAGAACCGCGCAATAATATGCGTGCCCTGTTTTCCCGGTACACGGCGCACTATGTCTATATCGCTGAGGGCACAATTGCGATGCAGCTTTCACCTTCTGTCTTAGGGATGCCTTTTATTTCTACATTGTTCACGCGTGAATACTGCTCAACTTAGTCGTTGCGAGAAAAGCCTGTTGTCCTCTTTCAATGATTTGTTTTCTTCAGGCAGCACCTTGTTTTCTTTCACACGAGCTTCATTTCTGGTTTTCACGGATTCATAAAGTTCATTAAAGGCCTGAAGGCTTTCTCGCATAGCTACAACCTCAGAACGGAGAGCGTCTATCTCCTTTGCCAACTCAGCGTTCGTAGGCATAGTGTCAAAAATACAACAAGAGCAAGGGGCAGCAGGGGCAGTGGCTATGACAGAAAAAAAGTAAGAAAAAGAATAGCAAAGAACCGACCTGTGCAGAATTGAAGGCGATAATTAGAAGTTGTCAGACCGCCACAACCACTGTTGCCCAAATGATCAACGTCGTCCTGGAGTGCGTGCTTATGTAGTCCGTCTTCACCCGTAGGTGGCAGAAAATGCAGTCGCCACAGGCGCAGAATTCAGTGCTGGCACAGCAAATCAGCCACGACATTGACACAGCGTACTTGACACGTGTACCATGTGATACACACAATCAGCATGCGTCGGTCGACCGGAGACAACAGCGTCTGTGCAGAATTGAAGGCGATAATTAGAAGTTGTCAGACCGCCACAACCACTGCTGCCCAAATGATCCGTCCTTGTGGATGTGAAGACCGAGTACGCGAAGGGAGTCGACTGTAGGGATTTTGGTTCCGTTGAGGGAGACGCTAGCATCGGGTTCGATGTAGTTGGGCGGTCGTCCTCGCGTCTGTGCTCTGAGCACGAGAAGCTCCGCCTTTTCGGCTGCGCATTGGAGACCGCAGTCTCGGAGGTAGCTTTGGATGGTATCGATGGCTTCTTGTAGACTGCGTTCTTATTGTCCAGTAGTAGGTGTTTTGGTCCAGAGTGTGATGTCGTCGACTTAAAGGGCATGACATAGGTTTGGAATGGAGTTGAGTTGTTTTGGCAGCTTGATCATTGTGATGTTGAAAAGGAGTGGTGAAATCACTTATCCTTGTGGAGTTGTTGGGTAGCTTTGTTGGGTAGACGAAATTTATCGCTGCGGAGATTGCAGACGCCTACTGTTGCTGTTCGGTGTGTCAAAAAGCCGCTGATGCAGTTATTGATCCGGGCTCCGCAGCCTGTATCTGCGAGGTTGCGGAGGATGACTTCGTGGCTTACGTTGTCGAATGCGCCCTTTACGTCGATTGCCAGGATTGATGATTTTTGTCTGCGATCAAGGTAGTCGAGCAGGTCTTCCTCGAGAAGCAGGAGTACATCCTGCGTGGACAAATGCTGTCAGAATCCGAACATGGTGTGCGGCAAGTATCCGTTGTCCTCGAGGTATGGCGTTAACCGCTCGTGCACCATGTGCTCGAGGAGTTTGCCCACGCAGGACGTGAGGGAGATGGGACGGAGGTTTTCGATGCGGTGTGGTTTGTTGGGTTTGGGGATCATGTTGACCTCCGAATGCTTCCAGGCTGCTGGTAGGTCCCCCTTTTCCCAGCAGTCGCTGTAGTACTGGAACAGTGGTGCTGTTGCGGCCGATTGCGGGAGGTTGCGTAGAAGCTTATTAGTGATTCTGTCCTTGCCGGGACTGGTGTTTCTAGCGAGTTTGGCTAAGGCTGCGTGGAGCTCTGCTTGCGTGAATGGTCGATCAAGGTCTGGGTTTGGTGCGCCGTCGTACACCTTGCCGCTCGCCGACGAAGTGGGCTTGTCGCTGCTAAGTTTCTGCTGAAGTTCACGAAGGACATCGTGCTCCGGTCCAGCGTGGTTGTGGATTAGTCTGCGCAGATCTTGCCTTTGTTGCGTTTTGGTGCGGTCGGTAGCTAAGACAGCGCATAGGAGGTGCCAGGTTTTCTTGGTGCTGAGTGTTCCTTGTAGGCTGTCACAAAAGGTGTGCCAATTTTGCCTGATAAGTTGCTCCGCGTAGTTTGGGCCTGTATGGTGACAAGGGAGATTCATTGCTTAAGTTTTCTATTGAGTTTCTGCCTCTTCCACCTCCTCAGGAGTCTTCTTTTGACCTCCCAAAGATGAAGGAGATGCGGGTCGACTGCGGGGCTGTTGGTGCTTAGTTGAATGTTCTTGGTGTGGTGTTCTGCGGTGATGAGAAGGCCCTTGAGCCAATGGTTGATGTCGTCGATTGTTGTGCTGTTGAGGTTGTCTCTGAAGGACTTCAAGTCTGTTTGTTAGCCGGGCAACTCCAGTCTTGGTCTGTTTCCGGTTTTGGGCGATGTCAAGTTGGAGAATGTGGTGGTCGCTTCCGAGCGTCTCCGAGAGTCGGCTCTTCTCGGCCCAGAGGACGTTCGATGTGAAGGTTAGGTCCAGGTTTGTGTTCCTGGAGACACTGTTTCCGACTCTCGTGGCTTGTAGCGGGTCGTTCCAGAGAGTCAGCCTGTGTTGTTGGGCAGTATCGTGTACGCGGGATCCCTTCTTGGTGGTATTTGGATAAGCCCATGCTGCATGTAGGGCGTTGAAATCTCCCATGATGACTTGATGGCCTTTGGTGCGTTTCCCGAGTTCACGAATAAAGTGGTCGAATTCCAGAAGTTGGTCCCGAGGAGGACTGTATATGCTGACGATATATAAAGAGGCTTTGCTGCGTTTTTCTGTCTGGTAGGATCTCCACTAGGGTGCGCTCTATGGGGATGTCTTCTGTTTCCTGTTCTTGCGTTTTGAGAGATCTCCTGGTTAGGATGGCTGTGCGTTGGGTTTGTGTATGAGCGGCGTATCCTTGAAGTCGAACTTTGCGGGTGTTGGTTTCCTGTAGCGCAATGAAATCTGGGTGGTCCAGTTTGACGAATTCTTGTAGGTTTGCATAGCAGGGGCGGAAGGACCTACAGTTCCATTGCCAGATGCGCAGGGGTTTTAGGTGTCACCATCATTTGGCTCTTCAGTTTCATAGGCAGAATCAGGGTTGGGTGAGATTGAGCGGGATGCATTGTGACTGTTCGTGCGAGCCTTCTTTCTGCCCTGCTCGATGGCGTTGAGAAGGCTGTCGAGGTAGGACTTGGTGACGTAATTGTTCTTCGCGTGCGCTATAAAGTTGTTGACCTGGGCTGTTAGGCCGGTCACCTGACTTCTGAGAGTGGTTACTTGATTTGCGCGGGAGGTGACTTGCGTGGTAAGGGTCGCAATCTTCTCGGCGATAGGCTCGCTGATGTTTTCGATCATGGCGAGGATGTTCTTTGTAGATACATCCTGGAAAGCCAGGAGGTGGTTCTGAACTCTAGCTTCGATCGCGGCGTCAACTGCCTCCGTGGTTAGCGTTGTAAATGACTGCTTGCTTCCATGTTCGTATTCTTTGCATCTTTGGAGTAGTCTGTCTATGAGGCTTTGTTGACTTGCAGTTTGCTCTCGAGGGCTCTTACGGCTACCGCTTCTGCCGATTCGACGGCGTAGC
Organism: Dermacentor silvarum; assembly: GCF_013339745.2. Lineage (NCBI taxonomy): Eukaryota > Metazoa > Arthropoda > Arachnida > Ixodida > Ixodidae > Dermacentor > Dermacentor silvarum. Next base: position 173,151,241 of record NC_051161.1, on the reverse strand, counting down.
CGGAGCTGCCGACCGCTTCGGCGTAATTCACGCGTTTTCGGGACCGCGATCTTGATCGTGATCTTGACATCGGTCTGCTACTTCTTGTGAGGTGAAATGAACTTTATTTGATCCTAAAGAACCCCGATCAGACACCCCCCGAAGGGGGGTCCACCGCGGTTGCTGGCCGCACCCACGCCGGTACTGGAATACAATGGTCCTCCGCCTGTTCGCAAGCCTCCTGGACTGCCGAGAGCTGGACTGAAAGTTCCCTGCTTTTAAGGGCCCTCTCCCAGTCCTGCTGTGTGCTGAACTTGGCGTCACTTGGCGTCACTGAACTTGGCGGCCGGGCACGGCCAGAGCATGTGAGCGAGTGTGCACTCATTCTCCCTGCAGCTAGGGCATCCTGGATCTATGCCTTCAGCAAAGTGACTAAACGTGCTACGTGACGGGAACGAACCTGCCTGCAGCATCCGGAGAGCCGACGACTGCGGTCTGGTGAGCTTGGAATGCGGCAGGGGTACCTCCGCCTTGACAGCTGATAGTGAGACGTAACTTCGTGAAAGGTACCAAGTGGATCCTTGAGGCTCTCCGCGAATCCGCCCGCGGTCCCGCCCGGACCGACGCGACACGTGATTTCTCGCGCACGGTTATGGGAAAGTTCGTTGACGTTGGAAACTGACGGATGACGGATAAGCCCATGTGGGCCGGGAACCAGGTAATTGTGTGAAAGCCTACCGCACCCCTCGAACTGAGGATAGTGGCAGCCTCCCTGGAGACCACCCCCGAGGTGAAGGCCCGCACAGCAGCCCTGGAGTCAGTGAATATCTCAGGACGCGAATTCAGGATCCTTCATTGCTAGAGCTATTGCTGCCTGCTCTGCTACGGAGGCAGACACCTTCCCAACGGAAGCTGAGTTGAGTACGCGACCGCGATCATCAACAACTATAGCCGCAAAGGTATCGGAGCGGCCATACTGCACCGCATCAACGAAAGCCACCTTTCCCGGGGATTTACCTACGAAGTCAAGCAGAGACCTGGCCCGTGCCTTTCACCGGTCAACATTGTACTGCTGATGGACGCTACGCGGGAAGGGTTCCCCCTCGTAGGTACCCTTCACTGTCTGCGTTAAAAAGGCATTCTGTTCGGTACTGCCCGCATGATGGCAACCCAGCGACTGTAGGAGACGCTGCCCAGCCTTGGTGGCGGAGAGCCGCGTGACCTGAACTAGTTTCTGTGCCTCAATCACCTCCCATAGGGTGTTGTGCATGCCCAGGCTCATGAGCCTGTCCGTGTTGGTGCTCATGGGGAGTCCCAGCACCCTTTTGATACTTGTGCGCATTAAAGTGTCGAGTTTATCTTCTTCGCGTTTAGACCAATTAAGTGCCGATGCGACGTAATTAATATGGCTCATGAGGAACGCGTGGTAGAGCCGAAGGAGATTGCTCTCCCTCAGCCCTTCCCTGCGGTTTGAGACACTTAAAATCAGCCTGAGCATGTTCTCCGTCTTGGAGGTGATGCGGGCCAAAACCTGTGAATTCCTGCCGTTGGACTCGAGAAGCAAGCCGAGCACTCTAATACAGTTGACTCTGGGAATCGACAGCCCGTCCCTTGCGGTTAGCGTAATCTGTAGCTGATCAAGCGGCGTGGAGGGCCTCCTCCCGGGCCGAACCGGTCTGTAGAGAAGCAACTTCGATTTGGAGGGGGAGAGTCGAAGCCCCGTACCCTCCAGAAAACTTTCTGTGATAGACAGTGCCGACTGAAGCGCCTCCTCCACCTCAGCATCCGAACCTCCCATGCACCAGACAGTAATGTCCGCATATAGGGCGTGGTTGGTATTCTCTACAGTGGAAAGACGCTCGAGAGGCCTTTCATGGCTATGTTGAACAAGAGAGGCGAAATGACCGCTCCCTGCGGCATGCCCCTCGCACCCAGGGTAAAGGCCCTCGATTTTAATTGGCCAATCGTTATTGTTGCTGTGCGGTCCCGGAGGAAGGCACGAACATAGGCGTGGAACTTTGGCCCCAGCCCCATGCTCTCGACAGCCTCCAGGACGAACTTATGTGAAATGGTATCGAACGCCTTGGCGAGGTCAAGGACCAATATTCCCCGAATATCTTGGGTTTGTCGGTCGATAATTTGCTTCTTAATCAGGAGCATCACATCCTGGGTGGAGAGACCCGGTCGGAAGCCTACCATGTTATGTGGAAAGAGCTCTTTATCCTCGATATGCCTAGTGACCCTATTATATATTGCATGCTCCATCACCTTGCCCACGCAAGAGGTAAGGGATATGGGACGTAGGTTCTCCTTGGCGAGTGCCTTGCCCAGTTTGGGAACCACCCAGTTTGAGGACCACGGAGGCGGCCCTCCAGGCCTCCGGCACGCGGCCTCAATGTCCTCTGCCCAGAGGACATTGACCTCCTCGGTTAACTTAGCAATGGACTTGTCATCAAGATTACGCAGCAGCCTGTTCGTGATTCTATCAGGGCCAGGGGCTGAGCGACTGTTAAGCTCATGAAGCACCTCTTCGATCTCAAGTTTCGTAAAGGGCTAGTCGATTGCCTCCAGCGGCCCTCCCCGGTAGTCCGGGTAATCCCAGTCCCCGATGGGACCAACCGCCAATTCCGTAAGTAGAGTCTTGTCATCGACCCCACCACTCCTCTTTGCTTGGACCGATCGGTCGATTGCCAGCCTATGATTACCTTTGGAGTTAGTCTCATCGAGCAGCACCTTCAATAGGTTCCATTAGCCCCCGATGCGCATCTGCCCGTCTACTTTTGGGCAAACTTCATTCCACTGCTGCCTAGACAGTTCCTGACAATAGTCCTCGATTTCTTTATTGAGGAGTGCTATGCGCTTCCACAGCCTCCTATTGAGCTTCTGCGTGCGCCATTTCTCAACCAGCGATTTTTTAGCCTCCAACAGATGCGCAAGACGTGAGTCCATTGCATCCACCTGTAAGTCAGTCTGGACCGTCTTGGTTGCGAGGAGAGCATCCTCCGCTAATCGCGAGAAGATGTCCTCCAACGTGCCATATATTCGGTCTGATCAGCCTTGCGGCGCTTTCTAAACTCGTCCCAGTCCGTCACCCTGAACTCCCTAGGCGGAGGCGCCCGGGTTTCCTGGGTGACCGAGAGGATAAAGTGATCGCTTCCCAGGCTTTCCTGCAGGTTAGCCCACTGTACGCCCGCCGAGTTTTTGGTAAATGCTAGATCCGGAGTGGTGTCTCTCGTAACGGAGGCGCCCACCCTAGTTGGGGACTGAGGGTCCGTGACCAGCTCTAAAGAACAATCCGTCATAGCTTGAACCAGGTTTCTCCCCTTAACAGTGGCCTTTGGATATCCCCAGGCCGGGTGGTGTGCATTAAAGTCCCCGAAAGCTACGAGAGGCGACTTGCCCGGAAGGGCAGCCGCCTTTGCAACCACCGAGGAAAACGCCTGCTTGTGATTCCGAGAGGTACTGTAGACATTCAGTATGAAGATGCTACACTTAAGCCAATTATTCGGGATGATTTCGACCAGCTGGGCCTCCAAAGTAGAGTTGCATAGCTGAAGCTTGTGTTCTACAAACGCATATTGCCTCGCAACCAAGATAGGCAGACCGCGTTGGCTCTCCCCCCTAACTGATACAGATCGATAGCAGGGCAAGGCAACCACCGCGTCAATGGTTTCCTGTAAGGCAATCACATGCGGCCTCACCGCCAATGGGGAAATATACTGCTGGAGGGAGGCCTTACGCTTCCTAAACCCCACGCAGTTCTACTGCAAAATGGCAAACACATTTGCGCTGGGAGCCATGATTACTACCACTGTTTTGCCGACTTCTCGGCACGTCCTCATGTGCGGGGGCCAGAACCATTGGCATACCAGGGCCTGCTTGGGTAACCAGTGAGACGGGCGTCGCAGGGACGACCAAAGAATTCTCGCCGAGACCAAACCTACTTTCGATCACTGCGACTTACGTGCTACGAGGTCAAAACATTCCGCTTGCCGAACTACCGACTTTTGCAATTCCTTGATTGCTTCAAGCACGGCTGAGTCGCACGCCGCCGCAACCTCTCCTTCCGAACCTATCCTCCACTTAGCCGGCCGCCGCTCCGCTGACGAAGGCCGCGCCGGGAGCTGTACTGAATCCTGAGAGCTTCGAATTTGACCCTCATCTGCTTAAGGTGAGCTTTCAAGGTGGCGTTCTCCTGAATTAGAAAAGCGACCCTAGGGTCTACCTTTTGCTCTGGCAGTGCCGCGTGTGTTACCTGTGCTGGCTGCTGCGCCGGCCTTGGCTTGACTCGATCCGCCCAGGTGGTTGGAGCCTCTTGGATGCGCACCCTGGAGTCTCCAGGGTGCGCCCCCTGGAGCGAGAGCGTCCTCGGGAGCGAGAGCACCGTCTGGAGCGAGAGCGCGTCCTGGAGCGGCTACGGCGCCTCCCAAGAGCTGGCGAGAGAGAGCGCGTTCTCGCAGCTGGTGCCACGCTGGAATCCCGTGATGCCAGGCCCTCCTGGGCCTGCAGGCGTTTCTTGGCGCGCTTTCTACGCCGTCTTCTTTGTCTCACCACGAAGGGGACTTGGTAACGATGTTGGCAGGACTTGTCTGCCGTTAGATGTGCCCTCCCCACCCCCCTTGCACAAGGCACATTTCGGCTGGCATTGGTGATCCTCCGCAGGGTCGCCCACACCACACCCGCGACACACTTTCTTCGTCGGGGTGGGGCAAACATCGGCACGATGGCCGAGAGCCCCAGACCCCTAACAAACATCAGTCTGTCTCTTGTACAACGTACACGTTAGCATGCTCGTACCGCACATAACATAGTTAGGTACCTTTAGTCCACTGAAGAGAACGACGACCGTAGTCGTTTCCTTCATGCGACGCACCTCCATGGCGTTAGGGTTAGGCTGGTTCACGATCATGGCCGCCAACTGCTGCTCGCCAATGTCCACGTCAACACCTCGGACGACGCCTCTGCAGGTATCGTTGGAGGCCGCGGTGTAGACAGAAACTTGATACTCAGTCGAGCCGAGCCTGATTAGACGCAGCGCCGCGTAGGCGCCCGCATTCTTGGACTCAGGGGTAAAGACCACAAGAATATTCTGAGTTAACTTCGGGCAGATGATATCCTCCTTTGTTTCCTCCGGGAGTAGTTTCGACGCCATCGCCAGGGCTTGGGCCAGACGAATCTGGCTAACCTTCTTGAGATCCAGGCCTCCCTTGGGTCGGACAATGACTCGAATATGGCTCCGCGGCAAGCGGGGGAGCGTCGATGCGGTCGCAAGGCGCCGGCCGACGCCCTGCGCGTTGGCCGTGCCATCACTTTGAGTAGGAACACTCTCTTGCTGCCGGGAAGAACGCTTGCGGCGCGGGCGGGCGCCCGGCCGTACCCCTCGCCACCGCTAATCCCAAATCTAGGGTTAGCGAGGGAATCGGCGGGAGAAAACTTCAAAGTCTCCAAAAATGACGGAAAATGGGCCTACCGGGTCAAAACAGGCTCGGTGAAATCCTCTCGACGAGATCTGTAAAATCGTGAAAAATCTTTGAGGATTGAAGCAAAACTACCGATCGCAATCATCTGGGGAAGTACTCGTGTGCGGCATGAAGAATTGATGTGTTACCTTAGGGAACGCGCCATTAACCGCTACTTCTTGTGGTGTTACTGGTGGTGTTACTTGAGTTGGAGGCGTATCCATTGGCAGCGCCTAGTTCAGGGAAGTCGTCGCGGTTGGAGCCCCATCGACTGTCTCGTTCTTGGATCCTGTTTTGCCATTGCTGTCTTACTTGGTAAGGTGGTGATTTAGGCTTGCGCTTTTTTTTTCTTTTTTTTTTTGCAGTATATCCCGGCTTTTTCGTGTACTTCTCCGCAAATCTTGCACGTGGATTGGCAGTCATGCTTTGAGGGTTGGTTTGTTTTGTCACATTTGTAACAGAAATTTGGGGTTAGTTTTGGGCAAACGTCTTGGCGATGTCCGAGGTTGCCACAGGTTCGGCAATATTGAACTGACTTGCGGTAGGGCTTGCATCGGTAGTCGCCGCTCTGATAAATGATATTGTAGGGAACGTGTGGGCCCTCAAAATAGATGACCGCCGCCGTAGACTGTCCAAGCATGTGGGCGTTGAGGACTGTATAGCGCGCTGGCACTCGGATTCCATCCATTAGCTCCGCACTGCAGTTTCCAGGCGTGATGCCGTAGATAACGCCTTTGCTAACATCTTCGGGTAGACGCGAGTTGGCTTTCACGTTGTAAATGTTGCCTCCAAGCTGTATGTTGATGATCTTGGCCATGTTTTGAGCGTAGGTCTTTTTGGCTGTACTTGCAAGAATGAGGTTTTCTTCTTTTTGCTTTTGTACGCAGACATTGTCGTGGAATTCTTTTTGCATTATACCGCTGGCTCTTCCGACTGCGTGAGTGACTGCGACAAGTGACCGTTTGTCGAGTTCAAGGCCAGCTTGTGGGCGGTAGACGATCTTGATGTCGTCCAAAGGTAGGGGCGGCATTCTAGATTTGCGCGGCTGTGGCGGCGTGGCTGGCTGTTGTGTGGATTGAATGACTGCGGGGGCTTTGATGTGCGTGGTTTCCTTGTTGCCTTAATCAATCAATCATGTTTATTTAACGTGCCCAGGAACAACCCTAAGGTATGAGTGCTGGCGCACACATACATTACAAACCAAAAATAAAACACTGCAGGGGAATATCATTAAAAAATAAATGAATAAAAGTAAAAACTGTGACAAGAGAGTACCGCCAACAAAGAGCAAAGTAAATACAAAAGAAAAAGGAGGCGAAGGGCACTTGAACAATGCATGAAATTATAACGCAAGGCAAAGCTCGGAAAAGAATGATGACAAGGAGTTATGAAAGATATCAAGTTCACGAAAGTAATCGTTATAAAGACTCTGTATTCTGTGGACAGTTGTATGTTCGTGATGAAAGGCAGGAGCATGGAAAGGTCTATGTTCTCTAGTGATCTTGCGTGGGATACGAAACATGACACAGCTGAGAAGTTTGGGACACGTGAGGTTACCGTGAAGGAGTTTGAAGAGAAACAGAAGGTCCGCGCGATTACGTCAGTCGCGAAGTGAGGGCAATGACAACAATCCAACAGTGCTAGTACAGGGTGCAATATCCAGGTTTGCAAAGTGGTGATTATATATGCTTAGAAACTTTTTCTGGGCACGATCTATAATGTCACTGTTGGATCTAGAAGAGCCATTCCAGACGACCGACGCATATTCGAGTTGAGGAAGACAGATGGTTGTGTACAATTTGCGGAACGGTGTAGGAGACTTGAATTCCCTGGATAGTCTGCATACAAAACCAAGAGAGCGCATACTCCGCATTGCAACACGTCTAGTGTGAGCCGAAAAGTGTAAGGTTGCATGAAAAAGTACACCAAGATCATTGATTTCGCTGACCTGACACAACGGCACAGAATCTACAGAATAAGAAAACGAAATACCTGCTGTTTTGGGTGTAAAAGTCATGACTTTGGTCTTATAATAATAATAATAATAATAATAATAATAATAATAATAATAATAATAATAGTAATAATAATAACAATAATAATAATAATCTTTATTATAATCAATCAATTTGTACATATCATTGTGCGAGGTCTGCCGAAGCCTTCCGTGGGCTTGTATGGCAGGAACCTGGCAGTCAGGGCAAAGCTTTATGCAACCTTATTACACACCAAATCGTAATAATAATAATAATAATAATAATAATAATAATAATAATAATAATAATAATAATAATTTATTTCCCATGAAAAGAATTACATGGTGCGGTTCTGGATAAAAAGTTGCGCGGAGGCAACTTGACCAGCCCAAAAACCCATCAAAGGCAACAGAGGGCATCGGGCGAACACATGTGAGTAAACAGATGGGAAAGTGTCAATTTACAAAAAAAAATCTATGAATACAAAACAGGAAGTAATACACTTTAATAATTACAAAAACAAGTAGTCTGCGTTAACAAGGAAATATTAAATTTATACATGAGAATTATAGATTACATAAAACAATTCTTATTATACGAAAACATGAAGAAAAAAAAGAAAAAACAATATAACATAGCACTATATTCAGTACAGCACAAACTAAAGCAAAAAAAAAAATAAGGGAAAAAATGTCATACAGCATTGCATATGCACAAACTCATTAAACAACAAGGATTAGTTTCACTGAAAGTAGTTTTGCAAGCTGCATAAGGACAGAAGGTCTATTTCCCGTAAGGCGAGGTTATTGAGTAAAGTCGGAAGTGTATGTCGCAGAATTTGTTGACCATAATTCGTTCTTGAGTGTGGAATGTTCCATTGTTCAGGTGTCCTAGTGTCATAGGCTGCGACATGTTCGTGTAGGCGAGCAATGTTTCGAATTCCGTTTACCGCGTGCTTGAGCTCCTTGTGATACGTCAGTGTCAAACGGCGTTGATAGAGATTTTGAATTCTAAGTAAATTAAGTGTTGTGAATAGTGGCTGAGTAGGAGCATCGTACGGCTTATTACATAACAAGCGTATTATTTTTTTCTGCAAGATAGAGAGACAGTGCATATTAGTTTTTGATGGGGTGCCAGTAATTTAAATGACTAAAGAATAAAGCATTGTAAATGAGTATTTTTAATTTGCGTGGAAGATATTTAAGGCAGTACACTGCGCCAACGACTTGCGACAGTTTTCCAGCGAGGAAGTCCTTTCCTTTCCCATGTCAGCCATTGGTCGTAGCGGTCTATAGTTCTGCCGCTATTCTTGCCATAGGTCCAAGATCGCGTGACGGTGTCTAATTCCGCTGAGTCTGTTTGCATTGCGCTCGTTTCTTCTTGTCGTTCGCTTGACGTTGCACCCGTCGCGTCTTGGCTCATCTCAAGTATTGGCTATGAGCCTCTTCCCCGGCGCGCAGTGCACGTACTAGTGTTGCGCGTGCAGCGAGCGCTGTCGGCCTCCTCTCCCGCGCACTGTGCGGCTGTTGCACTTGCGAAGGCGGCTCTCCCCGGCAGGCCGGTGTGGCCACGCGCGGCGTTAGGCTTAGCAAAACGGGAGGTGGTCGGTGAAGTTGAAGCTCAAAATCTTGACGATAAACACGCTCACTTTTAAATTAGGTGGTATTCGCTGATTCCTTGTAGCTTGTCGATTCTCTCGGTGCGAAATGAAAGGGGTGAGCGGCCTATTCCGTAGAAATGAGCGCAAGACGCAGGAGCCCATGTGAGGCACGTCAGTATTCACCGGCCCCTAGCGGAGAGTCAAGCGCAGTCGAGGACGGCAGAAAAGTAGGTGGGGTGATGGAGTTAGGAAATTTGCAAGCGCAAGTTGGAATCAGCTAGCGCAAGACAGGGGTAATTGTAGATCGCAGGGAGATGCCTTCGTCCTGCAGTGGACATAAATTGCATTTCCTATGGTAGCAGTTAGAAAACACCAGAAATTCAGGAAGCCGTGGATAAATTCAAGCCTTTTGAGGAGAATAAAAGAGCGTGACAAGCTATTCGCTTTATTTATCAAAACAAAAAAATGCCACAGTTTCGCCCTACGGGCGAAGCAATGAATGCGATAGCAACACAGCAATGTCATACGAAGTAAGGTGAGCGGCTTTGGTAGCAATATGAATTGTAGTAAGCATGAGCTGATTAAGCAAGCAGGTGTGCTGCGGCGTAAGTAGACCGACATGAAGAGAGACTCGATGACCACGAGAAGGCGCGTGTGAAACGGTGGTGTTGATGAGAAGCGCTTCCCGTGGGCAGCGCGTGCGAAGGGACACACCTGTAGCGCTGCAGTGCCCATCCGGGCAGCATTGCATGTGTAGCGTGCGTTGGAAAATGTGGCCCGACTATTACTAACTGAATGAACAAGCGTGGTGTGAGCGCGCACAAACAAACATGAATAGATCACACTGAATGACTGCAGACAACGACTGTCAAAACGCTGGCAGCAAGCGCATACGCCATAGCGGGCGAAGGTACGTGCGGTCTATCGCTTCAACGCAAACTGAGGGGCGAATGCACAGCGCATAGAAAGGTCAGAGCCGTGTGGAGATAAGAGACGGTGCGGGCGAGCGACGAGCGCGGTTGTTGGCAGAGTAGAAGTGCGCCCCCCCCCCCCCCTCCGCTCCCTCCGGCGCTGGCTTCCCGCTTCCTTGCTTGCGCGTGGGAGATTGGGTGCGTTCGCTCTCCGTGATAGCGCGCGTCCCCGCACGCTTCCGCTCGGGCATACGGCGCGCGGCGAAGGTTTTATCTATACGGAACCTCACGGCGACGGCGACGACGGCAACGCCGACGGCAGAAATCCGGTTGAAGTGTCCATATAATTGTTATCGCAATAAAAGCTTTGTGGGGATTGAGGGAGGCGCCGACGCCATTGCGCGGGCTTCACCTGTTCTGCCGTCCCTCGCATTTTTCCCCCGTCCGCGGCCTAACCGGTTCCCGCGGTGGCGCTGCCCTCGCGGTGGTTTGCAAAGAGGGCGGGGCGCTGACGTCACTACGCAGCCGCGTCGGCTGCTAGCGGCGGAGCATGGCTCTCTTCTCTCCGTGACCAGCGCACGGTCACGGCCGCTCGATGAAACGCATGCGGCCTGCCACGTGGCGAGGCGAAGTATGGGCGGAGCTATGAAGCGAAAGTTGACACTTGCCGCCGCTTTTTTTAGGGGTGGCGCTACTGCTGCGGGACTGCTAAAGCCCCTTGATCTTGAAAGTAGCGACACTCTCCTCCGCGCGCGCGCTTTCCTCCTCAATTCTCCTCGCCCGCCAGCTGCGCGTGCTGCGCACGGCACGCTATTGCGCCTGGGCTCCCGCGGACGGGCCGCAGAATTCGATGGAGGCGCTTTATTTTGGGCCTGTTGCGCGCCCTAGTGGCGTAGAATATTTTGAAAAATGGTGATAACAGCATGGAGAATCTTGAAGGCAACGTTTATGATGAGGTTGGTTTCATCTTAAAGCCGTATGAATGACACACACTGATGTAAAAGGAGCTTTGAGGCGAGTTCTATACTCCAGTTATTTTTTCTGCCACATGATACGCTGCTTTACTTTTTGCATCTTATCTAGTATTGCTTGTGGCAGATCGCTCTATGTTTGGCAGTTTTTTTCTTGTATGTGCACGATGTGCACCGCAGGTATTATATTCAGTGTGCCTTCTTATAATGAATTACTGGCGAGAGCATCATCCGTCCATGTGTTTGTCTCAATGTCAAAGTAGCTTTTGCGCTGTGGTTTCTGCATTGAATAGGACGGTTGCACAATTTCAGTGCGATGAAGCGGTGCCGACAGCCACTCATCACCCACAATGACAGAAGCTGAGGAAAGGTATTTACAGATTATTCTTTAGGCGTCGGTGTCAATGAAGCTTAAAAAAATACTCGGTATACCTATGGGAGAAGGCAATCTATATTTTTAGGCAAAAGATACGCCTCTGGAAAAGGTATTTTGATAGTTCACACCAACATACCTTTAAATTATGTAGTAGGATAGTTAAAATTGTGATTTTGATTAGACATCAGAAAAACATTTATCACACAAAAAACAAAAAGAATGGTCAGTAAGATGATTTATTTTCGTGCATGCGCAAAAAACCTTATTTGACAAGATACAGATAACGTAGAAGAGTATCATATAATATTCAGAATGAGAAGCAATGCTAGTGTACAAATATGCCATGCAGTACGGATGGCAGCTGAGAAAAAGACATGCCCAAGAAAACAACAGTAGTAACATTACGCCATGGCACAAACCTACACCGTTTAATACATGATAAAGCAGTATCAGTGCGGCCGAAAGTTGACGGGCAATTCGTTCTTGCGCTAAGAGCTTGTCCTTTCCAAAAAGCGGCTTAGTTGCGATCAAAACGACACTCCAGGTGTAAGAGATACCACGTTTTATTTTGAGCCGAGCCCCTATTTGCAAAGAATATGCCATGCGCGAATGCTCAGGAGATTCGTTTCATACTGGGCGCGCATGCTCAATCGAGTCCTTAATTTTAAGAGCTCTATAGTTGGATACAGCCCAAGAACGAAGTGGCAAACACCCCTCAAAGCGTGTCTTCCAACCAAGGGTATCGACCGTTTGTCATGACGTCCTGCTTAATACCCTAGCGTGACATCGCAGTTGGCTGGTACGAGCTTCTTCGAAATGCCATTAACCGCAACATCATTACTATTGACACGTACACATGTTTATCTTTCACCGGTAGCCGCTTTCAACATTGGCTGACAAATGTTAAACGTTATCGCTAGGCGCAGGACGCGCCTGCATTGGAAGCTTCTCGGACGTTATCAATGCTTCTATCCGTCGTCTGTGGTCACCGACGCCCATGTAATCTGATTGTATGAGCGACGCGAATTGTCTAGAACTTTCTGGAAGACACGCGGGCATCAGGGATTAATCTGGAACCTTCGATGACTCAGGTATAAAAGCCGACGCGTTTCGCCGCTGATCAGATTTTCGACGATCGCCGACTGTGTTCGCCGCTATCGTTGTGCTTTGAGTGTAGCTTGCTTTTGTGGGCACAGGTTCGCCCAATAAACAACCAGTTTCGTCATACACAGTTTTGTGACTGTTTTCTCTACCGTCACTACTACGTGACATCTGGTGGAGGTGCTAGTTCGTTCATGCACCGAACGCCCCCGCAAAGCCGCGACCCAAGCCCGAAACCGGAGAACGAGACCAACGTCGCCAAGGACCAGCGAGCTAGCCGTAGGCAGCAAGGACTTGTGCCGGAGTTCGGACTTCTTCCCGAAAAGACCACTGCAATCAAGGCCAAGTCAACGACCAAAATGGCAGCACCAGCGTCCCCCATCCTGCTGCAGCAACCTCGGGAGCCACCGACTTTTCGTGGATCATCGGCTGAAGACCCTGAAACCTGGCTGGAGACATACGAGAGGACCGCGACGTTCAACAAATGGAGCGACGACGACAAGCTGCGCCATGTGTATTTTTCATTAGATGATGCTGCTCGGACCTGGTTTGAGAACAGAGAGACCACCCTGGTGACGTGGGACCTATTTCGTGAGAACTTCACGAGGACTTTCACGAATGTCATGCGAAAAGAAAGGGCCAAAGTTTTATTAGAAACCAGAGTGCAATTGCCGAACGAGAACATCGCAATCTTCACGGAGGAGATGACTCGCCTCTTCCGCCACGCCGACCCCGATATGTCAGAGGAAAAGAAAGTTAGGTTCTTGATGCGGGGCGTCAAGGAGCATCTATTCACCGGATTGATGCGCAACCCGCCCAAGACTGTGGCAGAATTTGTTTCGGAAGCGACAACGATCGAGAAGACGCTTGAAATGCGAGCCAGGCAATACAACCGCCGTGCGCTGACAAACTACGCCGAAGCTCAAGCTCTAGGCGCCGACAACCTGCACGAGGCGATCAGAGCGGTTGTACGTGAATAACTACAGAAATTATTCCCAAGATCGCAGCCTCAGGTGGCTTCAATCGCTGACATAGTTAAAGAAGAGGTTCAGCGATCACTGGAAGTGCCAGAAGTTCCGGCATCGCCTCAACCACAGCCGCAAGCGATGACCTACGCCGCCGTCGCCCGTCGTGAAGGCCCCCCTCCGCGCTCGCGCCAGGGCCCCGTAACGCCGCAGTTCCGTCGTCCACCGCCGCCGCCGCCAGCACGCCCGCCCGTCGCCCAGCGCAGCTACCAGCGGAAGACGGACATTTGGCGCGCCCCCGACCACCGCCCGCTCTGCTATCACTGCGGGGAAGCCGGCCATGTCTACCGCCGATGCCCATACCGCGAGATGGGCCTACGAGGGTTCGCCGTCAACGCGCCACGTCCACAGCTTGGCGAGCGACCACGTGACATTGCCGACTACCTTGCCGGAGCCCAGTGGCAACCACGACGATCCTCACGCTCGCCGTCACCAGGCCGCTACATCTCACCGCATCGCCGTCAGTACAACGGTCCCACCCGGGGCCGATCTTCCAGCCCTTACCCGGGAAACTAAAGGCAGCAACCGATGGAGGTGCGGTTGCTGTACGACGCAATGCCGAAGATCCTCCGACGCCGCCGACGACGACGATTCGCGCATCATCACAACGAGGTACCAGCACACCGCCTAGCAAGAGCCTTGACGACAACACTTCCCCGCCGAAAGAAGACCTACCGACGCGACGTAGCAGCAGCGAAGCAAGCCGACGTAGCCGTGATCCGACGCCACGAATTAACCGCAACGCCAGACGCCGGTCTACCGATCTAGACGTGCTCATCGATGGCCATAACGTCACCGCTCTCGTCGACACTGGAGCCGACTATTCCGTCTTCAGTGGCCCGTTCGCCGCCAAGTTAAAGAAGGTGCAGACGGCCTGGCAAGGACCCGATATACGGACAGCGGGAGGTCACCTAATAACGCCGGCTGGAATCTGCACAGCGCGAGTCACGGTAAATAACCGCACTTACCCGGCGAGCTTCGTAATCCTGCAGCACTGCTCCAGGGACGTCATCCTAGGCATGGACTTTCTACACCAACATGGTGCAGTCATCGACTTAAGGTCCAAGTCGATAACGCTTTCAACACACAAAGCGATACCGCCGGATACATGCATCAGTTACCATGCCACTTGAATGTGCTTGAAGAACAAGTCACCGTTCCGCCTCACTCCAGCGTAATGATTTCCGTCAGTACGGAAGTGCCTGCAGACATGGAGGGCGTCATCGAGGGCGATCATCACTTACTGCTGTACCGTGAAATTTGCGTCGCTAGAGGCATAGCTGAGCTACGTGCAGGGAAAGCAACGGTGATGCTCACGAACTTCAGCCCCGAATACAAGCACATTAACAAAGGCACCACGGTTGCCTACATCGACGAAATAGTACAAGCCAGCAGTGCTTTCGCCTTCACGGATTCCAGTGCACCCGCAACGACGACTATAATACCTGAAGCAACTTTCAACGTTAATCAGAACCTTCCCAGGCATAAGAAAGAACAACTAAAAGCTCTGCTCCTGCAATACAAGGATTGCTTCTCGTCGTCGTCAAAAGTTCGACAAACCCCTGTCGCCAAGCACCGAATCATAACCGACGAAAATGTCCGCCCACTGCGTCAGAGCCCGTACCGAGTTTCGGCACGCGAACGCGAGGCCATAAGGCAACAAGTCGACGAAATGCTACGCGACGACATCATCCAGCCGTCCAAGAGTCCGTGGGCGTCCCCCGTGGTGTTAGTGAAGAAGAAGGATGGAACCCTACGTTTCTGCGTCGATTATCGTCGCCTCAACAAGGTCACGAAGAAGGACGTATACCCCCTTCCACGGATTGACGACGCCTTGGATCTACTCTACAACGCAAAGTATTTGTCGTCGATGGACCTCAAAACCGGCTACTGGCAAATCGAAGTCGACGAGAGGGACCGGGAGAAGACTGCCTTTATAACACCAGACGGACTGTTCGAGTTCAAGGTCATGCCGTTTGGTCTTTGCTCGGCGCCTGCCACTTTCCAACGTGTCATGGATACAGTACTGGCAGGCTTGAAGTGGCAGACTTGCCTCGTCTATTTGGACGACGTCGTTGTGTTTGCCTCAAGCTTCGAGGAACACCTCCGGCGCCTTGAAACAGTTCTTCAAGCAATCAAGACCTCCGGACTCACGTTGAAGCCAGAAAAGTGCCGCTTCGCATATGAGGAGCTCTTGTTTTTGGGCCACGTCATCAACAAGTCTGGAGTGCGCCCCGACCCTCAGAAAACTGCGGCCATCTCCAACTTTCCTCCGCCCGCTGACAAGAAGGCAGTGCGTAGATTTCTTGGACTGTGCGCCTATTACAGGCGCTTCGTCAAGAATTTTTCACGGATCGCTGAGCCACTGACGTATCTCCTGAAGGCCGACGTCGAGTTCAAGTGGGAGACGCCGCAAGTCGAAGCATTTGAAGAACTGAAGCGACGCCTGCAATCGCCGCCAATACTTGCGCATTTCGACGAAAATGCCGATACCGAAGTCCACACCGACGCAAGCAGCGTAGGACTCGGCGCCGTGCTTGTGCAGAGGACTGATGGACTAGAAAGGGTTGTAAGTTACGCTAGCCGGTCGCTATCGAAGGCGGAAGCAAATTATTCCACAACAGAAAAGGAGTGCCTCGCCATCATCTGGGCTACATCAAAGTTTCGCCCCTACCTCTATGGCAGGCCCTTTAAAGTTGTGAGCGACCACCACGCCTTCTGCTGGCTAGCTAACTTGAAGGATCCTTCAGGTCGCCTCGCACGATGGAGTCTGAGACTTCAAGAATTCGACATCACCGTCGTTTACAAGTCCGGGCGAAAGCACTCTGACGCCGACTGCTTGTCTCGCGCCCCCGTCGAACCGCCGCCACAGGATGACCAGGATGACGACACTTTTTTGGGACCCATCAGTGCCGACGAATTCGCCGAACAACAGCGAGCCGACCCGGAACTAAGGAACCTTGTAGATTACCTGGAAGGCAAGACCGTCACTGTGCCGAAGGTGTTCAGGCGAGGATTGGCGTCGTTTTTCTTGCAAAACGACATTCTCCTAAAGAAGAACTTCTCGCCTCTCCGAGCCAACTACCTCCTCGTGGTACCCTCAGCATTGCGTCCAGAGGTTCTGCAAGCTCTCCATGACGACCCAACGGCTGGACACCTCGGTTTTTCCCGCACGCTCGCAAGGATACAAGAAAAATACTACTGGCCTCACCTCTCTGCCGACGTCGCCCATTACGTAAGGACATGCCGAGACTGTCAGCGACGCAAAACACCGCCGACAAGGCCAGCCGGACTTCTACAGCCGATCGAGCCACCTCGCCGACCGTTCCAGCAGATTGGGATGGACTTACGGGGGCCTTTTCCGACGTCGACGTCCGGGAATAAATGGATCGTCGTAGCTACGGACTACCTCACCCGCTACGCCGAAACAAAAGCCATGCCCAAAGGCAGTGCTGCCGAGGTAGCCCGATTCTTCGTTGAGAACATCCTCCTGCGTCACGGTGCCCCAGAAGTCCTCATCACCGACAGAGGTACTGCCTTTACGGCAGAACTAACTCAAGCCATCCTGCGATACAGCCACACAAGCCATCGCCGGACCACCGCCTACCACCCGCAGACGAATGGCCTCACCGAGCGCCTAAATAAGACCATCGCCGACATGCTGGCAATGTACGTCGACGTCGAACACAAGACGTGGGATGCCATCCTTCCGTACGTGACCTTCGCATACAACACGGCCGTGCAAGAAACGACGCACATGGCGCCGTTCAACCTGGTCTACGGAAGGAACCCGGCAACGACGCTTGACGCCATGCTACCGGACGTCACCGACGAAGAAAATCTCGACGTTGCCACCTATTTGCAGCGTGCCGAAGAAGGTCGACAGCTCGCCCGCCTGCGCATCAAGAGCCAGCAGAGGACCGACAGCCGACACTACAACCTTCGACGACGCTACGTCGAGTACCAGCCCGGTGACCGTGTTTGGGTCTGGACTCCGATACGCCGACGAGGACTTAGCGAGAAGCTGTTACGTCGCTATTTCGGACCATATAAGATCACCCGACGTATTGGCGCATTGGACTATGAGGTCGTGCCAGACGGCATTTCGCAATCACAGCGGCGCCGGGCACGACCTGAAGTCATCCACGTGGTGCGTCTTAAGCCTTCCTACGCCCGCTGACAAACTTAGGTACTTTGTTACTTTGTTATTGTTTTTTGTTATTTTGTTTATTACGCATGGTTTTGTTTTCGCTTTCGTGTTTGTTTGTAGCATCGGGACGATGCTTTTTAAGGGGAGGGTATTGACACGTACACATGTTTATCTTTCACCGGTAGCCGCTTTCAACATTGGCTGACAAATGTTAAACGTTATCGCTCGGCGCAGGACGCGCCTGCATTGGAAGCTTCTCGGACGTTATCAATGCTTCTATCCGTCGTCTGTGGTCACCGACGCCCATGTAATCTGATTGTATGAGCGACGCGAATTGTCTAGAACTTTCTGGAAGACACGCGGGCATCAGGGATTAATCTGGAACCTTCGATGACTCAGGTATAAAAGCCGACGCGTTTCGCCGCTGATCAGATTTTCGACGATCGCCGACTGTGTTCGCCGCTATCGTTGTGCTTTGAGTGTAGCTTGCTTTTGTGGGCACAGGTTCGCCCAATAAACAACCAGTTTCGTCATACACAGTTTTGTGACTGTTTTCTCTACCGTCACTACTACGTGACACTATTGGCCGCTGCCACTTACCGGATTGAAGGTAAATGAGTAAAAAGTTTTGAGTTCTGTCCGAGTGTAGTTGATGAAAAGCGCAAGTGACATTTACAGAATAGCTGTATATTGCAGTGAACATTGGTGAGCTTGGCTTCATATGCCTCACAAAAAGCTGGCTTAACTCGTAAAGGTGGCGTAGCGAGTCTGACGCTTGACTGATAAGCATTCTTCGAAGGCTTAGGTAAAGCATTCGACTTAATAGAGGCAGCTGGAGCCCCTTTACGTCTTTCATAGTCAGTCACCACCACATCACTTCATGGTAGACACTGCAACACGCGTACCAATACTTTGCGCAAGCCATCACGATTTCCTTGCGGTATCGCAAAAACTGTATAGCCATCATCACGCTTCTCGCTGCAGTTATATGCGCAGCAGCACGGCATAGCGCCAGCAGACAGTGCTCGAAACAGCGTGCAATGTTAGCGCGCGACGTTCTCTATACGCCGAGCCAGCCGAGCTGAGGCGCAAAATGGCGCGAACGAAAAAGCAAAACACAAGCAAAACGCAAGCTCCGCTCGTTTCCAAGCGCAAACGGCAGGGAGACCAATCATCGTGCAGGAAAACACTCCCAAGGCCGTCTGTCGCGGAGGGGACTCGCGAGGGGGGAGGAGGAGGCGAGGAGGTCACGCACCGGCGGCAAAGTACAAAGAGTGGCGGTACTTTCCTACATCAAGGGACTTTAGGGACTGCTCTCCCTCCGGGAAGGCGCCGTGGGAGAGATTTCGCGTCTTGCTTGCACGCCTTTTGCCCGCACACGTGGTAATATAAATGTGTCGAGGTCCTTGTCGTGTTGCATGTGGCACTATCCCGCGCAACTGTTGCGTGCCGCTGTGTGTTACTAATGCAAGAACCATTAATCCGGTACCCCGAGTTTCCGAGCGACGTAGAACGCCGTAAAGCATGGCTAAAGAACATTTCGGGACAGGTACAAGTGACAAAGGAAGCATTTGGGAGCCGAGGAACACGTTTTTAATTTATGTGCTCGCTTCACTTACCGACGGCCACACCGAGCAACTGTGTAAGGTGTTTCTAAGCAAATTGTTACAGCCGCTACTGGCGAACTCGACCGGGAACCTGAATGCAACTGTGGAGTGGTTAAAACTGGCCTACAAGCCTCCGTCCCGGAAGGTGGTACGATTTTAAAGCTGTTTAACAAGGCAGTCTTCCGGGAATTCACATCGTGCAAATAAAGAAATTATCAATTGCCACAGCCTCCCTCGATCTCTTTTTCTTTTCACCATTGCAATTGCTCTATTCACGCTGAATAACTTTTTTTCACTGCATCGTCTTTACATAAATATTGCTACACGCGTGTGGTATTTGGTTGTTTGAACGAGGCGCCCGGGCGCCTAGACGAAGAAGACGAACTGCTCTGGGCTCTCGAGCTATCGGCTGATCTGGCCAGCGCTGCAGCTATCTTTTGTAAATATACTTGTAAATAGTCTCCTGTACTTAATTCTTCGTTCGCGTAACATTTTTGGTGGAGGTGCTGGGTAGCGAGAGGGGCAATCTGCGTCCTGGTGTTGGCGTCCCGACTTGTACGTCACTGTGCAGGGATATTCTTGTAGTCGGAGAGCCCAACGACCGAGCCTACCAGTAGGATCCTTGAGCGACGAAAGCCAACACAGCGCATGATGGTCTGTGATTACTGAGAAGGGCTTGCCATATAAATATGGGCGGAACTTTGAAACAGCCCAGACGAGAGCAAGACATTCGCGCTCGGTAATCGAATAGTTGCGCTCTGCAGTTGTCAGGAGCCGGCTAGCGTAGGCTATAACGCGGTCGTGTCCGTGTTGTCGTTGCGCTAAGACTGCGCCGATCCCATAACCACTGGCATCGGTTCGCACCTCTGTAGGTGCGGACGGGTCAAAGTGGGCCAAGATCAGTGGATTGGTCAGAATCGTGATAAGGCGTGAAAATGCGGCAGCCTGAGGGGAACCCCACGTAAAAGGCACGTCTTTCTTCAGAAGTTCAGTGAGTGGTCAAGCGATTGCTGCTAAATCTTTCACAAACTGTCTGAAATAAGAGCAGAGCCCCACAAAACTCCGAACGTCTTTGACAGACTGAGGTACAGGAAAAGCTGTTACTGCTCGAACCTTCTCCGGGTCGGGTTGTACTCCGGAAGCATCGACGAGATGGCCGAGCACTGTAATCTGTCGGCGACCGAAGTGGCACTTCGATGAGTTTAATTGGAGCCCAGCCTTGCGGAAGACGTCAAGGATAGCTGCGACGCGCTCAAGGTGCGTCTCAAACGTAGGAGAAAACACAAGGACGTCGTCGAGGTAACAAAGGCAAGTTGACCATTTGAAACCTTGAAGCAGAGAGTCCATCATCCGTTCGAACGTGGCGGGAGCATTGCATAAACCAAACGGCATAACCTTAAATTGGTAGAGGCCATCTGGAGTGACGAAAGCGGTCTTTTCTTGGTCTTGCTCATCGACGGAAATCTGCCAATAACCAGATCGAAGGTCAATGGACGAAAAGTATTTGGCACCGTGAAGACAATCAAGAGCGTCGTCAATTCGTGGCAAACGTCCTTTTTAGTGATTCGGTTTAGGTGGCGGTAATCAACACAGAAACGCCACGTGCAATCTTTCTTTTTGACGAGCACCACCGGCGACGCCCAAGGGCTCGACTAGGGCTCAACAATGCCTTTGGCGAGCATCTTGTTGACTTCCTGCTGAATAACTTGCCGCTCTGCCGTGAACACGCGATACGATCGGCGATGAATGGGAACAGCATCACCAGTGTTTATCCGATGCTTAACAAGGGACGTCTGACCAAGTGGGCGATTGTCAGTGTCAATTATGTCGCGATAGGAAAGCAAAAGGCGATATAGGGCGGCTGCTTGGCCAGGGGCGAGGTCCGGAGCGACCATGGGACGTAATGGGCCGTCAAGGTTCAAGGCATCCTGCAGGTTATCAGGAGGATCTGGAGACGCGTCGGCTGCAAAAGCAGTGACGTGGTGGTCTGTCACTGACCGGAGCGTGGCCACCGCTATGCCTTCAGGTAACACTTGCTTCGTCAAGCTAAAATTGACAACGGGGAGACACATCCGATTAGCGGCAAGGGTAACGACGGAGTGTGGCACAGAGATGTCGCGCGCCAGGAGGACATCACGAATAGGGGCGAAGACATAGTCGCCATCAGGCACGGTTGCCGTTGGATCGCTGTGGCCACAGATTACGCCACGCGCTACGCCATCACCCGAGCGCTCCCTACAAGCTGCGCCACAGATGTTGCCGATTTTCTTCTACGCGACGTGATTTTATTACATGGAGCTCCGCGACTTCTCACAGACCGTGGCCGGACATTCCTGTCAAAAGTTATCGCGGACATCCTGCAGTCCTGTGCCATGAGGCAGAAGCTATCCACGTCATACCATCCGCAAACGAATGGCCTCACGGAGCGTCTTAATCGCACTCTCACAGACATGCTCGCGAAGTATGTGTCTTCCGACCACACTGACTGGGACCTCGCTCTACCGTTTGTCACCTTTGCGTATAATTCCTCGCGCCACGACACAGCCGGTTATTCGCCATTTTTCCTTCTGTTCGGCCGAGAACCAGCACTGCCCCTCGACACAAGCATCCCTGTTCACGCAGCACCCACCAGTGAATATGCACTTGACGCCGTCGCCCGCGCTGCCCACGCAAGGGAAATTGCCCGTGGCCGCCTTCTGCACTCCCAAGAGAGTCAACGGCGTTTGTACGACCAGCGACACCGCGACGTGCACTTCCCGCCTGGTTCTTTGGTGCTTCTATGGTCTCTGTCGCGTCAGGTCGGCCTGTCAGAAAAACTGCTGTCTCGTTACACAGGCCCCTACCGAGTGATTCGTGCCGTGATTCCCGTCACCTACGAGATCGCCCCTGACGCCCCATCTGCTTCCCAGTCCAGTGATATCGTGCACGTTACACGACTGAAGCAGTATCACCCTCCCAGTGATGAAAATGTGCAAGAACAGCAGAAAAGAAATCAAGTAGTAATTTGAACGTCTTGGCCACATCGATGGGGACATACAACTGCCTGGGTATGTGAGAGACACCCTGAAGCTGGGACCAAAATTTGCTGCTGAACCTAAGCTGTCCACTCCTGAACTCTTAACCTTCGTTAGAGCCGTTTCTAAACACGCTGAGGGAAATGAAGTGGGAATGTGCATTTCAGCAGGTGTGGATGTTGTGTCGCGAGCTAAGCCATCCCGGCCGTCAGTGCCCTTGAAACGTGTCAGACATTTCCTTCGCGAAAATAGCTTGGCACTGCTTCCTGCAGATAAGGAGGGTGGTTTCGTTGTCATCCCACACAACTCTTTGAAGCAGAAGGCAGATGAGGCGTTGGATTCCGTTTTTCATAGCAGGAATGATGTCTCACTTGCGAAAGTGAAAACGGAAGCTAAGAAGCTTTGTCAGAAATTAAACCTGAGTAAACTGGTTCGTGAGATCGAAAGCAAAAAAGCTGGGAGCCTTGAAATGTTTTTTTCGATCAAAACCCATAAACCGGAGTGGCCACTGCGTATTATAGTGTCAGAAAGTGGAACTTGGCAAAAGTCCGTGGGCCTTTTTCTTCAACGTAAGTTGAAATTGCTTGCAGTTAATGACCCTTTTCTGACCAAGAACTCGGAAGAACTGATAAGCTACCTGAAGACACATGCAGGTAGTAATTTGAACGCTTTCTCTATAGATGTAAAAGATCTATATTATTCACTGCCACATAATGAGTTGTTAATATGTGTTCAAGAGGCTATTGATACTAACGATGAACTCAAGTTTGTAAACAACATCTGCATATCTACACAGGGTTTTCTTGAACTACTGTCCATGTATCTGCGCTCGACGTTCTCCAAGTGGGATGGAAACGTTTATCTCCAAAAACAAGGAATTTGCATTGGTTCCTGTATTGCGCCAATTTTAAGTGACCTTTATCTTGCTCGTGTAAAAAGGACACTGGATGCCAGATTAGATAACCCACATGTAAAGAAGGTATATATGTATGTTGATGACTACCTTGTACTTCTCGATTCAAGTTCAAGCGGGAGGGTTTTTCCTGATGTTACGCAAGTGCTAGACCTTTTTAATAAGTGTTTGCACCCGCTCACTATCACGCATGAAATGCCTCAAAACGGTACTTTACGATTCCTCGACATAAGAATGTTTTTTGAGGGAGACCAAGTGTGCTGGGCATATGAACCAAGGGCGAACAAGCCACTACTGCCATTTTCGTCAGGCCACTTTAAGTTGGTTAAAAGAGGCATCGCAAAGTCTACCCTAATGAATGCACTTCGCCGCTCATGCCCTCATAAGTGTTTTTCCAGTTTCCTTGCGCAAGAGGAACGCCTCAAACAGGCTGGTTTTCCGCAGTATATTATCACAGCGGTGGCCGAAGGCCTCCTTAAGACCGTGAAGCGCGGGCAAAATGAGCAGTTCGCTTCTCCGGACATCGTTCAAAGGAAGCAGAAACGCTCAATCATACCGTACATCCACGATATCTCGCACATGCTGAAAAAGATTGGCAACAACGCAAATGTAAGCGTCATCTTTTCAGCGCCAAACAAGCTGTCGAACTTGTGCAAGGCCAGCTATTGTGGTTCTGGAAAACCCCGTTGCCAGACAAAGCACAAGGAAAGCCATGTTCATTGTGAGAACAATATCGTGTATGAACTACCCTTGTCGTGTGGCAAAAAATACATCGGTCAAACAGGAAGGTGTATAAATGATAGGCTGCGTGAACACGCAAATAACGTGCGAACTGGAGGAGTGGGCCATCTGGCTTTCCACTGTAGAAAGCATGGGTGCAGTCCCATTTATAAGCAGTGCACAGCGATAGGAAGAAACCCAATGAAAACAACACGTGAGATCATTGAAGCGGCGAAGATCGCGAGTTTGGGGAATGCTTGTGTTAGCGCGCCTTCAATTGATCTTTCGAAAAAATAATTAGATTTTTTAAACAAGGTACAGAGGGTGGCGTGATGAAGATAGCATCCTAATCTGTCGCTACAAAAAAATTGTTTAAAATCTTTTTTTAATCTTTTTTTTTCACCTTTTTCATCTTCGATCTCATCTTTTCCATTACACATGCCACGTTGCCGTCATGTGTTAAAAAAAAAACAGTACTTATGCGCTTGCGTGCGCTGCTATCTGTTAACTATATATGTGTGAAGTGCTTCGTAGAATAAAAGATTGTTGGAAGTTAGCGCTGTGTCCGCGTCGTCCCTCTGTGCCTCGTCCCTTTTTATGCGCTATTAAGTACAAGACATGGAATACCAACTCGCCCAATCTTACGCTCTTTCAAGTTATAAAAAGTAGCGACACTCTCCTCCTCCGCCTTCCCTCCTCCTCGTTTCTCCTCTCTTTCACGCTCCTTTTTCGACCGTTGCGCCGCCTACACCGCTTGAAACACGCGCACTTGTTTATCTTTCGCCGCTGATGAGATTCGACGACCGCCGACTGTGTTCGCCGCTATCGTTTTGCTCCTCGCCAGTCGGTAGACGCTTCTCGGGCGAAAATGGCGATGGAGCGTGATCGTAAACAAACGCAGCCAGCGCCCGACGGCGCGACGGTCCACGTGATGCCATTAGGCCAATACCGAGCGGCGTCGGCCTCAGACAGGGTGTGCGAGGAGGCGGCGGCTTTCTTCAAAGCGTGACGCTACTTTTTATATATAGGGGTTTTACCCGAAACGCGTGCGCAGGGACGCTTTTCGACCCAGCGCATCGCGGAGGGAGACACTCGGCCCATTGGCCGAGCGGCGAGCCGACCCCGGCAGCATATTTAGAATATCCAGTAGGTACAACGCATGGCAACCGCAGAGCCACGCTATTGGCTTACACGCCTGCGGGACTCTGTGATGTCACTCCTAGCAACAGCGCCAAGCGACGACTCTCGTTCTCAGTGCTTTATCGCCTGGCGCTTCATCCCCAACGCCACGGCGGTCGCCGGTCACTCTAGCCACGGCTGTGCCGCGGCCGCTCGATCGAGAGGCCATGGCTGTTCCAACGTGTTGCGTTCGGACTGATCGGACTGTTTTCTCCAAGTGTGTTGTTTTTAACCGCTGTACGGGCGTGTTCTGCTGCTATACTCGCGGACAACTTTTTGTGGCAATGAAGGGAAAGCTACGGAGACAAAGCGCGCACAAGTGTCACGCCTGTCTTTTTTTTCTTTTTTTTTTTATTTCCTCCGGCTGTGCGCACGTGGATGTTCGGACTGTTTTTTTTTTTTTTTTCTCGCTCGCTCCAAGTGTTTTGTTTTCAACGGCTGTACGCACGTGTTCTGGGGCTAGTGCTAGGCCTGACTTTTTTTTTTTTTTTCTCCGGTGGTGTTCGCATGCGATATGCGGACTGTTTATGCTATTGGCTGCCGGCTGTGGGGACGCCGCCGCGGTGTCAAGCCTAGAAAGTGCTCTTATCACCAGCGCCCTTCGCGTCTCTTGTTGCGCGTCGTGGCTGGGCTTCGCGCTTCGACGCCCTCACGTTTTCTAGAGCGAGACTTTCCGTCCCAACCACCAAAGTGCCCTCGTGCCCTACCGACCGAGATAACTGACACCTATGTACGCCGGTGCAGGAGCTTACGCGGCGAGGATCGATGCGTGAAATCCATCCCGACAAGATCGGAACCTGTGAGAATGAGATGTCGTATTCCACCACTACTACTAATGACAAGTAGCGCGACGCCCTCAAAGTGAAGCAAAGCACCCTTGCGATTATTCTGCAGCTTACGTCCTATCAATGAAATTCGACATCGACACGGCATCAAAGCACTGGATATTGTTTTAACCTCTAGGTGCTTTTGCACAAAACGTAATAAACAGTCCTAGAAAGAGCCTATTTTGTTTCGATGTTACGAAGTTCTCTCAATAAATGTTGCAGGTATGTGCCAATTTCTTCACGTTGAAAAGAACTCTCTCGGGTTTTATTTTGTTTTTCTGGTTTTCTCCATGTCGCGATATCCTTAATGTAAGGTACTTTGGAGTTGTTCCAGATGCACAATGTCAGTTTTAGGACGTAAATGGTGTGCATGTTAAATATAGTTTAAAAAGTGCTTTGCAAAAAGCAATTCCCATTATTCTACAACGGGGCTAAAAATTTTTAAAGGCGAACTGCCATTAATAGCATTGGAAATGGTGCAAGCTAAAAACTGCAATTTAAGAGCACTGCTTTATGTGAATTTCTAAAACACAGCAATTCGAAATGGTGGACACTGACTGGGGACACTTTTTTTAATATACTGGCTGAAACTGCATTATCGGAACACTTTAGTAGATAATACGTGTCATCATCAATAAAGAACCCCTTCTAAATGATTTGGTCTCCACCCTTATTCATAACGTTCCATGTATAGCTTGCTTCTGGCCTGCGGATTGTTCAGAGGGTATATACTGTCGCAATTAGACAATGTTTTCTGCGACCACTACATCACGTCAACACCAAGCAGGAGAGGGAAACATTTAATTTGTTGCGGTACATACTATACAAACATTACCATATCTAAAAAGCTGTGGGCAATTCTCCACCGCAATAAGGACACAACCATGGCATACAGTTTTCAATTTATACAGTTTCCGCTTTACACAATATACACACAAGGAGTTAGGAGCACCGAATTATTATGCATGAATTAGAGATAAATCTTGGAGAATAGAATCCATCAAGCAGCGTCATCGTCATTCGTGATGTTGGAACGAAGGACGCAATAAGGACGCAACCATGGCATAGTTTTCAATTTATAAAGTTTTCGCTTTAGACATATACACACAAGGTGTTAGGAGCACATAATTATTGGGCATGAACTACAGATAAATCTTGGAGAATAGAATCCATCGAGAAGCGTCATCGACATTCGTGATGTTGGAACGAAGGACTTCAACACCAGCGCATGAATTCACGCATTGCATCGCGAAGTGCGTCGACGTCCGACAATCACTGTCCGCAGCGGCTATAGCCGCACAACCGCGTTGGCACAGCCGGTAGTGCAAAACACTCCGGAGAGAGAGATAGAGAAAAAAAGTCAGTCGGAACACTAGCCGCAAAACACGGGCGTACAGGCGTTAAAAAAAACTGTCCAAATATCACGTGCGCACAGCCGAAAAAAAAGGAAAAGTCAGGCCTACCACTAGTCACAGAGCACGTGCGTACAGTCGTTAAGCAGAAAACACTTGGAGATAGCGAGGGAAAAAAAAACAGTCCGAACACCAACGTGCGCACAGCCGGAGGGGAAAAAAAAAAAGTCAGGCGTGGCATTTGCCACAGAACACGTGCGTACAGCGGTTAAAACAAACCATTTGGAGAAAAACAGTCCGAACACAAGTCACGGACGGCCTCGACCGAGCGGCCGTTGGCACAGCCGTGTCGCTGGGGAAGAACAGCCAGGCGATAAAGCACTGAGAACGAGAGTAGTCTCTTGGCGCCATTGCTAGGAGTGACATCACAGCGTCCCACAGGCGTGTAAGCCAATAGCGTGGCTCTGCGGTTGCCATGCGTTGTACCTACTGCATATTCTAAATATGCACCCCGGCAGGGAGCTGAAGCCGCTCAGCGCCAACAACGCGGGCACATAGCAAGGGACTGCTCCGCGCCCTGGTCTCCTGTGAGGCCGGGAAACGGGAGCGCAGGTCGCTCGTGAAGGCACGAGGGACCGAACCTTTGCTTGTTCCCTCGGCGTACCGAGCAGGTTGTGTTGCTGGTGCGCACGCGCCGTTTATTCCGGTGACCATTGCCGGCCGCGAATTTTCGGCGCTGCTGGACACGGGCGCAAGTGCTTCGTTGTTCGGCGAACAGGTTTTGTCCCACTTGCAAAAGCACGCAGTGCGCTTGCGGGACTGCCGAACGACATTCAATCTTACGAAGGGCGTGTCCCATTCGGCTGGCGGCGCAAGGTTGACGGTCAGGTGGGGAGAGCGAATGGGACGCACGCGTTTCTTTCATCTCCCGGGGCTCAGTGGTCCTATGATTCTCGGCAGGGACTTCCTCCTTAAAACTGGGATCGTTGTGGACATTGCGAATGGCGGCTATCGCGACGGTCAGTTCCCGTTGCTAAAGCCGTTCATCAGTCCGCCGGCGTCCGATTTTGCCTGTGCAGATGAGGCGTCGGAATCGTGTCGCGCGCCGAGTTCGGGGGCAAGCCCCCGAGCTTCGTGCTCGCCCGCTCATGGTCCCCTTTGGGATCGAGAGGCACGGCACGAACCGTGTCACGCGCAGAATTCGGGGGCAAGCCCCTGCGCTATGCGCTTGTCGACTCACAATCCTCAGTGGGATAGAGCGACACTGCACGAAGAGGCAATACATCTGAGTGCCAACGTGTTAGCTGACGCGCTATCTCATGCCACATTGGCCACCCAGAGCGTTTCTCTAGGTGCGACAGCCACTTCCAGTGCTTTTGCGCCAGCAAGCGTCGGGGGCGAAACGAACGGAGAGAGGGGCGAGTCCGCAAGCGGGCCGAACCTGTTTCTCCGCGCTCCAGGCAAGCAGCGCGCCGGAAAGCTTGGTGGTGGTGAAAAACTTTTGTCTAATAGAGAGAGTTTGGGGGCCACGGAGTGCCCCGCTACATGGTCGGCGTCCCTAGTCCGGGACATCGCATGACGAGGCCCCGTCTTGCGCCCGTTTCACCAGAGCCCGTTGGGACTCCAGCGAGGAGCAGTTGAGGAGGGCAGTCTCCCATGCCTCTCGGGAAGGGGAAGGGGCGAGGTCGGGATTTTTTGTGCATGCCCACACCATGTGGAAGATATCACAGGTCTCCCCACAGTGCGGGCACCGCCCATGCGTGTTGGGATCGAAATGTTTGATCATTGCAGGACAGAGTAGAGCGCCTGTCTGCAGGCGCCCTAAAGTTCGCTCCTCCGCCTTACTCAGCCCCTTTGCAGGAGTCGGAAAAAGGCGGTGGTTATCGCTATAATGTCTTATAATTTCCCTGCACCGCAGCAACGGTAGGTTTGCCTCCGAGCTAGAAGAGCTAGGGTGAGGAGCCCGGTGGGTAAGCGCTCGGGCAGCCGCGTCAACGGCCTCATTACCTCTTAAGCCCTGGTGGCCAGGAGCCCAAATAATACGTTTCGGTGTTGGGTCAATGGTAGCCCGTCTTAAAATTTGACTGGCTAGGGGGGAGATCTCCCCTGTCAAGTAATGATCACATGCTTTACGGGAGTCCGTGATGATGATTCTCGGATTGGGGTCCACGGCAGCAAGTGCTATCGCCACTTCCTCAGCTCGCGCTGAATTTTGGGCTCGGAACGAGAGCCCATCAGCGTGCTTTTCCCGGTGAACGACGGGAAAATCCCGCTGGCGACGGCCCTGCTTCGTCTACATAGTATACACTAGGTCGGGAACCGTGTTGTCTCTCAAGCGCACGAGCCCGCGCTTGTCGTTCGCTTTCGTGCGTGTCGGTGTCCATGTTACGAGGGAGCGGAGAGACCCAGAGCATATGGCGCCACATTTCTGGAATACGCTCCGCCTCCTTTGGAGTGCAAGCGTGTTAAATGTGTAAGCGGTTGAGCAGGCGGCGCCCGTGGGCTGTCTGCATGAGCCGCGTGTATTGGTTCACGAGGTGGGCCTCCCGCCACTCCTGGTAGGAGTTGAGCACCCCCAACGCCTTGAGTTTTGCAAACATTAGAGGTAGTCACCGGGAGATCCAGCGCTCGCTTAGTTACTTTGCGGATGATGGCGTCTATTCGCTCGTCTTCTTGCTTAGTAGTGCGAAGGTATGGCACGGCGTAGAGGATCCGGCTAGTCACGAAGGCATGGACTAGCCGAAGCGCGTCCCTGCCTCGCAGACCGCCCCGCTTGTTGGAGACACGGTGGATCATGCGCCCTACCTGTTCGCCTACTCTCTTGAGTTTCGCAATAGTGGAGTCCGGTCGGAGTCTGTGCTGAATGAATAGGTCCAGAATCCGGAGCTCATTCACCTCTCTGATAGGACCTCCCGACAGAGAGATGTGTATTGCTGACTTATCCTTTGGGTTCGCTCTGACATGCAGAAGCTCTGATTTGGCTGGAGCACTTTGGAGCCCACAGTCGATGGCATATGCCTCGGCTATGGAAGCGGCCCGCTGAAGGCGGCCCTCCATTTCCCAAGGCTCCCCTCGGTGGTCCATATTGTAATGTCATCTGCATATACCGCGTGTTGAATGCCTTCCACCCGGGTGAATTGACTTGGGAGGCGCATCATAGCTATGTTGAACAGGAGCGGTGATAACACCGCTCCCTGAGGGGTACCCCGTGTTCCCATCGTGTAAGGGCCATATTCCTCGTCCTCGATCCGAAGAAGGGCCTGGCGCTTAGAGAGGAAATCTCTTACATATGCGTAGGTCTAAGCGCCGCAATCGGTGGAATTCATGTTGGCCAGGATGCCACCGTGTTTGACATTGTCGAAAGCCCCTTTCAGATCAAGGGTGAGGATGGCTTTGTCATTGTGTTGCATAGTTGTGGGTCGTATTATGTCCCTGTGCAGCTGGAGGAGGACATCCTGTGCAGACATATGCGGGCGAAACCCGAACATGGTGGCTGCAAAGAAGCCCCTGCCCTCCAGGTATGGAGAGAGGCGATCCCGTACCATTGTCTCCATAAGCTTCCCCACACACCAAGTCAGTGATATGGGCCTCAGGTTGTCCGTATTCATGGCCTTACCGGCTTTGGGGATGAGCGTTACAAGTGACGTTTTCCATTCCCTCCATTTCCATTCCCATGACGTGTCCACTCCCTCCGTGGACGGGCGTCCACGGAGGGATTGGACGCCCGTCCCATATTTGGTTCATGTATTCTAACAAATGGAGGTAGGCTGAGTCCGGGAGGTTCGCCAACAGTTTCACTGTTATGCGGTCCCGTCCCGGAGCCGCACCCCGGCGCAATTTAGCTAAGGCCGCCTTAAGGTCATGCAACTCAAAAGGGGCCTCCAGTTGTTGATTAGGCTTGCCAGAGTACGTGTACTCGGGCCCACCCGGGTCCTCCGTACGACAGAGATATCTATCGCGCAGGGTGTCCGCAAGCTGCGCCGTTGTACCTTGGTACCGCTGCAGAGTCCGCCGGAGCTGCTTTTGCGTCACCCCTCTCGTTTGAGAGGGGTCGATGAGACTGCGAAAGAGACGCCATGTCCCCCTAGAGCTCATCTTATGAGCTGCGGCGTCGCAGCGTGCTATCTAATTTGAATCTGAGAGCTGGGCAGCAGACGCTGCAGCCTGCTCTGTGAGTTGGGCTATGCGGGCGCGTAATTTGGGATTGGTTTCTTGCTTTTTCCACCGTTTAGTTAAGCTTTGGCGCGCCTCCCACAAGTGCGGGAGCTAAATGTCCACTGCGGGGATCTCTTCGGTGGTTTGTAGTGTAGTGACGTGTTGTTTCTGACGCGTAGCAGCCAGAAAAGAGTACGGCAGGGATAGTCTGATTTCGGAATTTGTGCCAATCGGTCAGCTTAGCTTGACCCCATTTTTTACGCGCTGCTTTTGCCAGGAGTGTAACCCGCACAAGGCAGTGATCGCTGCCTAGAGAATCGCCCAAGTTGTCCCAGACGGCGTTCCCAGCATTTTTTACGAGAGAAAGCTCCGGACACATGTCAAGGGTTACCGAGTTCCCCGCTCGGGTGGGGCACACCGGGTCCGTGAGCAACGTGAGGCGAAGGGTGGAGATGAGCTCCGCCAGCTTACGCCCTCTGGCCTTCTCGAAGTAATAGCCCCAGTGAAGGCTGGGGGCATTGAAGTCTCCAACGATCACTAGAGGCTCTTTGCTTGCCAATTTGATTGCGCGAAGGAAGATTTCACTAAACGTTACGCGCGGTTTATGCGGGGGGCTGTATATGTTGAGGATATGTATTGACGGGTCGCGGCGTCTGAGAGGCAGTACCCGGACCATTGTGTATTCTTGCTCGGTGCTCAAGTCTAAGTCGACCGGAACCGCAGTGTAAGCCTTATTCACCAGGATGTACGTCGAGGGGCCCCCCTGGAAGGTGCTGTAGCCTGAGAATGTGCTGTAGACCGGCCCACCGAGAGCCGGCCCTGAACCGCTTTCCTCTGCTGCCTGGCGGGAGGCTGTCTTGCGTTTGAGCAGCGGGGTGTCGCAACGAGTGGCATTTTTAATTTGGGAGCTGACCCAGGGCTGCATGGCATTAAGGACCGAGTCAGAGACCTGAGCCACAATTTAGGGAAGGGTTTGCGTTAGGCCGCCGTGAACACGTTCAGGAAGGATTCGCGGACTGCCTACATGATTTGATTCGGGAGGGCTGCGACTCACTCATCCAGTTGCTCGGTAGTGCGCTCCAGGGCCTCGAGGCGGCCGATGTGACCGGCAGTGGAAACTGATCCAACTACCGTGGCCGCGGTCTGCCGCGAGACGCTAGTGAGGCATGATTTTACGGATGATCCGTCATCCCCGTCCTCTAGCTCGGTTTCCTGTATTGTCTCGGATGGCCCGGCCTGCTTGGCCTCTAATTCATGGATTTTGCGCGCTAGAATTTGGTTTTGGCGCCTGAGCTCCTCTACCTGCTGCTGTAGGGCTGTTTGGGTATAGAGGAGGGTCTGGAGACTGTCCCCCTCCAACTGCTCACCTGTGATTCGACGGGTGCCAAGGGCGGGAAGTCCTTATCCTTGAGGACCGGGGGCCTCGCCTGGGTCCCGGACTTCACATTTGTAGGTGACCCAGTTTGGGCCTTCTTGGGTTCTGCTGGCGCTTTCTTGGGGCCGCCCTTGGGCGTAGGAACCTGTTTATGCCCTGTCTTTGGCTTGGATCCGGGTGGGGAGCCCGGCTTTATGGGTTTCCGGAACCGCCCGGCACAGCCGGGAGCTCCGGTTGGGTGGCCGCCTCCGCAGAGGAGACAGCTCGGAGCACACTGGTGTTCTGCGGGACCGTCAGGAGTGGCATCAGGGACCTGTACCCCGCAGCTTCTGTAGCGCCCGGCCTGCGGTCGCGGGCAGGCATCGGCCCGATGGCCCACTGTGCCACAGAGGGGGCATGCAGGCACTGTCTTCTTATACAGGCGAACAGGGAGCCGCTCGTAGCTGTATAACACCGTCCGTGGCACCTTGGTCCCCACGAAAGTGCATGAGCACCACCAACAGGGGTTCCCCCCAGCTTCCGCACAGACACTACATTTGGGTCCGCACTGAGTTTGCGTTTCACGTATTCGGACGTGTAGTCCTGAGAGACGGTCACGACGCCCCGACAGAACGCACCGGAGAGTTTGGGGTGTCCCCGGAATGGCAGCTGGCGGCCCCCAACCGGCATCATAATATCCGGGAGTAGCTTCTCTGCGGCGTCCACTGATTTCAGCGCGCACACTAACACGCTTTGGTCCCAGACGGGCCATACCACAAGTCCTACACTTGCGTCGTCCCCGATGATGCTGCGGATTGCAGCGCCGGCTTGTCCAGGACCAAAAGTTGCCTTGAGGTCGATGGTCTCTCGTGGTTTCAGCACCACGATGATGTCGTCTTTTTCGATGCGCGGCGTGTTCTACGGCCGCCACTGGAGTTGCTTGGCGCCCTTCGAGGACGCGCACGGCGCGCACCCGCCCTGCGCATGCTCAGAGCGAGCCGCCGTCTGTTGCTGGGCGGCAGCCGCGCAGGCATCCCTCGAGGCCGCTCCCCTGTTCTTCCTTCCGCGCCAGACGCGGATCATATCCTGGAGGTATTATTCCTCGGTTGGTAGAGGTGTCTCGGTTTGGAGCCGTATCCATGCTTACGACCCGTAGGGACTCCGGGTCGTATCCGGTGACTTGATTTGCAGCCGCCATCGCCGGGGGATCCCCGAGCGGGGCCAGCCTTGCCGCCGTTAGGCTCAGCTCCGAGGCGGCGTGGCGAAAGCTTCAAATGGCCGAAGAAAAAACGGCCGAAAAATGGCCAAAAGTTGATCCACTCTCACAAACGTGGTGTCTACGGGTGCCGCAGAGGTTCCTGGAGACGATGGTAAAAGGCTTGCTGGGGCAAGAGTTAACTTACCGCAAATAATTGCGATCTTTTACGGTGCCGACGTGGTTTGCGACCGCTCTCGTCGTTCCCCGCCGCCGCTCCCCCCGGAAAGCGTGCGAGCGGGGGAGCTTCACGAAAGCGAACCCATGACGCCGATGGCTGCAGTCTTGAGTGGGGACGAGACCAGCCTCCCCTTTGGGAGAGCTGGAATCGCTTTCAGCAGGCAAGAGCTACTGAAGGCCAAGCAAATTGATCCGTTTTGTCGCGGAGTGAGCGACGGTCTCAGGGAGACGAGACCAGCCTCCCCTTTGGGAGAGCTGGAATCGCTTTCAGCAGGCAATAGCTACTGAAGGCCAAGCAAATTGATCCGTTTTGTCGCGGAGTGAGCGACGGTCTCAGGGAGACGAAGCGCCGAGACGCTGCTGGTAGTGCGGCGGGCGCAGGGGGGTCGGAACCAGCGTGTGTCGCTGGGGCCCCCGCGGATTTATATTTGCTGGATCGTGATGGGCTCCTGCTGAAATACATAGCCATCGATGATGACTCTGTGGACCCGCTTAAGGTGGTTATCCCCAAAAGTCTGAGAAGCGCACTGTTGCGAGGTTCTCATGAGGTTCTCTGCGAGGTTCTCATGGCCAGTGTTTTGAGTGGATCTAAAGCTTTTGCGAAACTAATCCAAACTGTGACCTGGCCTGGCATAAAGCGTGACATTTTTCGCTATTGCCGTTTCTGCCATGTCTGTCAAATGGTGAAATCAAGGGGTGGCAAGCCGCCCGGGCTGATGAAACCAATCGACAGTGAGCGTCCGTGGCAAGTGGCCACCTGCGATCTTATGGGGCCTTCCCCCAGGAGTAAGCAGGGGTTCACACATCTGATGGTAGTCGTTGATCATTTTTCTAAATGGGTGGAACTGTTTCCGCTTCGTAAAGTGACAGCGCAAGCGGTGCTGGAAAGGCGACAGGAAGTGTTTTGTCGGTTCGGCTTTCCGAAAAGACTGTTTACGGACAATGCGTCCTATTTCACCGCTCGGTTGTCTGGTGCTACGTGCCGTTCCCTGGGAATTAATCACTGCACCACTTTGCCCTACCATCCCCAGTTCAATTTCACGGGGAGGCTCAATAGAACTCTCAAACCAATGTTAGCGGCCTTTGCCGAACGTCAAAAGAATTGGACAGACCACTTGAGTGAGCTCGCGTTCGCAGTCCGAACCTCCGAGATTCGCTCAACTGGTTTCTCTCCCGCCTTTCTCAATTTTGGAAAGGAGTTGGGTAAATATGGTGACCAGTGTCATGCAATGCCAGCTCGGGGATGAGGAAGCACCGGCAGACTGTTCTGCTTACGCTTCAGCACTTCGGGACAGGCTTTGTCGGGCTCTCTGTAGAGCAAGGCAGAGTTTCGCGTCAGCCAGGGCCCAGCAGAAGGCTCAATACGACCGGAAGCATCGTCATCTTTCATTTAAGGTAGGTGATCTTGTCCTGAAGCGCAACCACGCTCTTAGCGATGCGACCAAGGGGTTCTCAGCCTCGCTCGCACCTAAGTGGCTTGGTCCGTACCGAGTAGAGAAAGTTTGGTCTCCGCTCGCGTATTTGCTGAAGGATTCCCCTTCGGGGAAACTCAGCCGTGCCCACACCGCCGACCTGAAGGCCTTTGCGTCACGGTCCGACGAGCTCGCGCCAGTGCACAGTGGCATTGCGCGCAAGCAACGGGGCACACCCGGGGCAACGGACCGCATTCGGACCACGCACCGGTACAATATGAGGAAGCGGTCACCTGTGTGATTTTGCGCCGGACGACGGACGTTTCCGCAACCGAAGGCCCTCAGTAAAATGCGTAGCCTCAGTGGGCTAGCTTCTTTACGTCCAGTGCACGAAAAGAAGCTGGACCCAGCCCAGCTTATTGCAAGTGTTGTTTATGTAGCGTTTTAACAGCGTTCATTTTTTTCCCTCGAGTACGCATGCTGAGTGTAATTATAATTTTTTTTGAAAGTGTGTTTCCTTTTTCGCGTGTACAGCTTGGATAGTTTAATTCATTACATGTTTTTTTCTTGTACGTAGACGTTGAAGATTTTGTTTCCTTGTTCTTTTCTTTTTCCTTTTTTTTTTTTTGCCGAGAAGGGGGATAGTGATGCGCGGTCGTCAGGTGTGAGGGTCGTCAGGTGTGACACTCGACGGTGTGAGGGGGGCGAAGGATGATTTGCGCCTTTTATGGCGCGGCGCGTTGTGGACGACGATGAGCATTACGGTGTTTAGGAGTGTTGCGCAGCCGTGGAGAAAACCGCAAGGAGTGCGTGCGTGCGTGCGTGTGTGTGTGCGCGCGCGTGCGTGGTGCCTGCTGCTCTTCGAAGCAACCAGAAGTCGCACCAACTGCTGCATCGGATCGTCGTGGACCCTGAAGGTGGAAGGGGTCACTGACCCTCTGACGTCAGACCGAGAGCCCAGCTCTCTGCAGTCGCCGCCGCCGTACAAACGCCTTGCAGCCACGGTTGTGGCTGCCCCTTTCATCTTGGCTCCGGCGGCGAGGCCAGCTGACCCGGCAGTGTCCCGCCCCCATCCGGCTGGAGTTCGGGACGGAGGAGGCGGCGGTGGCACTCGCCGCAACAATACCCAATTACTCTGTCATAGTAAGTGACTCAAGAACCGCCATATACAACTTTGGAGCGGGTAGGGTTTGCAGGACAGCCCTAGCCATCCTATCCCATAATCCGATATCCCAACTTCCGAGTTTATTCTGGACACCTGCTCACGCAGGCCCAATCGGCAATGAAATGGCCCACGTAAGTGCTCGAGCTTGCACGAACCGAGCGCAGGCTAGGCTAGGGGACGGTTCAGACGCCAATAATCTACCTCCAGCATTAACCTCCAAAGACAAGTTACTTTCATACCACGACATTTGCGGGCATTACCGCCTAGGTCGCCGAACCCTCCCACCTTTAATGTGTCGGTCCTCAGGCATACACCAGGTGCTATGGCGTAGACTGCAGACTGGCACTTTTCTATGCCCTGCCTTACGCCACAAAAGTTACCCTGGAATATACTCTACCTCAGCCTGCAAATTTTGTCCCGCTAGCAGAGCGGACCTAAACCACATTATGTGGCAATGCAAGAACCACTCCTCACCTTTGTACAGTTTTAAGTAGTCGGGAGCTGTGGGAGGCTTCCATGCGCAGCCATAACCCCGAACTTCAGGAAGCTATCCTGAGGTGGGCTGAGGTGGTAGAGGCAGCCTACCGCGAGTATGACAACCTCTCTCGCTTTCTTCTCGCAGCCCCTTTCCCTTTAAGATGGAATAAATAAAGTTGTTTCTCTCTCTCTCTCTCTCTCTCTCGGGACCGCCACCACCACGAAAGCAACAACTCGATCTACCAGCGGTGAGCCCGTTGCTCTTATCAAGACTGCCCTCGAAACTCCTACGTCTTCGGCCACCATCCCTAGACACCGAACCTTACGCGCCGTGTCCCCTTCGCACCTTGGACACTGTACCGCGCCAGCGGCCGACTATTTTTGTTAATATTTCTTCCCCTCTCGCGGCGTTTATTTTTTTTAATATAGAGCGTAGCATTCTAATTTTTTATTTACCACGTTCCTTGTATATTATTGTTATTATAGTGCATGAAAGTGTTTTGTGTATGTCGGACCGCGGTGTTTTAAGAGTGCTTGCTGGGCTGAGCTTAGCATTTAGCTTGTGCATGAAAGAGTAGAGAAAGTGCATAAGCCCCTACTAGCTGTTTCACCAGGCTGACAGGGGGGCATTTAAGGAGAGGAGGATGTGGGTTTTGAGGGAGGAGTCGGCGCCATTGCGCGGGCTTCACCTGTTCTGCCGTCCCTCGCCTTTTTCCCTGTCCGTGGCCTAACCGGTTCTCGCGGTGGCGCTGCCCTCGCGATGGGTGCGGTGAGGGCGGGGCGCTGACGTCACTACGCAGCCGAGTCGGCTGCTAGCGGCGGAGCGTGGGGCCAGGCCCCGGAAACTCGCGAGTTCACCAAATGGCCACAGAGGGCGAAAAAATCGCTGCTAACAAAACAAGCATAGTACATCCCCTCGAAAATATGCCTAAGTGAGTTCAGTAGCTCTCGCTAGAGGCGCCGTAATAAGCGCAATTTTAACCTACAAACTTTCTCCCGCGCTCATCGAAGCGTTTTTATTACTTGACATAGAGTACAAAATTATTATTCTTAATTAGAGATTGTACTGTTGAGTACCAACTGTTTATTTTTTGCCATTATAAACGCAAAATAACATTCATCATCACCGATCTCCCACGTGACCTCTGGGCTGGATTTAAAATTTTTACCGGTATTTTTCGCGAACACGGCAAGCACGGATTCATTGGTTCGTACACTTATGCTGGTTGCTTATTTTGTGCTAAAACCAGTTTATCGCGCTTCGACACCTCGCGTTATTTAACTTGGGGTGAAGTGACGGGTTTCCGAGAAATGTAAGCCCGAAAGCTAGGTTTCGGTCGTGAGCCATGCGGAAGAAGTCTGCATCGAAACGGGAGCCGGATTCTGCTGCGACTGAGGACGGCAATACCGGTAAGTCGTTTAACATCGTTGCTTCTTGCATCGTTATGTAATATTCGTCTCGTTAACTTACAGGCAGAGACAAGTTAACGAACTAGATCCTGCATTATATATGGGCAGTCAGGACCCTCCGTTGCTGTTTCCGAAATGATGTTTAGTTGCGCGGTCATCGTTATGCAAACACAATGACGAAAAAAAGACAGCGATATCGGAACGCCCATCACATTTTTCATCTCGTTGTATCCGTGGCCGTAGGTGACTGAGTAGCCCTATCAATATATATATATATATATATATATATTGTCACCTGTAGTAGTGGGCATAGGGCAAGCGCAGAGGCGCAAGAAGAAAGAAGTGCGCGTGCTAACCGCCCCGCTCGATAGCTGCCTCTCGCTGCCGTTTTCGCCAGAGCCCCAGCCGCTCCCAATAAACGTCGTCAGCCCCTTTTGAAGACCCGTGGCAAAGTGGTGGAGGTGCTGGGTATTTATCACTCATGCCACAGACTCCTCCTGGGAGCAGAAGCACCAGCCCTGTGTTGGTCCATACTCCCGTCCATCGGACCAGCCGCAGGATCCGGGGACTGCCCCCTGAAGACACCATAGTGCTTCAGACTACCTCAACCGGTATGGAACGTGCAATGACGAACCGGTATACACTTCAGAACCCGCTGGCGCCGAAGTCGTTCCATGGCGACATCTTCGAAGACGTCGAAGACTGGATGACCGACTTCGAGCGCGTCGCCGAATACAACGAATGGGACGACGCGACTAAACGTAGGAATGTCTACTTTTGCCTCGAGGACGGCGCGCGTACATGGCTTCAAAACCGTGAGGACCAACTGACGTCGTGGCGCGAGTTCCGCCGTCATCTACTGGACACTTACGCCAGTCCTGATCGCCGCGAACGAGCCGAATGAGCAATTCAGGTCCGCGTCCAGCTTCCCAACGAAAGCGTTACCGCGTTCGTTGAAGATATGACGCGCCTCTTCAGACGAGCAGACCCTGGAATGACCGAGGACAAGAAGTTGCGTCACCTGATGCGAGGGGTGAAGGAGTAGCTCTTCGCTGGTCTGGTGCGCAATCCTCCGCAGACTGTCGCCGAATTTCTATCCCAGGCGGTCAGTATGGAGAAGACGCTTCAGCAGCGCTCTAACTTTTACGAGCGGCAAGTGAACGCGACTACGGACATGTCCACGGCCATCGGAAGCCACAATGACAACCTTCGAGACCTCATCCGCTCCGGTCCACCGTTCCTTTTTCTAACACCGCGCCTGCACCTTCATGTACACCACCGTGCGACCTACGCAGAAGTCTTGCGACAGCCTGCTTCGTCCCCGCCGCTGTTTGTTCAAGCCGCTCATCCAGTTGCACTCCCACCAGCCCAACCGGTGCCATACATCGTGGAACGACGCACGCCTCCACCGTTTCCCCATGCCGCTTCTCCGGTTGTGCTTCCGCAAGAGCGACCAGTGCATTACGCCGATGATCGACGCATGCCCCCTCGGAAGTCAGAGGTTTGGCGCACTCCGGATCGCCGTCTTCTGTGTTTCCACTGTGGTGAGGCAGATCATTTGTACCGCCAGTGCCCATACCGACGCCTCGGGTTGCGGGGCTTTTCTGCCTATTCGCCGCCACCCCGACTGGGCCAACGACCTCGGGACATTGAGGATTATCTGGCTCAGCAACGCATGCCACCGCCTACCGGGCGGCAGTCACGCTCGCCGTCGCCAAGGCGATTTTCACCATCGCCCCAGCGGTATTCGAGCGGACGGTCGCCAAGTCCCCGCCGGGAAAACTAACTACAGCGACCTTTGGGGGCGAGGCCGCTGGCAGTCGACGCGCTGAAGACCTCCGATCGACGCGAGTAAACAAGGGTACCGGTACGCCATCAACTGAACGGAATGACCGGCTTTCGCTCGACATACCGGTGGTGATCGACGGTTACGCGGTTAGCGCTTTAGTGGACACCGGAGCGGACTATTCTATATTAAGCGGGAAGATGGCGACGTTTCTTAAGAAAGTAATTACACCTTGGCATGGCTCGCAGATTCGTACGGCTGGCGGTCACGTCGTTACTCCACTGGGAACCTGCACGACAAGAGTTCGGATTCGAGGATCGACATTCGTGGCGAGTTGCCTTGTCCTACGCGAATGCTCCCGCGACGTCATTCTCGGAGTTGACTTCCTGCAGGAATACGGCGCTGTTATTGACTTACGGGGCGGTGTAGTCACCTTCTCAGCCGACCAAGCAATCGACGCAAACGACGACAATCGACGTGATGACGCGCTACGTGTTTCCGCCGAAAGTGTTACGCTTCCTCCACGAGCCAGTGCTCTAGTCGACGTGATGTGCGGTGGAATGCGCGAAGGTGGAGTGGTCGCAGAAAGTAACTTAGCGCATCTACTGAGACAAGGTGTTTGTGCGGCCAGGAGTGTGCTACAGCTTCGTGATGGCCGATCTAAGTTGCTAGTCACCAACTTTAGTAATGAGCATCGACACCTCTTCCGCGGTACTTCGATAGCGTTTGCCGAAGAAGAGGAACACGTAGCTGAATGTTTTGCCCCTGAACCAGTGAGGCTGGCTGACAAGTCACTGGGCACCGTCGACATTAATCCCGAGTTATCTAACGACAAACAGGCAGCACTGCACGAGCTCTTGCTTGAAT
The DNA here is from genome assembly GCF_013339745.2 of Dermacentor silvarum. Classification (NCBI taxonomy): domain Eukaryota; kingdom Metazoa; phylum Arthropoda; class Arachnida; order Ixodida; family Ixodidae; genus Dermacentor; species Dermacentor silvarum. The sequence goes on along the minus strand of NC_051161.1, from coordinate 173,110,020 downwards.
TCAGGGCATGCTTCGCAAGCTCGTCTAAGGCACGCCAGACTTCGGTTACAAGGCACCGGATCATCACATGCGACGACGCACGCCCGATACACCAGCAGCCTTACCGCGTGTCGGCAAAGGAACGCGCGGCGATTCGTACGCAAGTACAAGAGATGCTTGAAGATGGCGTGATCGAACCTTCCAACAGCTCATGGTCGTCTCCGGTCGTTCTTGTCAAAAAGAAAGACGGAACGCTACGCTTTTGCGTCGACTACCGGAAGCTCAACAACGTAACTAAAAAGGACGTGTACCCACTGCCATGTATCGACGACTCGTTAGATAGACTGCGGCGTGCCCAGTACTTTTCGTCACTCGATTTGAAAAGTGGATACTGGCAGATCGAGGTAGATGAACGAGACCGCGAGAAAACTGCCTTTGTGACTCCCGACGGCCTTTACGAATTTCGAGTGCTCCCTTTCGGTTTGTGTTCAGCCCCAGCAACTTTCCAGCGCATGATGGATACTGTCCTCGCTGGATTGAAGTGGCAGACTTGCCTTGTGTATCTTGACGACGTAGTTGTCTTTTCTGAAACATTTGAGCAACATCTTCATCGCCTGCGGCATGTGCTAGAAGCGCTCCGATCGGCTGACCTCACGCTTAAACCAGAGAAGTGCCACTTCGGTTATGAAGAGCTCAAGTTTCTCGGACACGTCGTCAGCGCCAAAGGAGTTCGACCCGATCCCGACAAGCTTGCCGCTGTAGCAGCTTTTCCTCTTCCTGCCGACAAGAAGGCCGTCCGACGCTTCCTGGGCTTGTGCGCGTATTATCGCCGCTTCATCGACAACTTCTCGAAGATTGCGGAACCCCTGACTCGCCTTACCAGGGATGACACGCCATTTGCCTGGACGAATGAGCAACAAGCGGCCTTCGCTGAACTACGCCAACGCATGCAGTCAGCACCCGTCCTGGCACATTTCGACGAAGAGGCTGACACCGAGGTGCATACTGACGCCAGCAACATCGGCCTTGGCGCAGTACTCGTCCAACGTCAAGACGGCATTGAACGAGTAATAGCCTATGCTAGCCGCTCGCTGTCCCGTGCCGAGGCGAACTACACTACTACAGAAAAAGAGTGTCTCGCGGTCGTCTGGGCGATCACGAAGTTTCGCCCTTATCTCTACGGCCGTCCCTTCAAAGTGGTGACAGACCACCATGCTCTATGTTGGTTGGCGAACATACGCGATCCTTCAGGACGGCTGGCACGGTGGAGCTTGCGGCTACAGGAGTTCGACGTCACCATAGTTTATAAGTCTGGCCGCAAGCATGAAGACGCCGACACGTTGTCGCGTGCTCCCGCCGAATCTTCCAGTCGACAGTCAGAGGACGACGACGGCTTCCTGGGCGCCCTTACTACGTCGGACTTGGTCAAATCGCAGCGTGACGACGCTGAAATTCGACCTCTCATCGACCACTTAGAGGGCCGTGATACAACTATACCACGCCATCTACGTCGCGTCTTGACGTCCTTCTGTCTACGAGACAATGTGCTGTACAAGAAGAACGCCCGCCCGAATGATCGAGCCTACCTCCTAGTAGTTCCCAAAGACTTGCGGGACGATATTCTTTTCGCTTGCCACGACGAGCCTACATCTGGCCACCTCGGCTCCTCACGAACGCTTGCTAGAGTGCGCGAGATGTATTACTGGCCCGGACTTTCAGCAAGCGTCAAGCAGTATGTGAAAGGCTGCCGTGAATGTCAGCGACGAAAGTCACCACCCCTGAAGCCCGCCGGGTTATTGCAACCCATTGAACCACCTCATAAGCCATTCGACCAAGTCGGCTTGGACATTCTTGGGCCTTTTCCTCTGTCAACCGACGGCAACAAGTGGGTGATTGTCGCCACTGACTATTTAACCCGCTATGCCGAGACAGAGGCGCTCCCACGAGCCACGGCTTCTGAGGTAGCGCAGTTCTTCATGTGTCACATTGTATTGCGCCATGGTGCCCCAGTCACTGTTATCACAGATAGAGGAACGGCGTTCACGGCACAGCTCACGGACGAAATTTTTCAACTAAGCAACACCAGGCATCGAAAGACGACCGCTTACCATCCGCAGTCCAACGGCCTTACGGAGCGATTAAACAAGACCATCACAGACATGATCTCTATGTACATCGACGTCCAGCACAAAACATGGGATCGTGTCCTGCCTTATGTGACCTTCGCGTATAATACCGCCGTACAAGAAACAACGCGCTTCACACCATTTCGCCTTGTCTACGGCCGCGAAGTACAGACGATGCTGGACGCTATGCTTCCGTGCCACGACGCCGAGAACCTAACTACTGACGCCGAAGAATTTGCTCAGCGCGCTGAGGAGGCTCGCCAGCCCGCGCGGCTGCACATCGGTGAGCAGCAACACGCAGATGCACGGCGCTATAACATCCGTCACCGGCAAGTGCGCTACAGTCCCGGCGACCAAGTGTTGGTGTGGACCCCTGTTCGCCGCCGTGGCCTTTGTGAAAAGTTGCTCAGCCGGTATTTTGGTCCGTACAAAGTGCTGCGCCGCATTAGTGACGTGAACTATGAAGTCGTTCCTGACAGTGCGGCGCAAACACGGCGCCGACAACCACCTAGTTCTGACGTAGTTCACGTCGTACGCATGAAGCCTTACGTTGCGCGTTAGTGATTTTTACGCGCCCATTTGCACCTAATGCACTTACCTCTTCGTTTCTAGAGAGGTAGAGAATTGTTTCTAGCTACGCTGCTGTAGCTCTCGCTGTGTTCTGTGCGCGAGCATCTTCATTGAGCGTGTGTTGTTGTTTTTTTTGTTGTTGTTTTTTTCCTTTCCCACACCACTTCTTGAGCATCGAGCCGATGCTCTTTCCGAGGAAGGGGGGAAATGTCACCTGTAGTAGTGGGCATAGGGCAAGCGCAGAGGCACAAGAAGAAAGAAGTGCGCGTGCTAACCGCCCCGCTCGATAGCTGCCTCTCGCTGCCGTTTTCGCCAGAGCCCCAGCCGCTCCCAATAAACGTCGTCAGCCCCTTTTGAAGACCCGTGGCAATATATATATATATATATATATATATATATATATATATATATCAGGCGCGTAGCCAGGGGGGGGCTGATGGGGCTTCAGCCCCCCCCGAAATTTTTTCGTGCTGGCATGCACCGCCGACCAAAACTACCACCGACGCCGGTAATCATTCTGGATTTTGTGTACAATGTCCTTTTCACGCTCGAAAAGACATTTCGGCACGAGCATTGCGAACTCGGGCTGGATTTCGAGACAACGCCCTTGCAACTGGAGTCACGTAACGCAAGGAGCCCCATCCGAGCACAAACTTTCAACGGCTTTTCGATAGCGAGCGGGCGCGTTGCGGCATCTCGCAGTGGCCGCGGAATATACGGAGCGCATGGATTTCAATTACGAAATTTTATGGGTATACAGTTCTCATAAACTTTTGACGCGAAAGGGGCGCTGAAATTTCCAAAGGCATGCTTTAAAAGATTTTCAATTCTAGAACTTTATGGGGTTAATGTTCTGATAACCTTGGGCCAACATGCGCGCACTGGAACGCTCGTGTCCAAGCCGTTGTATAAATGGAAGCGCGCGCTCGCAATCTCCCACACACACGAAAATACTAAATATCACCGTGACTGTCAGCTAGCAGCTGATAATTTTCTCCAAACATTTTCAGGAAGCGTGCCCAATGTGATTGATCAGCTGGACCAGGGCAGGCAAAGTAAAATATGAGAAAACAGAAGAAAGTGAACGGCCTATTATTGAGGATTTTTTTTTTTTTTTGCGGGCGACAAGGTCTGGCTCTCCGTGGCCACAGGGACAGGGGCCCTATGGATTTAAGCAATGCCCCTGCTGAAAATGCAGGAATTTTCAGAGTACTTCTTCGCATGCAAGCTGATTGTGGAGATACATATCTGAAGAACCATTTGGAAAATTGCCCCAGTATTGCCTCGTATTTAAGCCCAGACGCACAAAACCAAATTATAGAACTTTATGGTGACATCATCAAAGAAAGCTTAGATTCAAAAGCAGGCTACTTCTCCATACTTCCTGACGAAACGACGGACATCGCTGGAATCGAACAGCCTACTGTTTCTGCAAGGTACCTAAACAAGTGTGCCAACGACATCAATGGAGTGTTTTAGGTTTTAGCATCAGAATGGATGCCCATCTCTCACTGCGACAGCAGGTTCTATGTAAATGTGTAAATACTGCTGCAGCTTCTAGTCACCCTTCCAGTGATCACTGCCAGCGCAGAGAGAATATTTTTTTAACAAGAGTTTCCTAAAAAACTACTTGCGCTCTACAATGTCTGTGGAACGCATGGTTAGGCTGGCGCTTCTATACACCCACAGAGACGTCGGCATCAACGTGACCGCTTCGCTCAACTTTCCCACCGAGAGAAGTTTGTCCTTAAGATAGCGAAGCAGCAAAAATCAATGCAAGTAAAAAGCACTGTTTCTTCTGGTCCATAAGTTCTTAATTATGAAAACGTATGACCGCTCATTAGCTATTAAAACCGCAGAAATTTTGGCCGTTTATTCTAGCAGTTAGCATCATGATCAAAATTATCACGCGAATACAAAAATTACGTAGATACCAATAACCAATTTTGACCGACCTTGCTCATTGAAAGCCCGGCCCACGCGGCGTTCGCCAAAAACACTCGGATATTGGGTAGTTCAACTTACCGCATCATCTGTGGGCATCGTTTGTCCTTTTCTTTCCTTTTCAGCTGCCTGCTTTTATTTCTTTTTTGAAACGAAGGAATACCCTCCTTTGATTTTGGGTGCAGAATAATTGTTGGCGTTGTGCAGGCAGTTAAATTACACATTTTCGTACTGATTAACGCATTATTCCTCTATTATTCTACCCACATGGCACTGCCGCGACCGCTGCATGGCCCAAGTGCATATCACGATTTCTGCGATCATAGTTATGTTCTTGCCAGGATCATCTGTCTTTCTGTGCTCAAAGTTTACTATCTGTGACTGAGCAACATGTTTATTAGTCGTATTTGACACATTATATACACTGACGTTTGCTTAAATACGTAGATTTATTGGAGACTCATACGTATTTTTAAATATCTTACTGCGAGGTTTTGTGTACACAAGCAGTGAACTTTGTTTCCAGCGACTCTTTTATTGCCCTTTAGCGAGTTGTATCTTCGCATTTCTAATATATACTTTGCAGAACTCCCACTTTTTATTTGTACTCACTGTTGCGAGTATTAGCTCGGTGTAATTACAATACACGACGAATTACAGCTCCTCCTGCGCAATCAATTGCAACGAGGGATAGCGTCATTGAGGTTTCTTCCTGGCCGTTGCATATGTAGAAAAATGTAAACAAGGTTCTTGAACGACAAAGATTCATCAAAATGTTTGTCCTCAACTTATTCATTTCATGGCCTTTACGTTTTCCATATAAGCTGCATGCACTGCTTTGCTGGTTTCGAACTGATATTGACCGTTTTCGCGACGATCCCGTGGGCGCTGCCATATTTGATCACGTGATGACGCGTCCATTGCTTGCCTCAACTGCCTCCATTGCCTCCTTGTTTACAATGGAAGTGTATGACGCCGGCGCGGCTCATAACACCTCTGTTTTCTGAGATATCGTAGACGGTGACTAGGTGGACGACACGAAGCTTTGCTCACAGCTTCAGAGAACATGCAAAAGCGCTTTCGGAGCTGATTGAGCTATGTCCAAACGGCGCAGGCAGTTTATATGGTGCTTCTTCTAAAAGCGGGGCTAAATATGCATTCCAAGCTTTGCGATTATGAATTCAGTCAGGATTAATTAGTGTGCTCTTTGTTCTTTATTCGGCAAATATTTTGAAGCAGTGGCTTGTCGGTTTCTGACTCAGTGAAGTTCCTCGATGCGGCCACTATATGATTATTTTCTGCCTAATCGCTCGCGGGTGTGCTCAGTTCCGAATCTGATAGATTTGTTCTTGCTGCGCAAAAGGCTTGAAACGTAGCTGTTTTGTACATTGTAATACCTTGTAGCAAATATATATTACAGCTAGTAACTTGCTTACTCTTGTGGACCGTCACGAAACATTCAGCTTCGACCATTGGTGCGCCATAGGTGTAGTCCGTCATTTATTGTGTGTATACAGTGCGCATATATTCAAGTGTGCGTCCATTCACTTATTCTTGATACGTCGGCGATAGAGTGGGCGTAAGTTTTCCTGCCATTTGGACAGATGTGTATAGATAACGTGCGCGAAACTTACTATGACAGGAAGCGGCGCTAGTCCCTTTGTCATTGTTTAACGAGTGGTACTCACTGTTGCCGACGTTCTAGGGATGAAGCCCTTTCTTTGAAGGTTAGCGATACAAGGCTGGCGGATGAGCAAATTTCTGTATCCTCTAGGAAAGCCGTACATCACGAAGTGCCGGTAACACGTTCGGACAGTTGCAGCAGCGGTCCGCGAACTTCGCCACACAGATTCATTCTATTCCTTAACATGCCAGTCACTATTTTTGCAGCCAACTACTGCACACGTCTTCAATCCACATTATTCAATCTAGCATGATTGGAGCACAGTGTGTTAGCGAAAACTCAGTTGCATTTCCGACAGCTGATCGCACAGAAGCAAGGTAGAATCGGCAATGGTTTCGTATTCGTGCGCGGTCGCTGAGGAGAGGTATGGCGCGCCGCCGTGAGCGCCATCTCGTTTCTCTAAAACAAACTGCTCCGCGAAAAGGGTCAATAGTTCTAAAGTTCATGTGATGTTTTCTTTACTTATTATTTAGAAAAAAACACACGGAAGCATTGATATCAGTTATTTCTGCCACAATTTTTGGGGCATACGAATATATTCTGTTATGAAAACATACATATTTTAATGGATAGTGCATAACGTTCAATAATTCGTTTGCAGCATCTAATATACAATGAAATTGGCAATGCAGTTATTATTCATGCATTTGATCCCTCGACAAATTCTATAAGGAGGAGGCCGCGCTGCAACCTGAGCCCCCCCCCCCCCCCCGAACAAAATTTCTGGCTACGCCACTGATATATATATATATATATTGTACTGAAGAAGAACGAGCAGTATGCACTGCTTCAAGAAAGACGACGACGACGAGTTGGTCGAAGCCGTGTGCCTGTGTTGCCTGCGCTGTGTAACCTCTCGTTGCAGTGCTCTACGCTCTAATTAATTACACTAGAGTGCCTCTCTACATTTGGTGGAGGTGCTGGGCCCTTTACCGACCTGGAACTCCGCAGCCGGACGCTCCCTCCCGTCTCTGCCATGCCTGAGGACGCCGAACAGCCCGATCCTCCCCAGGCTTCGCCTGTTGTCTGCTCCGGTGCCCTACGCCACCGCGATCCTCCTGTCTTCAGTGGCGCCGACGATCATGACGTCGAGGATTGGCTCTCCTCATACGCCCGCGTAAGTGCGCACAACAAATGGGACGACAAGGATAAGCTGACTAACGTCAACTTCTATCTTTCTGGAGTCGCTCATCTCTGGTTCCGGAATCATGAATCCGACCTTACCACCTGGACTGCTTTTACTAACTATTTCAAAGAGGTCTTCGGTCGCCCTGCTGTGCGAAAGCTTCGTGCGGAACAACGCTTGCGTGGTTGCGCTCAGCAAAAGGGTGAAAACTTCACCAGCTACATTGAAGATGTCGTTGACCTTTGTCGGCGCATCAACCCCACTATGCCAGAAAGTGAAAAGATAAAGAATGTCATGAAAGGCATCGACGATGATGCCTTCCAGATGCTCTTGGCGAAAAATCCTCGAACGGTTGACGAGGTGATCACCCTGTGCCAGAGCTACGACGAGCTCCGCAAACAACGCCTCACTACGCGCCGAGCTGCCGCGCCGGACGACACGATTTCGGCCCTCACCGACAGTTTCAATGCTGCTCCCGCCCACTCCGCGTTCCTCGACCAAGTCAAACAATTTGTTCGAGAGGAAGTGGCGCGTCAACTGTCCCTTTTGCCTGCTACCCGGTCGTCTGAGTCCTCCTTGTCTCCGGAACTACGTTCCGGAGACAAGGAGAACCGACAAGGAGCGCCGGTTCCGCTCACGTACGCTGCCGTCGTTGCCAGTCCAAGACCTCCGCCTGCAGTTTCACACTACACGCCCGCAAGCGGCTTCTACGCGTCGCCTTCTGCAGCTGCAAACTACGTGCCCAGAAGCGACTTCTGCGCGCCTCCGCAGCCCCTACGTCCGGCTCAACATTGTGCACCCCAGCCTGGGCCCCCTGTTCACAATCCGTGGCGTACCCAGGACAATCGGCCGATCTGCTACGCGTGTGGCTTTGCTGGCCACGTGGCACGATTTTGCCGCCGGCGGGGTTGGTACCCTCCCGATACTGCGAGACCCCAAGGGAATACACCTGACTCTCAGCCCCGCTATGTTCCACCTGTTCCGCACTTCGCTTCCTCGTCTCCTGCTCCTCGAAGTTTCACCACTCGTCGGTCTCCCTCTCCCCGTCGACGTTCCCTGTCCCCCCTTGTCCGCCGCCCCCCCGCTGTGGAGGAAAACTAAAAGGCGCAGTTCCGGAGGCAAGAACTGCGATCTCATCGAACTGCTCAAGCCCTCGCTTATCCCCTGCGAACGTCATTGAAGTTTATGCGGAAGGTAACGCTATTCACGCGCTTGTCGACACCGGTGCCGCGGTGTCAGTGATTGCCGACCCGCTTCGCCGTACGCTCCGAAAGGTCGCGACGCCGTTTTCCGCTATTTCGCTACGTACAGCAAGCGCTGAGCCAATTGAGCCTGTAGGAACTTGCACCGTCCGTGTCGCCATACAAGACAGTTTATATCACATTGAGTTTGTTGTTCTTCCCCGCTGCTCTCATGCCATCATTCTAGGATGGGACTTCCTCTCTTCTAATCGCGCAGTTATTGATTGTGCCCGTGCAGAACTTGCGCTGACTCCATTTTGCGGAAGTCTTTCTGAAGATTTGCCTCTTTCTTCTGCTAGAGTGTTCGTCGCCGCCGACACCGATATCCCTGCTTTTTCTTCCGCCCTTGTGCCCGTTTCCTGTGCTGCTTTCTACGATTCTACAGTTCTCTTCACGCCATCGAAACTTGCTGCACGCCGTCATCCCTTCTTGCTTCCCTTCGCCATCCTTCCCATTCGCCAGAGCTCCAGCGCACTTTACGTTACGAATCCGTTTTCGTGTCCATCAAGCCTACGACATGGCGAGTGCCTCGGGTCTGCTGACGAATTCGAGCCGAACTTTCTCTACGATGTGCCTGATGACTCGACTCCTCTTCAGGTTGACGCCATGGCTCTTCCTGTCTCTACGTCTGAGCCAGCATGTGACAGAACGTTTGCTCGGTGTATTGATCCGCAGCTCACTCCGAGTCAGCGCGCGCAGATCGTCGACCTCCTTACCCGATTTCGCACTTCTTTTGACCACCAACAACAATGTTTAGGGCGTACAGCTACAGTCGTTCATCACATCGACACCGGTAGCCATGCCCCACTACGACAGCGTCCATACCGTGTGTCCGCGACGGAGCGCCGTGTCATCGACGAGCACGTAGGCGACATGCTTCAACGCGGCGTGATACAGCCTTCCCACAGTCCTTGGGCCTCTCCAGTAGTGCTGGTGAAAAAGATGGGACAATTCGTTTTTGTGTGGACTATCGACGCCTGAACAAAATAACGCGGAAAGATGTCTATCCTCTCCCCCGTATCGACGACGCACTAGACTGCCTCCAAGGCGCTGAATTCTTTTCGTCCTTAGACTTACGATCTGGTTACTGGCAAGTCCCGGTGGCTGAGTCAGATCGCCCGAAAACGGCATTCGTTACGCCTGACGGCTTATATGAATTTACCGTGATGCCCTTTGGCCTGTGCAATGCGCCTGCCACATTTGAAAGAATGATGGATAACATCATCCGCGGCCTCAAATGGCAGACATGCCTTTGTTACCTCGATGACATTGTCATCTTTTCCCCGGACTTTTCTTCTCACCTGCTCCGACTCGAACGCGTTCTCACTTGCCTCGCCGATGCTGGACTCCAGCTCAACATCAAGAAGTGCCGCTTCGCCGCCCGACAGCTAGTCATCCTTGGCCACGTTGTTTCGAAAGATGGTGTGCTTCCAGATCCTACCAAACTCCAAGCAGTCGCCGAATTCGCACGACCAAAGACCACCAAAGAACTCCGCAGCTTCATCGGATTGTGCTCATACTTTCGCCGTTTCATCCGCAACTTCGCCACCATAATAGCGCCTTTGACGCAGCTTCTCGCGGGTAACCACGACCTCTCGGCCTGGTCGCCACTTTGCGATGCCGCATTCACGACGCTGCGTCGTCTTCTAACCTCACCCCCGATTCTCCGTCATTTCGACCCCAGCGCACCGACAGAAATTCACACGGATGCTAGTAGTGTCGGCATTGGCGCTGTTCTTGCGCAACGAAAGACTGGCTTCGATGAATACGTCGTTGCTTACGCCAGCCGCGCTCTGACGAAAGCGGAAGCCAACTATTCCGTTACAGAAAAAGAATGCTTGGCTATCATTTGGGCCATAACTAAATTCCGCCCTTACCTCTACGGCCGCCCATTCGACGTAATAACTGACCATCATGCCCTCTGCTGGCTGTCATCCTTAAAAGACCCTTCAGGTCGACTCGCTCGATGGGCGCTCCGCCTCCAAGAGTACGACATTCGAGTGCTGTACCGCTCTGGCCGTAAACATACGGACGCGGATGCCCTGTCCCGCTCCCCTATGCCAGGCCAGCCCAATTATTCGAAGGTACCGATATGCGAGTCCTCCCTCACCGCCACGGACATGCTTTCGGAGCAGCAGAAGGATCGATGGATTGTCTCTATGCTGGCTTTTCTGTCCAACCCATCAGCGCCTTCTTCTGACCGTACACTGCGTCGCCAAGCACACCACTTCGCTGTTCGTGACGGACTCCTTTACCGCCGTAACTACCTCTCGGACGGCCGCAAATGGTTACTCGTGGTCCCACGGCATCTACGTTCGGACATATGTGCAGCGTTTCACGATGACCCGCAATGCGCGCATGCAGGAGTACTAAAAACGTACGCGCGCCTGCGACTCCGTTATTACTGGCGCGGAATGTACCGATTCGTCCGCCGCATCTGCGCGTGATGTTGCATGGTTCCTTCTGCGTAACATCATACTTCGCCATGGAGCCCCCAGAGAATTGCTCAGCGACAGAGGCCGTGTGTTTCTCTCTGAGGTTATAGAAGCCCTACTCAAGGAATGCCACGTAATTCACCGCACCACTACTGCATACCACCCGCAGACTAATGGTATGACTGAGCGCTTTAACCGCACTCTTGGCGACATGTTATCCATGTACGTCGCATCTGACCAGACCAATTGGGACCGCGTTCTACCCTTCGTGACGTATGCTTACAACACCGCCACACAGACCACTACGGGATTTTCCCCGTTCTTTCTTCTTTACGGACGCGAGCCTTCCTGCACAATGGATACCATCCTCCCGTATCGCCCTGACACAACGGAGTCTACTGCCCTGTCCGAAGCTGCTGCACACGCGGAAGAGTGCCGACCGCTCGCCCGCACATTTACTACGGAAGACCAGCAGCGACAGAAGCACCGTTGGGATACTTCCGCCTCTCCTGCACCCTATGCTCCTGACTCACTAGTCTGGCTTTGGGTTCCCGCCACCAGCCCTGGACTTTCAGCGAAACTCGTTTCCCAGTACCAGGGTCCGTACCGTGTGGTCAGTCAAACGTCTCCTGTGAACTACATGATAGAACCCCTTGAGCCACCTTCGGATAAGCGCCGCCGAGGGCGCGAAATCGTGCACGTTCAGCGGCTAAAGCCTTATTTCGACCCCCCTGTGCTCTCCTGCCCGTAGGTCGCCGGGACGGCTCCTTTTCTCCGGGGAGATAATTGTACTGAAGAAGAACGAGCAGTATGCACTGCTTCAAGAAAGACGACGACGACGAGTTGGTCGAAGCCGTGTGCCTGTGTTGCCTGCGCTGTGTAACCTCTCGTTGCAGTGCTCTACGCTCTAATTAATTACACTAGAGTGCCTCTCTACATTATATATATATATATATATATATATATATATATATATTCGATTCCGCCGGCAACTGCTTTCGTCCACAAAGCCGGATAACCCTTTGGTAAATTGAAGTGAAAGTACTGAATTTAATGTATTAAAGAGTTGCACGCATGATAATTTACCCATATTTCGTACTTGTTGGTTCCAAGTGTTCTTGCTGTTCCGTTTGGTTTACCTTGGGGCATTTCTTTTTGCAGTAATAAAGGGGTACATCATGTTCGTGCAGAAAAGGAATGCAGCGGTTCTAATAGCTTCATGTTTGTCTTGCATTTGCTTGTGGAACCAGCAGCGTGATAAGTTCTGGTGTATAAATGAGCGCACAAATGCTCTCATTTGTGAACCTAATAATACTTAAGCTGTTGACACGCATTGTAGTTAGGCAGGTAGCAATATTCATTTAATTAACATGTTGTTTAAGCACCCTAGAACAAAGTGTACAGTTTCATGTGTTCTGCAGTCTAAAACCATTACAATATATATGTCACACCTGCTTGCATTTCATATTGCAAAATTGTGCTTTTTCAATTTCTGATGCAATCAAAATTTCTGTTCCAGACATGCAGTAAAGAGGATGGCACCAGTGTAAAGCAGCACTCCATACACCAAAGACAAGCTACTTCCTGCTACAACAAGGCCATTGTGTGGACTTTGGCTGTTACTACAAGGTAAACAACACCAAGTTCAGAAATAAATATGCTTGATATATACTGTATTGGCTCACTAGTCTTGAGATACATGTCATTTGTTTGTAGCAGATGATATGAATGTCTTTCCACATTTACGGTTCAGCATAATTGGTTCAAACATAAAAGAAAGCCCTACATGAGTTTGGCTAATCTGTGCTGTATCTCATGTGTTACTGTTCTGCCCCAACAGAATCTGCACCAAGCACACCATGGTCCTCATCACAGGAGCCCCCATCTACCCTGACAGGAAGGGGCTGGAGCCGAATTTACAAGGATTTTACACCACAAACAAAGAAGCGGATGCAGAAGTATTTGGATGAGATATCAAGTCTACGGAGGACTGTGTCAAGACTGAAAAGAGCCTCAGCCATCATTCCACCGGCACGGATATTGGCCGAGTCATCCAGGTACCTCAACAAAGACTTTCTAGAAATTCTTCATGTTGAGATGCACCTGCAACCATTCAACAAGCACGGACGACGCTGGCCAAAAGAGTTCCATCAGTTTGCCCTTCCTTAATCAGCTTCCTGGTCATGTCAAATTCCATTTATGCCGAGTATACATTTTTTTTTCTATAAATGCAAGCTTTTTCATTCCCCACTCTTGCTAGGGATAATTCTTCTTCCTCATCCAAACATTAAGGTCAACTGATTCTGTGCTCATACTTAATACCATTCACTGTAGCAATATTTCTTAGTGTATGCTGCCATGTACAATTCCTCTCCAGAAATAGCCGATGCAGCATCGGCATGCGTCTTGCATTAAACGTTGCCCCGTGTGCTATGTAGCATTTGACTTTTCTTAATGTTTTTGGCCTTCAGTGCTTGTAGAGCCAAGTGGCTTCTTTCATGAGCACAAGCTTTCTGATTGCCATATTTAATTCCTAGTCTCATTCAGCATTGCTCTTCTTGCTCAATAGCCTGGGTGTAGCCCTGCTTGTCTAGCCTTGCCTGGGTGTAGCCTTGCCTTGTTCGATAACCTTCAGTGTACCTTGTGCTAGACTGAAGTGATTGATTACAGAGTCTGGTTTCGCTGCTGTCCCACTTGGTCGTGGTCGCCGTGTTACGTTTCTCAAATGTGGGGACCTGGTAAGTTGCATTGGGAAGCAGTCTCTCGAGGTAAGCACCTGCTCCTGCAGTCCACACAGCAACATAGACTCCCAATTTACACGCATCGTGATTAGTGCTCCCCGTTCTGTCCTTTCCTGCTGTAGCCATGTGCAAATTTTGCTTGTGGCCTTCGTCAGCTGCAATTTGGCATGAACATAGACCAGAATACGTGCTTACATGATCTGAGGTGTATGTTGATAGCCACCTAGGTGGAATGGCCCGCAAAAGTGGCTGCCGAAGGTGATGCCCACGAAACCGACTTGTCCATAGTGAGACAAATTGGGGCACCAATTGTGAGCCATACATTAGCGGCCCTCCAAAGAAAAGAAACGTGCCGGCTGGAAAGGAGTTAATGCTAAAATGCTGGGTAGTCCATGTTGCTGTGTTGACTGGGGCAGTAGATGCCTGCATCACCTGATTGCTTCGCAATGCAAGTTGCTAATATTCAATGGTGACTGTCGGTGCAAATAGGTGGGACACGCCGCCCAATCTGTTCGCGCTGCTTGTTGTCGCTCATTACCAGACCACCATGTGTGTTGGAGGCAAGCGCTATGCCTGTAGTCGGACAGCTGAATGTGCCGTAAGTGACCCATGTACGTTAATGCTCACTGTTGCCATATGGATCTTCACCAATGTATAATGCATTGTGTGGACCTTACGCGGCCATTGATTGCAGTCTCATTTCACTGTTATCTGACTTGGTTATGGTTGCTGTGTTACGTTTCTCGGACGTGGCGGCCTGGTCAGCTGCATTGGGAAGCAGTCTCTCGTGGTGAGCATTCGCTCCTGCAGTCCGCACAATGACATAGACTTCCAATTTACATGCTTTGTGATTGGTGCTCCCCGTTCTGTCCTTTCCTGCTGCAGCCATGGGCAAATTATGCATGTGGCCTTTCTCGGCCACGATTTGGCGTGACCATCATTTAGAAAAGTATAGACGTAGGCCAGTTGGTGATTCATGATTTGGGAAGTTACCGCAAACAACACACGAGACAAAGAAAGAGACAACACGAAGCGGTACTGACAACTGTTTATTTAATGAAGCGAACGCCAAGCTTATATAGATCAGACACACGTGTGCACCCAAAAAGCAACGAGAAAACCAATAACAACACAGAGAGACCTTCAAGAGGGGTGCGATACAAATGCTAAGATACACGCTGATAGACTAGTGAGGCATTTAACACGTGTGTGTCACGTGGAAAGAAACAAAAGTGCTTTCTGAGTAACAGCAGATTATCGGCAGAAAAAATGGCCAGCTGAAAAGAGAGGTTGTAGAGGCAATAGCCATGCGACCCTTTAAGGATGGTGATTGCGTTAGTTTTCAGTCAGTTGCTGTTACCCAGAAGGAACTTTTTTTTATTTTTCTACGTGATACACACGTGTTAGGTGCGTCGGTAGTCTACAAATGCTTATCCTAGCATTTGTATCGCAACCCTGTTGAAAGTCGCTTTGTGTTTTTATTGGATTTCTCGTTGCTTTTCGGGTGCACACGTGTGTGTTCTATATAAGTTCGGCGTTCGTTTCATTAAATAGTTGTCAGTACAGCTTCGTGTTATCTCTTTCTTCGTCTCGTGTGTTTTTTGCGGCAATCCTAGACCAGCATACATGCTTACATGGTCCGATGCGTGTGAAGTTGAAAGGCCCGCAAAAAAGGCTGCCGAAGGTGATGCCCGCGAAACCGACCATGTCCATATTGAAAGATAGAGGGGCACCGAGTGTGACCTACACATTCGCGGCCCCCGAAATAACAAAAAAAAAAGAAACGTGCAGGTTCGAACGGAGGTAACTTTAAATCTCCGGGTAGTCCATGTCGCTGTGTTGGCTGCGGCAGCAGATGCCTGCGTCACCCGATTGCTTCGCAATAAAAGTTGCTCATGTTCAACGGCGACTGTCGGTGCAAACACTGTCCAGTCTGCTTGCACTGCTGGTCGTCGCTCGTTACCAGACCGCCATGAGCGACGACGAAAGTGAGCCGTTTACGAGCTCGCGTTAATGATTCCAGCGCATCTCGACATGCAATTTTTATTTCTGCTCTTGTACGAGAAGGTGCACTGCTTGTCTTCTGCCAATAAAGTCGCACGTTCCGTTCACTCACTTGTGGCTTGTTTTTTATGGGCGTCAGTAGAGGCTCTTTGGTCTCCTGGCAATTTGAACGCGAAAACTACGCGACAGCCAAGGCAATGAGGCGTGCCGCAACGCCAACCGGGCGAGCGCGGCGCGTATACCAACGTACGCGACCGGCAAAAAGCGGCCATATTGAATTTTGCTCAAAAAAAAAAAAACTACATTTCCGCTTCCTGTTTGAGCAGCGCCATCTGTCTTATGCCTAAGTAAGTTCCATGCGCTGCCGCTTCTTATTTTCGTACCACTGTGGAAGCTACAGTTTCCCTTCTCTAAAGTTGGTTCTTTATTCTATGATGGGGCTCTTTTCTTCTCCGGAGACCAACGCTAGAGTGACCTAGAATATGGGAGAGTGTCCAAAGCGCCGGCTCCGGCGAGGGCCTTTTTCTGTGAACTGCCGCGCCGCGCCGCTGCTGCTCCGCACTCGTGAGAGCTTCACTCTCACGAGTGAAGCCGACGGGAGCGGACGTGTCGAGTCGAGGTGCCATTTCAGCGCAGCAGGAGCAGCGTGCCAAAGAGATAAGTTTTGTTATTTTATATTTCACTTTTTGGTTTTTTTAGGAGGGTTAGCTTAGCCAAGCAATCTTTATAAATTATTTTAAGGCTTTCTCACTTTCTTGGTCTTCTCGCTTAGATAAAAGTAGGTAAAGAAAATTTTTTTTCCCCACATCTACGCCTTGTTAGTACGAGATGATGGTTGGTACTAGGGGGAACCCACGCGTGCGTTGTTCTGAGTGCGAGCGTTCCTACGCGCTGGAAGAAACGCGGTTTAAGTCAGCACGCGAAGCGAATGGTGCAGATTTTATCTGTAGGATGTGTGTGCTAGGGTCGTGGCTAGACCGCCTAGAGCAAGACAAAGATAAGTTAGCTAAGCGGGTTGGAAAGCTAGAAAAGGAACTTGAAATCGAGCAGAAGCAGAGGAAGGAGGCAGAAGAAAAGCTAGCTAACTCAGAAATCCAGCTGAGCGCCACCATTCTGCAAAGCAATGATGAACGCATCGAGGCGAGCACCGCGAACGGAGCTGGCTCCGATGCGAGTGCAGAGACAGCCGAACTCGCCACGCCGGGAAGCAGTGGCGGAAACGTCAGTGATAATCACGAAGGGGATACCACTGACGCGGCCGGGGAAGAAAACAAAGCCAAGGGCAAGGATAAGAAAGGAGGGGAGGGCATTGTGACTTCGGGGGCAGCTTTCGGCGGTGAGGGGGAAGGAAAGCGTCGAGTTGTCTTTGTTGGGGATTCCAACATGCGTAAAGTAGAACCGGCGATAGCAGAGAGGGTAGGGGCAGACGAACGAGTCCAGGTTAGCGCGCTTCCCGGAAAGCCGATTAGAGAGGTGATAGCGAAGGCCAAGGAACGCATGTGGGACACAATGGAGGAGAGACACCTAGTGGTGATAATGGGCGGAGTGATTGACGTACTGAACGGACGAGGAGCAGGAATCACAAAGCAAATAGCCAAAGGGGTCACCGACCTGCGGAATGTTTCAAAAGAAGTACAAATCGCGGTGTGCACGGTGCCAGAGGTTGAAAGGCAGGGTTATAAAATTGAAAGGGCAGTTCTTGCAGTAAACAGGGAAATTTGGACTCTAGCTAAAGCAATGAATTTTACGGTCATTGACATCAACCGAGAAGTGCACCGAGCAGGCCGCGAAGGCGCTTTTGTGCGTGACGGGATACATTTTAGTGAAAGTGTAGCAACACCGGTCGGAAGTCGATTCGCGGCACGAGCTGTAGCTTTTTTAGGCGGGCCCCAGGCAATCAGGAAGCAGGATTGAGTATTGAACATAGCGAAACACCAGTAAAGGGCAGAATTAGGCGACCAGGAGTCAGGAAAAGACGCAGAAAGGATAAGGATAGAGAAGGTAAAATTTGCTACATTAACATGCAGGGTGGTCGTAAGCAGGAAAAATGGCTGGAAATTCAAACGCAACTGAATGATGAAGCGATTAGCGTGTACGCCTTGACCGAAACACATCTACGAGATTTGGAGCAGCCGCCTGTTATTGACAACTTTGTATGGGAAGGGTGCAACAGAATGACCGGGTCAGGGAAAGGCGGAGGCGTAGGCGTACTAATTAGGCGAGGTCTGAAGTGGCGAAGGGTAAACGAGACATGTAAAGAGCATTTATGGATTAGTGGTACATGGCAAGGTAAAAAGACGTGGCTGGGAGTAGCTTACCTGTGGACAGGTAGTGATAGCAGGGAAAAAAATAAGGAATTGGTCGATTGCATTAGAAGCGATATTAATGAGTTCAGTAACTCGGGCCAGGTGATATTAGTGGGAGATATGAACGCGCACATGGACGATTTAGACGGATATACTGATTACAACGGCTCTCTAGTGCTGGATTTGTGTGATGAACAGAACCTTATAGTAGTTAACAGGGAGAATAAGTGTCATGGACAGGTAACGTGGCAATGCGGAAACAGGCAGTCATGTATCGACTACGCCTTAGTCTCAGAAATGGTCTACGAACAACTGGAACAAATGATAATAGACGAAAATGGAAAAAATAGCCTGGGAAGCGATCATAGACGTTTAGCATTAAAGTTTGGGAGAGATACCAGCGCAGAACATGAACCAATAGCCTCAGAGTTTTTAAAAATGAATGACGAGCAAATAACAGAGATCGCAAACAACATAGAGAAGAAAATTGAGGCTTTTCCTACAGCAGTCTGGGAATATAAGGAACTGGTGGAGGTTATGCAGCATGAAATAAGGCGGACACGGCAATACAATTGTTGGATTGGAAAGAGGAAACCACGTAAGTGGTGGAACAAGGAAATTAAACAAGCTATAGAAGAGCGTAAAGAGGCATCTAGGGTTCATCGAGAAGCCAAAAAGTTGGGATTACAAGAAGAAGAGGTGCTCCTTAGATGGAATACATACAGAGAAAAGAAAAGGGTTGCGAGTGAGCTCGTGCAAGAGAAAATTAAATGCGCAAGTGAACGTTGGGTGCATAACATTCACAAAAGAGACAAAGGCGCCCCAAAAAGATTCTGGAACCATATAAAAGCACTCGGAGCTCCAATTAGAAACTCGCAAACGGCTATAAGGTATGAAGACGGTAACATCTATGAAGGCGATGATGCGCTGCGGTACATCACAGACGTTATCAGGCATAACTTCGGTACGAGAAAAAGTGTAGTTCAGACAACAGATC
The DNA here is from genome assembly GCF_013339745.2 of Dermacentor silvarum. Lineage (NCBI taxonomy): Eukaryota > Metazoa > Arthropoda > Arachnida > Ixodida > Ixodidae > Dermacentor > Dermacentor silvarum. The sequence continues at coordinate 173,090,867 of NC_051161.1, read as the reverse complement.
CAGCAACAACAGAGAGGCTTGAGAGATCAAAATTCAGCATAGAAAGCTTCTATTGGAAAAAGGCAGCAGAAAATGTCCCTAACAACACGGCAGCAGGACCCGATGAAATCCCAATACAGCTAATCAAAAACCTCGGTCCAAAAAGCAAGGCACTGCTGACTAATGCCATAGAGCAAGTGATTAGAAGAAAGAATATTCCCGATGGATGGCGTGAAAGCAAGATGAATCTCATCTACAAAGGCAAAGGAGATAAGGATAAGACGAGCTCGTACAGGCCAGTTACAGTAACCTCGGTGATATATAGAATGGCAATGCAAGCCATAAAATTAGAACTGTCGAAGTGGGTGGAGGAAAACGGTGTATTGGGGGAACTACAGAATGGGTTCAGGCCAGGCAGACGCTTAGAAGACAATATGTTTGTACTAACTCAGTGCATAGAGATTTCAGTAGTTCAGAAAAGACCTTTATGGGTAGCATTTCTAGATATTAAAGGAGCTTATGACAACGTAGACAGGGAATTGTTGTGGGATATTCTTCAATACGAAGGCATAGATGACGATTTCGTGGAGCTGCTGAGGGAGATATATCGAGCCAACCAAGTACAAGTGGCATGGGAAGGCCGAAAAGGAAATGAAATGGTGGGAATTCACCAAGGATTGAAGCAAGGATGCCCTCTGTCACCATTGTTGTTCACGCTTTACGTCAAGGGCATAGAAAGACGACTGGAAAACAGCGAATTAGGTTTTGATTTATCCTACATGCGTAATGGACAAATGGTGCAACAGAAGGTCCCTGGATTGATGTACGCAGACGACATTGTGCTACTAGCGGACAATAAAAAAGATTTACAGATACTTGCGAATATCTGTGGGAACGCAGCGACAAATCTAGGCCTTAAGTTTAGCACAGAGAAATCAGGGATTATGGTCTTTAATGAACACACGAGTAACTTCGTGGTGTCAATTCAACAGCAAGTAATACCCATAGTGAAGCAATATAAGTACCTCGGCGTACACATAAACGAAGGAAAGAATTACTCAAGCAACCACCAAGATAATCTGAAAATAAAGGGGAAGCGGAATGCAGCATTAATGAAACACAGAGCACTGTGGGGCCACAATAAGTATGAGGTGGTGCGTGGAATCTGGAAAGGAGTAATGGTGCCAGCGCTAACATTCGCAAATGCCATTATATGCTTAAAATCGGATATATTAGCGGGTTTAGAAGTTAACCAAAGATCAGTAGGCCGGTTGGCTTTGGGAGCACACGGTAATACGACAAATGAGGCAGTGCATGGAGACATGGGTTGGGCCTCTTTTGAAGTCAGAGAAGCACAAAGCAAAATTAGTT